>NC_136483.1:197409740-197607240 GCF_053919585.1 Euprymna scolopes
TATATATATATATATATATATATATATATATAAATATATATATATATATATATATATATATTTCATAAGTTTTGGTTTCGGTTTCGCTTCAAGCTGGTGCACCCAAGTCATATTGATATATTTTTAATTTTTTAAATCCCAACTTAATTATATATAAAAATTGATAGAAAATTGATTCTTTCATAATATATACAAAATCTGCATAAATTAAATATAAATAAATTAATATATCATGTTTAAGCGTATTTTACGACCGGGCTTTGTCGGGCGTCCATGCTAGCTTAGATAAATATTTTTGCAGTTTTAACAAAAGAGCTACAATAATACCAGGGCGCCTGCATTTAGGCTAAACACCTACAGAATGTTTGCATCAACATATTATATATGTATGAGTCCACTATAGAATTTCCACAGATCCCGCTAGTCTATATAATACATCAATGTAAAATCCCATGTAAGGTTTATGGGTAGGACGATCTTCTATTCCATGTGTTGTTAATACATACGTTATATTAGGATATATACGCATGTTCGGAGGATTAGTGTGTATAAATGATGCAGTATATTAAAAAAATTAAATAAAAATTTTTAAAAATAAATAAAAAGCTATAAATATTTACAGCTGAAAAATTCCACAATTCGTTTGAATTTCTATTTAACTCACAATTCATTAAAAAATGGAGTGTATATTACAAAATAATGAAGCCAACAAACGGAAAGAGAATTACTAAAAACACTGTCATCCAGAGACCAAAAAAAGAAACAAGTTGATTGGAGTATAATAAAAAAGAAGAAAAAGGAGATAAAAAGGAATAAAAGATATATATATATATATATATATATATATATATATATATATATATATATATATATATATAACTACTTCATTTAATCACATAAATCAATATACGAAAATATTATTTTATGCGTAATCTTTAAGTATTCACTTCAACAGTGCTCAATACATAAGTAGAGCTAGGTAGTAAGTTATAAAAATATATATGGCAATTAAGCAACACAGAATATTCCGCGTTTCATCCACGCCTGACGAATCCTAGTGTGGATGAAACGCGGAATATTCCGTGTAGCTTAATTGCCATATATATTTTCATAATTACTACTACTATATATATATGTATATATATATATATATATATATATATATATATATATATATATATATATGTATATATATATATATCTACGCACATATATAACAAATGTACACACGCACACACACACATATTGTGATCATATAGGAAGACTTGTTTTATTGATATTTATGGCTCGTGTTCGTGTCATGCGGGGTGCAGAGTGCTGGATCGACCATCGGTTGGTCCGTGCAAAGATTAAGTGTGTTGTGACGCCCAAGATGAGGGGAGCTAGTGTGGCTATCTCAAAGCGACTTAATATTGCCCGTCTAAAGGACAATATTGTGAGAGAGAAACTAGTTAAGGAGATGGAAGAGATTGATTGTGAAAATACTTGGCCTGCTTTTTAGGAATCTGTCTATGAGGTATGTGAGAGAGTATTAGGTTATTGTGAGCGTAAACATCAGGATTGGTTCAATGAGAATGATACTGAAATTCAGGCTCTGCTTAATTCAAAGGCCAGGGCATTGCACGCTTATCTCGGGGGGTGGTTTGACGGATGGTGAGCAAAATCGATTGAGGGACAAGTTTAAGGCAATCAAGCATGAGGTGTAGAGGAGGTTGCGTAAAAATGCAGGATGAATGGTGGAGGCAGAAAGCTGAGGAAATACAGCTCGTCTCGGATTCGAACAACACCAAGATCTTATACAGCCTACTGCGCGCGGTTTACGGACCATCCAGATCACCTATCACTCCTCTGCGCTCGAAAGATGGTGGGGATCTTCTTCGAGACCCTACCTACATTCTTCATAAATGGAGGGAGCATTTCGATGACCTGAACAGACCTTCTTACGTTGATCAGGAGTTTGTTAGGTCGATTCCTAGCAATCCAGTCAAGGATATCCTGACAGAGGTTCCTTCTCTCCAGGAGGTTGAAACAGCTGTCCATAAGCTGAACAATGGAAAATCTCCTGACCCGAATCGTTTGCATGCGGAGATCTTTAAATGTTCTGGACCCAAGATGATGCAATGCTTAGCGGAATTGTTGCAGACTGCTTGGCGGGATGAGTGTATTCCGCAGGATTTGCGGGATGCATTGATGGTAGTGCTATACAAGGGGAAGGGTAGCAGAGATGAATGTGGAAACTCTCGAGGCATCTCTTTGCTGTCAGTAGTCGGTAAGGTGCTCTGTAGGATCATGCTAGACAGAATGCTGGAGCATATTGCTGATGATGTTTTGCCTGAGTCACAGTGTGGTTTCAGAAGATGTCAAGGGACAGTGGATATGGTTTCTACTGCAGGAGAAATGTATAGAACAGCAAAAGGGACTGTATCAGGTGTTCATCGATTTAACTTAGGCCTTTGATACAGTCAATAGTGATGCTTTGTGGTAGATTTTGAAAAAGCTTTGCTGTCCTGACAAGTTTGTAACCATCTTAAAGCTCTTCCACGATGATATGAAGGCTGTGATCAACGTTGAGGGAAAGCTGGCTGATCCTATCTCAGTAGAAAATGTTGTTAAGCAGCACCCATACTCTTTGCGTTGTATTTCACCATGGTCTTTCGGATGGCATTTGGGGGGGTGCTCTAATGGTGTCTATATTCGTTACCGAACTACTGGGGGGTTGTTCAACATTAGGCGCTTCAATGCAAGTACAAAGGTACTCACCAACATGATTCGTTACTTGCTCTATGCGGATGACTGTGATCTGGTGGCTCATACGGAAACTGATATGCAGCATCTTGTGGACGCTTTTGCGATTGCCTGCATTGGGCCTGACCATTAATCTGAAAAAAAAACTGTCTTAATGTATCAGCCTGCTCCGGGCATGCCATACTATGAACCATCAGTTTATATCTGTGGGTCAAGGATAGCGGTTGTCACTAAGTTTGTATACTTCGGTAGCACACTGAGTATGTCTGGTGCCCTGGATGATGAGGTATCGTTACGGATCAGCAGGGCAAGTGATGCCTTCGGAAAATTGGACGGGCGTTTGTGGAGACGTCATGGCATCTTGCTGCCAACTAAGATTAAGGTTTATGCCGCATGCGTTCTCTCTAATCTTCTCTATGGTTGTGAAACTTGGACAACATACAGGGAGCATTTGAGACGTCTCGAGCGGTTTCACCAGATGTGCCTACGGCGAATCTTAGGTGTGGGTTGGCAGGTGTATATCAGTGATGTGGAGGTGCTTGATCGGACCCAATGCCTTAGCATTGAGGCTCACGTTATTAAGCATAGACTGAGATGGAGTGGACATGTGGTGAGGATATTAAACAGTCGACTTCCCAAACAACTCCGTTATGGCGAGCTCACTGAGGGAAGACGTCTGGCTCAAAAGCCTAAATTGAGATTGTTTAAGATCCACCTTAAAAAATGTGAGATTGATGAAAGGACCTGGGAGAGTCTTGCTTTGGATCGTGTAGGGTGGAGAAGGACCTTGCAGGGAGGTGTGGGCAATTATGAGGTGGATCGAACCCAGTATGACCTCCAATCTGTAGTGGAATGGGGACATAAATGGATGGTCACATTCAATGCTGCCAAGACTAAACTGGTTTCCTTCAGTAATTACAAGAAACCTTCTTTGCCACCAATAGCAATGGCCAGTGACTCCCTGTCTGAGAGTACATCTTTCAAACTGCTTGGCCTAACGTTCACAGGAAACATGAGTTGGAACAATTATATTGAAAACATTGCCAGGGCCGCTGCGAAAAAGTAGGCTCTCTCTACCGTGCTAGAAAACTACTGACACCTGAAAGTATCCTGTACCTCTATAAGGCCACCATCGACGAAACGTTGCATCCTTCTGCCTGTTCTACAAATATCTTAATGGTGAATGCTCTGACGAACTGCAGACACTTGTGCCCCCACGACGTAGACACCCTCGACAAATCCGACAGACAGCTAAATCCCACACCCACACAGTAGAGATCTCTAGATGTAAAAGATCTTTCTACTCCAGTAGTTTCTTCCCCAGAACCGCTAGATTCTGGAATTCCATTCCAGGCCCCTGCTTCCCTCACTGTACTGACATGCAGAAGTTCAAGTGTAACGTGAACCGACATCTTGCTGCCCAAATTCCAACATAGTACTCCAGTAGTTGCTGCCCCTGATAGTAGCCCCCTACACCAAAGTGGCAATTTGCCTTGTTTGGGGTGAAAATGTAATTAGAAAAAAATAAAAATATGAGCGGCTGAAGCGCGATATCAGGAAAGGGAGAGTGAAAGGAGCCGTGGATGGGAGGGGAGCCAAATTGGTCTGGAGTGTGAGGTGTCGGAAGAATATGTCTGAGCAGAGCTTGGCTGATGAGTCACCAGTCTACTTATCGGCGTAGCGGGCCACAAAGCAGTCTTGAGTTGCCAGAGTTAACCTGTGTCAACTGCGGGCGGATGTACTAAACGACAGGCGGTTTGAAACGGCATTTGATCTTGCATAGAAAAAAACAGCAAGAACCTGCTGCCAGTGGTGCACATGTCTGTACAATGTGTGCTAAGGAATGCCATAGTTTAGCAGGGCTTAAAAGCCACATTCGTGCAGCCCATCACTGAATGTTTTCGTGTTTCTACATACCTTTTTTTTCTTTCTTTTTTTTTGTGCTATATCGAGTGATGGCAATGTTAGAAAGCGAATTTGCTGCCATCATGTACGGCATAATCACATTAACACACTGGTTTTCGTCAGATCACCGAAGTTAAGAAACGTTGAGTCTGGCTAGTACCAGATGGGTGATCGTTTGGGAATTCTAGGTGCTGTACGTGCTTTCCGCTTATCTCGGCATTGTTTCCAGTCGTCCTGAACCTCCACTTGTCACTGGTATTCAACAATGTCGACTCAGGAAAGGTGTGGTTGGTGATTGTGCAACTCTTGCCACAATAATTTCACGAGCAGATCAAGTGTATCCATAGTCTGTCAGACTGAATGAAGCCATTATTTTTTTATGTATGCATGTATGTATGTATGTATGTATGTATGTATGTATGTATGTATGTATGTATGGTGGTCAAGGTCTGGCGTGGACATGTGTTAAAAGAACACAGATGTCTTAACATCATACTGTGCTTCTCCCAGACAAATCAACCCCACGTGCACGTCGTGACCACTGCTATGCCCAGCAACCTAAGTCCCAGTCATGGATCAAATGGCATAATGGATGGAGAGGGCTCCGTAAGCCGTGGTGAAGGCAACCTTTATAGGAGAAGGAACCCCCTAATATAAAACCTGCGGCGACTGCTGCATCGAATGATGTTGACTTGCTCTTTTTTTTGGTTCAATGTAGCAGTTGTTCAGGGAGTGAGACTGTCTCTGTGCAAAGTCTTTCCTCACTATAAAAAGCTTCAAACACAGGCATTACTTGATATGCAATGGAATACACAGTTTATTATCAGTGTGTATCTCGATAACAAAAAGGTTGGCTGTAGCCTATAATGGCAAACGGACACTCAATTAGAACTGATGCGGATATGGACGTCAATGGAAATAAAGGCTCTGGAACATCCAATGTCTGGACCGGCAGGTGTTCAGGGCACCACAGCCTGGATTCGGTCATCAGCAGATGTGCAGGACTGTAGAGGATTCATAGAAGTGACCGCCTGGCACGCGCTGCTAGTGGTGCTCATGTCTGCCTGATTTAATCCAGAAATGTATTAAGTACGGGCAATACTCGAGAACGAGTTTGCTGCCATTATGTATGTATGTATGTATGTATGTATGTATGTATGTATGTCTGCCTAACTTTCGATACAAGCGACGGATTTTCACGAGATCGGTATCGTTTGAAGATCGACCCTCCGAACAACAAATATCGAAAAATTGGGTAAAAACATTAATTTCTCCACCCTCAATTGGTCATTTTCTACAAGGAGGGGTCGCCTTTTCGTCAATATGTTAGAAAATCATCCCCTGTTTTCGATTGACTTGCCTTAATTTATACCTTCGCCACTTACGGTTTGGCGATGGAAGCAACAGCAAAGACGTTACGTTTTTTTCACGTGCTTTTCCTCCTTCGCGGTACGGTTTCGAGTCTGCCTGTCTACTACCACCTTTTTTTGTTTTACTCAACACACACCTCCAAACACCCGGGCAACGCCGGGCACCGAGGCGAGTTTATAATAAAAGCAAGACACCCAGTGTGTATTGGCGTTATAGTGTATTAACGGGGAGAGGGAGAAGGACACTTTATTTCTAAAATAATGCTACGTGTGTCAAACCTAAAAAAAACCATTCCTTCTGTTTACAAAGAAAAAGTTTCTTCAAACGAACGTGAAAGGTCTCCAAAGTTTTCAAATAAAAGTTGTAATAAGCACGTCTCAAAGTGGTAGATGAACGAATGCTAAAGTTCGTAGCACATGATGAGTTTTTAAGCGAATGATTATTAAAGACCCAGATGTGTTACTAAGAAACGTTCGTTGGTAGGGAAATTCTATTCCTGATTTTTCCAGGTATGTACTGTTAGATTTTACAATTCACTCTTAACGGCGTTCAACCTATGGAATCATCACTATGACTACATTTAAATTGATATATTACATGAAAATAATGTATTTTCATATCAATTCATATAAAATCAGTTTACAATCCTTTCCAAATTATTTCAATTTTAAACAAGCATTTAGATAATTCAATATTCCAAACTATCGATTTTATTTTTCATTGATAAAAAAAAAAATTACGAATCAAATTAACATTTATTTCGAGAGAACATTATTATTACGACATTAGGGCAATGACAAGAGAATATTCTTATTGTTTTAAGTTAATCAATAGAAAACCTAATCATTCTATTTAAAAACATATGATGTTAACTGATATATATATAGTATATATATACACACACACAGGCAAAAGTACCCGTCGTTGACTGGGTTCAAAAACAGCCTACAGAAAATCGACTCTGATTTATTAAAGTATGATAGGTTATGGTAAGGAAGGGTTGTAAAGAGATAGCTTCGAATTTGGGGGTATCAAAACCAAAGCAAAATATGATGAAAGTAAAAATAAAATAGGTAAAACCCATAATTTATTATACCATACCTGTTCACACTGAAACACTTATCACAATATTCTGTGGATCTATATTAAAAAACCTTGTTAAACTTTGTGACATATTTACATTCTATGGAGGTCAGGCGCGAACGAACACCCTATAATTTTATTATACCATATTTCTTCAAACTGAAACATAATTATCAAAGTATACTTACGCAGATAGATATGAAAAGTCTTTATTAAAGTTTGTGCCTATTTCTATTCTATTGAGGATAGGCGCGAACGCAGACCCCACAATTTAATTATACCATCCCTATTTGTTTAAACATACTTATCAAAGTATTATTATGTACATCTATATCAAAAACACTAGCAACCGTTTTTTTTTTTTTTTTAATTTTTTGATTTTTTATTTCCATACTTTGTGGACCAGGCGCGTACGCAGACTCCAGAATTTTAATGAATTATCATTACGCCAGATCAAACATAACCATTCCTGTGTCTCGATACACCTTCTATCATTATATGTGATCAGTTTTCTGTAATAGTCAACCATATAGGAGTCTATTCGTGCAAACGTTCAGCTTTATATTATATATATATATATATATATATATATATATATATATATATATATATATATATATATATATATATATATAGTGAAATTATCTCTGTGTGTGTTTGTCTGTCTATGTACATTTCCCTACAAAACTACTCCGTCAATTTTCAGTCTAAAAACTCGAGATTTGACATAAGGAATATTCTAATTTAGAAAAATCTTTTTAATTGGTTTTCGGCCAGAAAGTTGGCTGTAAGGAGTCAAATTTCAACGATTTGACCTTTGAAAACTCTACCAAACTCCTCCGCCAATTTTGAGTCTAAACACTTGAAATTTTAGATGTAGATTACTTGAATATGGACCAAACTTTTTAACTTGATTTGAACCCAAAACAGTAAATGTTAAGGGCTCAAAATCGGAGTCAAAGTTTACAAAATTTGACCTGTCAGCAAATTTTTGGTCTAAACATTTGAATTTTTACATAAAATGTATTCAGACATAGGGCAAGCTTTTTAATCCGATTTTGGCCGAAAATTTAGACAATTTAAAATTGTGGGTTCAAAGTTCAAATGATTTGACCTTTGCAGTCTCTCTCTCTCTATATATATATATGCACATACAGTTATGAACAGTACATAGAGCCCGAGCAAAGCTGAGCCGAACTGTTAGTATATATATATATATATATATATATATATATATATATATATATATATATTATTATTATTATTATTATTATTATTATTATTATTATTATTATTATTATTCAAGAAATACCCAATAATAGAGAATAAAGCGAAATCAAATTTCCCTATGACTAAAAACTGAAATAACGGTAAAAGTATTTCAATTTTAAATGTTTGTCATATTTAACGTGACGCACTCATTCACATCGATACAACCATGTACTTCTTTCCTCCTAAGACCACCATCCATACGATGACACCGGTGCGTCCCTCTCCCACTGTATCTTTCTCCCTTACACACACACACACACACACACACACACACACACACACACACACACACACACACACACACACACACGCACACACACGCACACACACACAGTGAGTACACCCCCTCACATTTCTTCAAATATTTAATGGGACAACACTGAAAAAATGATTTTATGACACAATTAAAAGTCGTCTGCAGCATATATAACGGAGTTAGTTTGTTTCCCACTCAAAATAACTCAAAATATAGCCATTAAAAGCTAAATCCCTGGCGACAAAGTGTGTATACCCATTACGAAAAATTGTAAGTATACTATATATATATATATATATATATATATATATATATATATATGCGGTCTAATAAATAATAAAATAAGTGATAAAATGGGGAAAGATAAATATAGAGAAATAGTGTATATATTAGGTGCCTGGCAAAGTCACGGGGGAGACAGCCGAAACAGCAAAGCTGAAATTGTAGGACACTATATTTATTTTTTTATTTTGCATAGGCAAAACAAATAACAAAGACTTTCGCTGGCGAGAACTGCTATTGACCGTAACCAGTTATACAGTCCTTTTGAAATTTTCATCTCTATTTGTCTCGTTATGTACTGAATATTTGTTAATGAAACCTATATAAAATATGTTCCTTATTAAATTTTAAAGATGTTCTATTCTGAAAGAAGTTTAAAAAAATTTAATCTAAAAAAGTTATTTTAAAGTTTTTGTTAAAAATAAATCAGATTTTCTCATTATTCAGACCTGTATTACAAAGAGGGGGTTGCAAAAAATGAGTTTTAGTGTAGGGAGAAATACAAACTGAATCAGAGAGAATATTCAGACCCGTAATAATACAAAGTGGGGGGTGCAAAAATGAGTTATGGTGTGAGGAGAAATACAAACTGAAATAGAGAGAAGGAGAGTTTTAAAATATAATCTTAAAAAGATAAGATACAAGTTAGAAAAGCATTTCATCCAAGGCATGAAAATTGTTAAACAAAATGTTTTTGCTATAGGCTTTAAAAATAAAGGTACAAGATTCAATTTGAAATTTATTTATCTTACAAGTGCACTTTTATAAATTTTACAAAGTTAGGTATAAAAATTTAATTTAAATTGGATCAAAACATTACCTTGGATTTATTTTATGTAATTTTATGTAATGTACATTTTGTTGCAATTAAAAACATTATCTTTCATCTAGCAATTAATGATATAGATATAAAATTTTCAATGATTTTTTTTTAAATTGCAACAGAATGTACATTACGTAAAGTAAATACAAGGTAATTTTTTGAATCAATTTAAATTAAATTTTTATACCTTACTTTGTAAAATTTATAAAAGTGCACTTGTAAGATAAATAAATTTATAAAAGTGCACTTTGAAATAAATAAATTTCAAATTGAATCTTGTACCTTTATTTTTAAATCCTATAGTAAAAACATTTTGTTTATCAATTTTCATGCCTTGGATGAAATGCTTTTCTAACTTGTATATATATGAATATAAATATATATATATATATATATATATATATATATACTCGGGGTTTTTTATTCAAAAGTAATGGACTAATGAATTCAACGAGGTTGTTAGATAGTGCTCAATAAAAAGAGCTGATAATACTTGTTTATTGTTATATAAACATGGTCACATCCCGCTGCTACACATAGCCACTTGTTTCAATCAAACAACAGATATCATCAGGCAGCGACTTGACTATTCAAAAGTTCAATGAATAATCTTAAGTATATATATATATATATATATATATATATATATATATATATGAATAAATATATATATATGAATATATATGTATGAATATATATATATAAATAAATATATATGGATATATATATATATTATATATATATATATATATATATATATATATATATATATATATATATATATATATATATATATATATATATATATGGAATCATAGGCAGAAGAAGGCAGATATGTTACATAATGTTTATGAAAAGATACAGCAAACTTCCTTTTTTTTTTATCTAAAAAAAATCGCTCGTGTGAATTGCAATCGATTGCCAATTCGCACCCAATTCGCCTATATAGATTGATAGATAGGTAAAAGGAGAAATATAGAGACAATATATCTGTGTCAAGATGGGAAAACCCCACATAGCTTTTAACTAAAAATTGTCCTATTGTTGGCCCCATGATTCCTAGTTTACGCACGGGAAGTGGAACTCGTATTTCCGGTAAAATAGAATTATTGTGGTGTGTTTTTTTCTTTTCTTAATCGGTTTCAAGTACTTGGATACGCGAATTTCTTAAATATAATTCTGCGCTTTTAATGTTCAAGACAAGCGCATGTACACATCTATTAATATAATTTATTATTATTATGTTTCTTAATTTGTACATATTTGATTCACTCCTAAACTAATTAATCGATTGCTATAAATTTTGGAACACAATTGGTATGCGTAAATATTGGCAATATGGGCCATTTTAAGTTTAATTGAGGAAAATTCAGATTTCCAATATTTGTGAAATTTTGACAATAGATATTATGTAGCAATTATTAGAAAAACTTAAAAAGTTACAAGTATTTAATGGTGGATTCTCTTACGAACCACATGAACTTGTACCCCACTCCCACTCGACGTAAATATCCCCGACAAACCTGACAAGCAGCAAGATCCCACCCATAGACAGTAGAGATCACTAAATGTAAAATAGTCTTATACTTTAATAGTTTTTTCACCAGAATTGCTAGACTTTGGAATTCCCTACCGGGTTACTGCTTCTGCAACTGTACTGACATGCAGAAGTTCAAGTGTAATGTGAACAAACGTCTTGCTTCTCAACTCCCTGCAACTTATGTCCCAAATAGTAACCCCCTAGATCAAAATGGCTCTGTGCCTTGTCTGGGGGTGAAAATGTGATAAAAATAAGGGAGAGAGAGGTAGGAAAGAGTAGGAAAGAGTTATTTAACGTTTTTATGTTGTTTTCGGTCTGTTATACACAGGAAAGTCGTAATTTTGTAATTGTATATCCAACTCTAGTGTCAGACACACAACTACAACGACACAAATACACTTACACTCGAATTCAGTTTTTGACTTCGTACTCCTATAGAAAAAAATACTGCAATACTCATCCCTGCAATATATACCAAATTAGTAAAAGCTACGTAAATATGCTCGTTTTTATTTTTACTGGTAGTTGTTTCAAAAAACACACTGAAACTAGGTCGAATAACATTTTTATTTGTATCCTTTCCTTTGATAATATTAGTGAGTATGTGTGTGTGTGTGTGTGAGAGAGAGAGAGAGAGAGAGAGAGAGAGGTAGATATGTTACACACATACAAGAGAGAGAGAGCAAATTTCTTCTTTCTTATTCATCTACTCAAAAAAGGCACTTATGTGTATTGCGATCAAAAAACTGATATATCAAGCGTCAATTTACACCCACTTCTCCTCAGAGAGAGAGAGAGAGAGAGAGAGAGAGAGAGAGAGAGAGAGAGAGAGAGAGAGAGAGAGAATGGGGAGGAGAGAATATTTATATCAGGACCGGAAAATCCTCACGTAGCTAGATTTCTACTTGTAGCTAAAAAATGACCGATCGCTGACCCCAGGATTCTAGGTTCACGTACAGGAAATGTAATTCATACTTCCGGTAAAATGGAATTATTTCGAGTTTTTTTTTTTTTTTTTAAATCATCTTCAAGTACTTTGGCACGCGAAGTACTTTAGTATCCAAACTCTGCGGTTTTAAATTATATACGTATTCAAGACCTGCTATGCGTATAATATATATATATATATATATATATATATATATATATATATATATATATATATATATATATATATATATAAATAAATAAACTCTGAAACATGCATGTATATAGATGACTTACTTTTATGCACTTAGTAATTATTAATTAATAATTAATAGTTATTTAAATAAAATATATGTATATATATATATATATATATGTGTGTGTGTGTGTGTGTGTGTGTGTGTATCTATAGATAGATAGATAGATAGATAGATAGATAGATAGATGGATAGATAGGTAGATAGATAGACGTAAGTGGCTACTATTTGGGATCATATCTACGGTGGTCATGTGGGGAGTTGAGCAGCGAGATATCTGTTCACATTACACTCTGCAGATTAGTACAGACATGGGAGCCGGAAACGGGGAGGGAATTGCAAAGTACAGCAGTCCGAGGATATAAACTACTATTACAATGGAAGACATTCCCTCATGTAGGGAACGCAATGGTGAAGGGCTGTGACTTTATGTACACGATTCACTCTTCAACTAATTAACTCATCATTGTATCTCGGGACAGAGTTCCTAGGCGTAAATGTCGGCAACATGAGCTATATTTAGTTTAATTGAATTTTAGCTCCAAAATGTGAGTGAAAAATCGTTCATGAAAATTTAGAAATCTCCAATATTATTGAAATTATAAGATGCATTATACATGAATTAATGATTGTTCCCCAAATTTCAGTTTCCGTAGAATATTTTAAAGGTTTTAGAAAAAGTTATATATACAGCCCCCTATTTGAAAATTAAATATTTCAGATTTACATTAATTTCATTTATAGCAGTTCGAAACCAATTGAGAAAAATTAATTGAATTTTTATTCCTTTTTAAGATCCCCTGGTCTTAAGCATTACAGTTTACATATTTTTGACAATCAACACGACTTAATGAACTTTTATCAACATTAGAAGGATTTTTAAAATAAGGTTTAACTGCGTTATATTTTGATTTTGATGTTCAAAAGCGACTTAAAAGTGACGCAAAGAAGTTCGAGGAGGAAAAGTGTTTTTCACATATCTTTATTGTATTAACATACAAACCGGCACATATTTATTTAATTCTATAACATGACAGAACATTTGGAAATACCGTATATATAGTAACCTACAAACGCAAACAGATTTAGGCATTCTCAAATTGCATATTTTATAAACAACTTTTAAAACGACTTACAATCTGTAATTGTGCATTGTCATATGTTCTTACATATACGCAATGATTTTCGGCGATAGTAAAACGTCTTATGTCGGTGTGGTGCTAAGAACAGATACTACACTTTGAAATATTTATTTGAACAACTTATAAAATAATGCATTCAGAAAAATAGTTTTGTTGACTACATAGAATACGAGGTGAAACAAGCTGAGGTGAATTTCTTTCCATTTTAGTTTCTTTTAGATACAGCTTGTGGGTCCGAGTGCTAACATATACCGACACAGTTGAAGAAGATTAACGACTACGTTACAATATTTCAGTTTTTGTGAATATCAGTCCTTTTAGTCTTGAAGCGGAATGTTTGTTAAACATAACAATAGAATATATAAAAATGAATAACAATATAACAACATTCCAAGTATTAACGCTTCATTTAGTTCTTTCAAATTATGAAAACTTCCATACATTTCACAGAATTGTTTCGTTACGCAGAAATAATCATTATTAATATGTCAATATTGAATGTTTTATTACTTATACACATCATGGAATGTGTTGCGTCCATGCATCTCGAGGATTCTTTGCCGATCTCTTTTTTAGAATCGAAAATTTTATTTGCCCAAAGCAGTAGACATTTTTTACTGAATTTTTTGAGATAACAATTGATAATTCATATTATTTAAATTATTCGGACTACTGCGCTCATATTATTATATCATTAGTACAAAGTATCGGCCGATGTGACGTACGACCATTTTTAGTGTATCTTGTCGAACTCGGGAATCTTTCTATTCAACTTGGGTATCTGTATGATATTTCGAACGGAACCCTTTATTTAATACACGGGGATAACATCGGAGGTTGTATTCGTTTCATCAATCATGACCACGTAGAGTTTCTAATAATTCGCAATTGCATTTTGAGTATTGCCCGCACTGCAGAACCTTCAACCGCCAGAAAAGTGCCATTTACAAATAAATTTACTAAGTACTTTAACCGTTACGACACAGATCAGAAAAAATAACACTCAATATGAGGACAGTGTTCGAATAATCAAAATAGTATGAATTATTTTTTTATGTTGCATAAAATGTTTGCGATGGGTGATTTGATACTTGTGGTAATTATGTACCCTGAGATTCCTAAAATTCTCCTTTTCTAGATATCAATGCAATCGAAACACGTGTTATTTTATTAGACTGGTCCTGACCTATTGGGTCAATATATGTTATATCTAATTATGGAATACATGGTATCTGAAGTTAATGTATAAGCACGATTCTTGTAACTTAACGATAATTGATTTTAAAAATCACATAAATTGATCAAGTATTTTTTTCCTAAAGCAAAAACCTTTGCGAAAGTATATTAAAATGAAAAAAATTAAAGATTATTCTAAGTTGTTTCACCATTAAATTTAATTATACTCCCATTATATGAGTACGTGTGATTATCTTCATTCGCGTTAAACTTTATATATATATATATATATATATATATATATATATATAATTATTTTTTTACTATAATAATTAAATACCTACAGACACTAGTGTTTCATCCTTTCGGGATTCTTCAGTGCAGGGTGTCACGATTACTACCAGTCGAACGATTCGAACCCCGCGACACGAGATATCTCTGGCTCGATTAGCGGAGGCCGTATCCATTCGGCTACCATTAACCGTGAGAAATAGCGTTGAATTTTAAACATTTTAATTTAAATGTTCATTACGTCAGACAGACAGTGATCAAATCGTTATACGATGATCTACGCATAAGAGCTAAATTGACCGACTTTTAATTCAACTGAAAGTGCTCAACGATAAGAAACGAATTTCTTAAAGGGGCTGTCATAATTATTTTTTTACTATAATAATTAAATACCTACAGACACTAGTGTTTCATCCTTTCGGGATTCTTCAGTGCAGGGTGTCACGATTACTACCAGTCGAACGATTCGAACCCCGCGACACGAGACATACGTAATATGTGTGTGTGTGTGTGTGTGTCTTATTTTCTGAACACATCTTCAACTTAAAAATATTAAATAAAAACTATTTGTCTTACAAGAAGAATCAATTTTTTATTGTACAAATAATTTTAATAACACACAAATACATCACAAATGTTTAGTAAAATAACCTCGTTAATTCTTAACCTTGTCTAGATAAGCGGCGACTCATTTTATATTATATCGTGCTTTTTCAATATAAAAAAACTAGATTTTTTTCATATTTTAATTCAATAAAATCTAGGCTTTTTCTACAGAATCTGAACAGAACATAATTTTATAATTTGCTTTTCGAATAATAAATTAACAACTAAAGCGTAATACCGTAACAATTAGGTTATATTAAAGCTATAAACTTCAATGTAACACTCAAATAAAAACTATTTCTCTTCAAAAAGAACCATTTTTTTGTTTGTTTTTTATTATAAAAATAATTTAAGTAAAACGCAAATAGATCACAAATGTTACGTAAAATGACTTCATTAATCCATAACGTTGTGTCGCTGAAATAGCTGTTCTAATAAGAACACCAATGTTAAGCAATGTTTAACCTGGCCAGTACGAGATTGGTGACAATTTGGGAGTACTAGGTGTTGCATGTATTTAGGTGTGCTACAATGTATAATACCTCAGAAACCGAACGTCCTGGCTTCTTGGGCACCATAGTGAAGGAATTGTCATTAAATAATTGGAAAAGTGATGATATGCCGTAAAACAATACCAAACAAGGAAACTAAATCAACCCAGATGTGGCAACAATACTCCATGCATTGTTGAATGGTGATTTAATAGTGCGTATATTTTGAATGAGAAACAGCCAGTTCATACCTATTCCACCATTATTAGTTTACTATCATCAATCCCAAAGGATTTGAATTCGCAATCGTCCATTATATAGTTAGCACAGGTATTCATTACGTCAATCACGAATTCCCTCCCCCATGATATTGGTTTGATAGCAAATGATGTAGTTTTAGTCAGTAGTTAAAAAATCTGTTGAAAGTTTTCCGGGATTTTTCCATTTCAGTCACTACAGGAAATTGAATGAAACGAAGAATTCCAGAAAAGAGAAGTGCCAGACAATTCCGAAAATAAAACAAAAAACAAAAAAACAAAAAGGGGAATGTCCGAGAAGATCCGGGTTTTTGACATAGCAGGAGAGTAATCATTTTAATTTATTTTTCGATTTATTATTTCGCCAACGAAAGTTACGCAAAAAGTGAACTTAAACAAAAGTCAATCCTATATTATAGTTCCCATGAGTGCGTATGTTTGTGTGCACATTTAATCAATATTTTTAAATGCAAATATATAGAGTATATGGTATGATATATACTATATACTATATAAATAGTATATAGCATGGGATATACTATATAATATTTATATAGTATATAGTATTGGATATACTATATAATATTTATATAATATATAGTATGGTATATACTATATACTATGCGTATAGTATATAGTATAGTATATACAGGGTGACCCCCCAAAAACATAGAAAGTATATTTAGAACATATGCTGTAGATCAGAGAAAAAAAGGCCAAAGACCCTTGTGTTCTGATGTGATGCGTTGAATATAATAAACTAGTTATGACCAAAGTTACATTTAATTCCGACAAAACACTAAGAAACGGGGCCTAATTAGAGTAAGGACCCGTCTTTTTTGGGTCACCCGGTATTATAAACCATATAAATAATATATAGTAAAGTATATACTATATACTATTTACATATATAGTGTTACAGTAACAGAAGCTTGTTCTTGTAAGTGAGTAAATATGAAATAGGGTAGTCAAGGATTCGAACTTGCGAAGCTAGATTTGGAATTGAAAATTCCAAGCATAAATTAAAATAAATACATAATGTTATTGAAAATAAGGAATGTGAAATCGCAATTGTTTAGCAAATAATTACATATCTGTTTATTGGAAAAGGAATGTCATGATGAAATTTGTTCTGTTATGAAAATGAAAATTAAAATAAGGAATTTAATCGTCAATTGAAATTGTAAACATATTTTCTAAATAGGTAACTCGAAACATAGATTACTGAATTCGTTGGGTCATGTTAGTGTGGCATCGTGACGCATGTCAGGCAACGTGCTCGATAAGCACATGTTTAATCATGCGATGACGTGACGAGTTCTCAATATAGGTAGAGTTTTAGATGCAGTCTAGGAGAAAGAGGAGTGAAGAGCTGAGAAGAGCCGAGAAGAACCGAGAGAGAGAGAGAGAGAGAGAGAGAGAGAGAGGTCAGAGACAGCTGCTGACACCAAACATTGGAAGCGAAGGTTAGAGAAGAAAAGCCATGTAAAGAAACTTTGAATTCCTCGAGCGAAATCAGGACCGGTCATGAAATAAAGGACGCCATCATGTGTTTTTTGTATCTGCGTCTTCGTGTTGTTATTCAACAGAAAAGGTATTGTCCATTTATGTGATAAGAACCTTGATAAAATCATCATTTGAAAATATGTGTTAGAAAGTATATGTGTCAAAGTATAAATGTTATAGAAACACTCCCAGTTTACAGAACTGTCAAAAGTATAGATGTCAAACTATCGATCTATCTATCTATACATCAAATCTCCACTCATTGTCTATTATAAGCCGTCGGCTCTCTTGTAGTAACATATACACTGTCTATTATATATATATACAGAACTGTCTCTCTCGTTATATATACTCTGTTTATGTCTCCAATATGTAATCTCCACAAACATGAACATCTTAAGACTATATGAACACTCACAATGAATATATATATAATATCTAGCATCTCACAACATGATCACACTAAGACTCTTACAACATGAACAACAAATATATAAGTCGTCATCTAAATAAGAACTCACGCAAATTTGGTACTTCAAAAATAATACCACCCATTACATAACGTTGTAATTTGGTGAACGTGACTAGTCCACTCAAGCAATGGTGGGTTTAAAAAAAAACGGCGTTACCACGGGTACACAACGTAAGGGTCCTATTACAACTAGATGATCACACAACGCGAAAAAGAAAAAAAAACAGAGGAAAAAAAATGCAAAACGAAATAAAACAATAATTAAGAAGGAAAAAAGAGAAGCACTCACACATACGCAGAACAATAGAACAAAAGTATACAAGAAAATTAGAAAAAAGGCCGATATGCCGCAAAAGAATAGAAGTAGAGATGAATGAAAAAAAGAAGAAAAAAATGAACACACACATATACAGAATAGAGCAAAGGTATAAAAGAAAATTAGATAAAAAGGCCGATATGCCGCAAATAGAAAACATACGTAATGAATGAAAAAAAAAACTTTCACCATGCATTTCATTCATTTAAAGATTGTTTAAATATGCACACACACGCAGAAAGTTTAAGCAGGAAAAAATAAAGAGATTGTTTATGCCAAGATATTTTACACGAGACGATAGATTTTGTTTTGAAAATTGTTGAATTCGGTTAATAAATTGTTTTGATGAACTCACACAAACACAGAGAAAAATTAAGTCAGTATGTCATTCATAAAAATTGGTATAAAAAATGTTTGATAGAAGAATGTTTACATATGCCAATCAAAAAAAAATTTCAAAAATGAGTTGCACTTAAAACGTGTTCCGTTCGGAAACGAAAATACGCTATTGTCAAAAAGAAGGATGCAGAAATATGAAATAGCAGAACTTTCCAGCTTTTAATGTTTTAATCGTTTTGTCTTTTAAAAAAGGGACAATTTATTGTTTTCGTGTTAACGGATTTGTGTTACAGAAAAGAAAAATTTTTTTTTTCTTTTCTTGAGAAAAGTTACAACTGTTTGTGAAAATCATAGTTTAAATGTATAATGTAACGTATTTTTTTAAAAATGTTTTTATATTGTAAAATGTCTTAAATGTATTGAAATGTTATGTTCTTTTTGCGACAGGAATTCAAAGGCATTATTAGGTATATACATGATCTAGGAGAAAATAAGATTAATTAAGACGAATGGTTGGCTTAGAAATCAGTTAGAATTTTAGAGATGGGACAAGATAAATTACGTAAACGGTATTTTTGAGAGTATTCAGATGTAATAAGCCGAAAGAAAATTTTTTTTACAATTGTTTTTTTTATGATGCCCATAACATTTTTCCCAAGAAGAGTAACTTGGTAGGGGGATGATAAGCACTAGAGGTGCCCTTAATTCGAAAAATACAGATGGGAACCTGCGATATTGTGTGTTTTTAAAGCATGCCGCATGTAATGGTTTCGAGCCGAGGAATAAGTCTCGACACAATAAGTTAAAAATGCAGGCGTTGGACGGATACGAGAATCCTTATGAAAAAAGGTCTATGAGAGCCCGAAGCCTAATCACATATAGCATAATGAAGTGAGAGAAAAGTAAAATATATCGCAAGTACGTAGGAAGATATAACCTTGTATTTTTTTTTAGAGACGCATGAATGTGGGATATCTCTGCTCTGTGAAATCGCAATTGCTTAGCTCACACAAAATAGTTACATATCTGTTTATTGGAAAAGGAATGTAATGATGAAATTTTTTCTGCTATAAAAATGAAAATTAAAATAAGGAATTTAATCGTCAATTGAAATCGTAAACATATTTTGTAAAGAAGTTACTCGAAAAATAGGTTACTGAACACGTTGGGTCATGTCAGTGTGGCATGTTTTGGCAACGTGACGCATGTCAGGCAACGTGCTCGATGAGCACATGTTTAATCATACGATGACGTGACGAGTTCTCAATATAGGTAGAGTTTTAGATGCAGTCTAGGAGAAAGAGGAGTGAAGAGCCGAGAAGAGCCGAAAAGAGCCGAGAGAGAGAAAGAGAGAGGTCAGAGACAGCTGCTGACACCAAACCTTGGAAGCGAAGGTTAGAGAAGAAAAGCCATGTAAAGAAACTTTGAATTCCTCGATCGAAATCAGGACCGGTCATAAAATAAAGACGTCATCATGTGTTTTTTGTATCTGCGTCTTCGTGTTGTTATTGTAATTATTGTATTGTTATTGTCAATTTATGTTATAAGAACCTTGATAAAATCATCATCAGTCTGCTGATACGAAATAAGGGGGGAATTTTTTAGCGATAGTGTCAAGAGATGTATTGCTTACCAGTTTTAGGAAGCCACAGATCTATTTTTGTGTAACTATCATGTATGACGAAAGTACTCAACCAGGGGTCTTTCAGATAGAGTCTGGTGCGTTAACAGTGATATTCAACGTCGGCATATGTCTCAGCAGTCAAGATCTTCTCTGAAGCTCTCAATTAAACTCTGTTCAACTCACTGTCAACTGCCCAAAATCACCCGTGCATAAATTTATGTAATGAGGTGAGTGATCGCTATGACATATCCCCTTCTCTTCTGATTGGTCCAGTGCCAACTGTACATAATCGCTTATCGAGGTAAATCTCTATCGAGGATCTCACGTCAAAGGGTCAAATACTGCTCTCAGTCGTAGCTTAAACAACTGTTTACTACCATTCTCTCGAAATACGTTGTCTGTTAGCCAAACAATATTAGTATCAAAATATTATTATCTCCCCAAATCCGCTAGCTGAAGCTATTTTTCCTTGGGTTGCGTCATCGACCAAACAAATTGATTCAGCAAGGTAATCAGGAATTGGCCGGGATCTTTTTTGGCATAATAAAAGCTCTAATTTAGCTCTAATATAACCATTATTAATGTCAAATTCGACCACCACAGACACATACGCACGCACACGCACACACACGCACACATATCTATCTATCTATCTATCTATCTATCTATCTATCTATCTCTCTCTCTCTCTCTCTCTCTCTCTCTATATATATATATATATATATATATACATATATATATATATATACTAGCAGAAGTACCCGTCGTTGACTGGGTTCAAAAACAGCTTACAGAAAATGGACCGTGATTGATGAAAGTATGATAGGTTATGAAAAAGAGGTGGTTGTAAAGAGATAGGTTTTGATACTAACAAATTTTAGCCTAGGCAAAATATGATTAAAGTAAAGATAAATATTTTTTATATCAACTTTGTTTCCATTTGTAGCCAAGAGTAACCAACAAAATGATGTTTCCTTACAAAAATTAAATGTTAGATACATAATAATATAAATACACAAGAAATAAATGTTACCATAAATGTTACCATAGTCAATAAAAGTTACTTTTATGGTAGAAAAGTTCATTGCTTTGTATTTTTAAGTAGTTTGTAAAAAAAAAAAATTTAATTCACGAACCGGTTTAAGAAAAATCAAAATGGCAGCGACTTTGAAATGGAGAGCCCTGTTTTCAATTTAAAGGAAGGGCACCTGAGCATTCTGTGTTAACAATTTAAGAGAATTCCGTCAACGTAAGGAATATTTATAAACATATTTTAATGTTTTCCGTTATTTTGTGCTTGAGGAATATTCGATTCTGGCATGTATAGTTTATATAAAAATTCATTTAAATAGTTATCGCCTAAAATTTTGTTTTAATTTCGGTTCGCGGAAATTATTTCAAGTAAGGAGCATTAAAAACTATTTCAAAACAAAAAAAACATGTAATTTTATTTACCATGGTAACATTTATTTCTTTTATATCTATTTTTTCGGGTAGTCGTTTGTTGGCTTTTCTGCTAAACACTTCTGATTAACAATATCGACGAAATATAGAAAAACAAAGAAACAAAAACAGTTTTTAAAAATAATGAACCTTTACTTACTTTAGTAAAATAAACAGCAAAATGGGATATTAAAAAGTAAACGCGTAATTACTTTAGTTTTTTAAAGCAAAAAAATCGATATAAATATGAATAAGAAGAAAATGGCGCCTTTCTCAAGCAGAACAGCTTCGTTTCAGTTTTACAGTATAGAACGGTGTAGTATTGCGCCATCGGATTCAGGGTTGTACTATTGTAATGTAAAGGACACGCAAAAATGGTTGTAATCAACTGAATTCCTTCTAGTACACTGACAAAATAAGCTTAAATAGATATATAAATAAAAATAAAAAGGTTATGTAAATGTTTTTAAAAAGACACGTAATCACGTGAGCAGGATTTTTTCCTTCTTTTGACACAATAACAAGTAACATTCGTATTTTTTATTATTTATCTATTTTCGAAAGAGTGCACGTGCAAGTGGAGAAGGAAAAACAGAGTTATACAAAATTTGTATCGAGAATTGTCTTAAGTTCCGACTTTTATTTTTGAGTTTCACTTTAATAAGAACGTGAATTTATAAGGTGAATTTATTCGACACAATATGATTCAACTAAAAAAAAATAAATAAAAGCTAACGTGAATTAAGATTAAAGTTAAGATGTTATTGTGGACCCTCAACCCTTTAAAAAAACCTTGTTAAACTTGGTGACATATTTACATTCTATGGAGGTTAGGCGCGAAAGAACAGCCAATAATTTTATTATACCATATTTCTTCAAACTGAAACATAATTATCAAAGTATACTTACGCAAATAGATATGAAAAGTCTTTTTTAAAGTTTGTGTCATATTTCCATGGAGTACAGGCGCGAGCGCAGACCCCACAATTTAATTATACCATCCCTATTTAGTTGAAACATACTTATCAAAGTATTCTTATGTGCATCTATATCAAAAATCTTGTAGACGTTTATTTTTTAATTTTTTTATTTCCATACTTTGGGGGCCAGGCGCGAACGCAGACCCCACAATTTTTATGAACCACCGTTCTGCCAGATCAAAATACCCATTCCTGATCCTCGATACATCTTCTATCATTATATGTAATCTGTTTTTTAAAATAGGAGCCTATTCGATACCACACACACACACACGCACACACACATACAGCCGTTCAGCTTTATATATATATATATATATATATATATATATATATATATATATATATATATACGGGACAATCACGGTGACACATCGGATTTTCCAAATCACCGAAGCTAAGTAACGTTGAACCTGGCCAGTGTCAGATGGGTGACCATTTGAGAAGGCTAGGCGTTGTATGCACCGCGCCAAGTCGTAGAAATTTCCAGGTTGGTATCTCGAAGTGCATTAACTTACTCGGAAAGATGCATCCTCGTTAATAAGAGAAGGAAACTGATGTAAAACCTGTATACTCCTGTGGTAATCATCTGCACCGACAAAGGTTAGAAGGGACGTTCGCTGATTTTTCTTCAGGGGTTTCTATGAGAATTGACTCATGAGAGTAAAACTAATGTTATCGTAGCTAATTGCTTTTATATTTTAAGCTTTTACTTACTGAAATGAGTGACAGACGAACAAAAACCAAAGTAACATTCGCCTTACATCGTAATTTTCCTACATTATTGGCCGTGTCTCGCTCACATATTTTCCATGAAAGACTGATCCCTGCTATGTTACTCATCCTTTATTCAACCCTGGCAAACGATTCTGTTTTACAAACCATGTTATCATAAACTTTATGTGAATTTTGCCAAAATTTACACAAGTGAACTTAATCGCTACTGATTAAGGGTCCTTATATGGAACAGTCGTTAACAAAAGGAAAATTAAGCGCGACGGACAAATATAAAATTTCTGAATTTATTGTTATCGTCCACTTTATAATAAAGACCGAGGTGTATTTATTTCTATCTATATAAATATATATCTTTTTCTTTATAATAAAGACCAAGGTGTATTTATTTTTATCTATATAAATATATATCTTTTTTTGTTAGTTAACGAGTAAAGAAACTACCGGGCGAAACTATTTTTAATGTTTTGTCCGATTAAACCGTTCACTCTATTTCCGTAATGAGACATTTTTGCGATTTTTGTTACTTTCTTATTTCAATAGCGATTGATACTTTTCTTTCTTTTACTTTCTGAACTTTCCAGTTAAAGACGTTTTCTTTCTTCTTTTTTTATCGTCATCGATTCAATTTTTGTTTTAAATGAATTTGAATACTAGCAAAGAGCACTTTTTTGTCATTTATTTTTTTGCTGCTGGTGTTATTCCCAAAAATGGAGTATTTTTATTAGTCCTAAAAGAGCTCATGGGGCACACCCAATGTTTATCGCGAAGTATAGACAAACAAAATTATATAGAAATCAGTTAGTTACAACTTTTCAGAAAGTTTTATAAAAATCCAAGGGAACAATTTTTTTTTAATAAGCAAAAAAGTGTTAATTTTAACCATTTTAACCCGAAAAGCACCCCTAGGGGGCAACCGGAGTTTTCCCGGAAAATCCATTCTGTTACTTTTTTACTCATATCATGTTTAATGTTTGTGCAAAATTTAAAAAAATCCAAGGCGTAGTTATTGAGAAAAGTGGTGACAGGCGAACGGGCGAGAGGATGAATGGACGAGGGTGAATTTACAGGCCCACTCTCCTTTTTTCGGGGGACCAATAACCATGTGTAAATAATGACAAAATCGAAACCAATTCAAACTTAATAGATCATATTTGGTTCGATAAAAAACGAAACATATATGCAAATGCATATTAAACTAATAATGATAATGATGATAATAATAATACACACACACACACACACACACACACACACACACACACATATATATATATATATATAATTTACTTGAAATGTTAATCAATTAGTATATACCATTCGTAATTGATTAATTTTTTCAAAACCTTTCTACACACATGTATATATATATATATATATATATATATATATATATATATATATATATATATATATTGAATAAGAATCATAGGTATCTTGGTCACAAAGTTCGAATTTCCCGACCAGCAGTAATTAACACTTCCTACGCTGATGAGTGCGTAAGCTTGAATAACTTTCTGTAAATATAAAAGTAATCGTTAATACCCTCTCTCTCTCTCATATATATATATATATATATATATATATATATATATATATATATATATATATATATTTATATATAGTCATAAGATTTGGGGCTTACCATCAGCTTAAATAAGTAAAAAATTATGAGACCAAACACTGAGATTCCACTGTTGATGATTATAAATCGATGTTGTTCACTAGTTCACCTACCTTGGCTCAACTATAACTTACAACAACTTACTTGACGCTGACATTGAAAAGAGGATTTGGAAAGCAGCAACAATACTCGCCTTACATCGTGATTGTAAAAGAATAAGACTAAGATAGCAGCCCACAACGCCTACATCATCAGCACACTCCTGTACAGCAGCAAGACATAAACTATCTACACCTGATAGGGGCGGTGACTTAACACCTACGTGCGTTGTCTTTGCCGTATTATTGGCATAGTTTAACGGATAAGGTATCCAACACAGTTATCCAACCCAGCACAATTCTTCACTCTCCTCAAACAACGCAGATTACGCTTGTTGGGCGATGTTCACCGCATGGAGGTTGGGCACATTCCAAAGGGCATCCTGAATGGAGAGATGGCATCTGGGAGATAGGCCCACTGACCGCCACAACTCCGATGCAAAGATGTTGTGAGGTGAAACATTAGGTCTTGGGAGAGCATTGCAGATGACCGCTCAAAATAGAAAATAACCCTGCACTAACATCTGAAAGCATGGGAGCGCGCACACGAAAATGAGAACATCAGTGGCAACAGTCCAGGGGTCACATATGTTTGTGATCTTTACGACAGAGTCTGCCGCTCCCGAATTAGTCTCTTCTTCAGTCACAAGCGGTTATGCTCCAGTCAATCAGGATACCGAGACTAATGATGTTTCATCTATAGTCGACCATGACCGGCGAAGGTCTACTAATAGTAGTATATGTTAGTGTTGAGACGATTGATCAGAATCAGAAATCGGAAAAATCGGAACTTTTGAGGTATCGGAATCGGAAAAAATTTGTGCGTATTTTTCCGATGGCATTTGTTTGTTTCTGTTTAGAACTTAATTTTCCGTGATTCGTATTAATAATAATAAAAAATAAATATTTATTGACTTTAAACTATCAGTAAAACTAAAATCTATAAATCACCAATTCCACAAGTTTACTTCTATGTTTGTATGAAGACATGCACATAGTACATGGGTTTTTACAGTAATCTGCCCCTGCCCCCCTGCCCCCAGAAAATTAATCTATATTGAGAAATTTTAAAAGAATCGGAATTGGTAATTGCATCGGAATCGGGAATTTAGACCAGAATCGGTAATTATATCGAAATCGAAAAAAAATATTGGAATTATCCCTTCACTAATCTACATAGTAATCCACAGACAGAGGTTTTGCCGTTTACGGAACATCAGTATAGCTAGATGCAGCGAAAATGCAACTCAAATGCCAATTATTGGGCATCGGTGATTTATCAACCCAGCAGTAAACCATTGCTGAATGCAAGAGAAAGTATATCCTATTTAAATGAAAATATTTTCTACGTTGTTTTATGATATGGATCACCGAGAGAATTCAATTCTTTTACGTAAGATTATTGCATTTACTTGAAACTGCCATTTCATGTCCCGTTGTGCTCTACCGATAGGGAAAATATCTGTCTCTTTGTTACTTTATTCACAACAAATAATTATGGTAGCTCAACATGCTTATATCTTCTACCGCATATCAAATATTTTTTCAAAATTGTTAACGCATATATATATACATATATATATATATATATATATATATATATATATACATATGCATATATACACACACACACACACACATATATATATATATATATAAAGCTGAATGTGTTTGTGTGTGTGTTTGTGTGTTTGTGTGTGTGTGTGGTCACGAATAGGCTCCTATATGGTTGACTATTTTAAAAACTGATTACATATAATGATAGAAAATGTATCAAGACACAGGAATGGTTATGTTTGATCTGGCAGAACGGTGGTTCATTAAAATTGTGGGGTCTGCGTTCACACCTGGTCCACAAAGTATTGAAATAAAAAATTTAAAAAAAGTATTAAAATAAAAAAAAACGTTTACAAGTGTTTTTGATATAGATGTACATAATAATACTTTGATAAGTATGTTTTAACTTAAATAGGTATGGTATAATAAAATTGTGGGGTCTGCGTGTTCGCGCCTGGCCTCCATACAATGAAAATAGGCACAAACTTTAATAAAGACTTTTCATATCTATCTGCATAAGTATACTTTGATAATTATGCTTCAGTTTGAAGAAATATGGGATGTTCGTTCGCACCTGACCTCCATAGAATGGAAATATGTCACAAAGTTTAACAAGGTTTTTTTTTTAATATAGATCCACAGAATATTGTGATAAGTGTTTCAGTGTGAACAGGTATGGTATAATAAATTATGGGGTTTATCTATTTTATTTTTACTTTCATCATATTTTGCTTTGGTTTTGATACCCCCAAATTCGAAGCTATCTCTTTACAACCCTTGCTTTTCATAACCTATCTTACTTTCATAAATCAGAGTCCATTTTCTGTAGCCTGTTTTTGAACCCAGTCAACGGCGGGTACTTTTGCTAGCATATATATATATGTTTTATTTTTTTATTACTGTTTTATCTGTTTGGTTACATATGTTTCGGATGTTGGACCATGTTTACGATCCAACAGCCTCGTCAGACCTTACAGAAATGGTTGTTAGTAGTATTAGGAAGAAGTGTGTTAGAAGAAATACGAAAAAAAAAGAGAAACATATGTAACCAAACAGATAAAAACAGATAAAACTGTAATAAAAAAAATTAAAAATAAGAAATAAAACACATAGTATATATATATATATATATATATATATATATATATATACTAGCAGGCCGGCAGGCGTTGTCCTATCGTAAAATACGCATATTTTAATTCACATAGAAACTGAAACATGTGCAGTCGATTATTATACTTTTTTAAACAGTTAATTTCTTGTATGTAAAAAATAATCGAGCTGAGATCGAAACCAACATCTAAAGACATGGAGTCAAGTACGATAACCATTAGGCCAGCTGGAGGCCAGCTGCTTATTATTAACATTAGGAATCTGTCATGTGAATGATTCATGTCAGCGCATTCGCGAAACAGTTGAGAAACAGATAAAGATCTAGTGACAGCCACGTACCAAATTTGACCCTTAGCAGACTTTTTCCGGATGAAATAGATTAAAAAATTTTCCACTCCTAAGAAAAATTAGAAATTCTTTGCGCAGAAAGAAAAAAAAAATTCATGCCAATATAATGTCGAAAGAAGATAAGAAAGAAATGTCATAGAAGACTCAAAATCGTACGTTTGTACCGGCAGCCATCTTGTTCATATTGTAAAGGGAGACAGATTTTATTCAGCATTTGAATATATATATATATATATATATATATATATATATATATATATATATATATATAGAGAGAGAGAGAGAGAGAGAGAGAGAGAGAGAGAGTTGGAAGTTTTTGAACTTTTAGGACCAAATAAAAGAACTTATTTAATTTATATACTTTTTTTTATCATTCATTAGAAAACTATTTACTCAGCAAGTCATTTACTCACCTGCAATCACTGCATCAACTTGTTCTCTCAAATTCACAATAGTCCTAATGTTAATTTAAGGGATCATCAGTTGTTTACCATCAAGCACTGTTCGAATATATATATATATATATATATATATATATATATATATATATATATATATATATATATTAGGTAAGTGGTTGAAATAACAAGATCCATCATGGTGGAATTTGGATATGGCTAGATTATATAAATGGACGACTCAACAGGAATTTAAGCGCATTAGATTTGAAGACGACCATGTTATAATAAGCCAGGAAGCAGACACACGGTATTGCGTTCCACAGGCGAACAGTTCTTGGAAAGAAACCCTGGTTATGGAATTTTAGTTTAGTTTTCGGCATGGCTGGAGAGTGGGAAAAGTTGTTGGCTGTTGTTTCAGTTATTATCGAGTATTTGTTGTACTTGTGTAAGTGAATCAAAATAAATTGTTTTCGACTCATATTCTGTGTCGGTTACAGTAAATTTTACCTTGAACAGTGCCGACACTTTGAGCGTCGCGTGTCTTAGAGAACTTAGTCGCAGATTAACACTTTCAATAATCGCGGGAGAATATGCACTGGCTTATTTATTTCTTAATGACTCTTTAATCGTGTGTGTGTGTGCGCGCGCGCGTGCGTGTGTGTATGTGTGTGTATGCGTGTGTGTATGTGTGTGTATGTGTGTTCGTGTCCGTGTGTCTGTGTGTGTGCGCACGCGCGTGCGTGTGAGTGAGATAGGCGAAAGGAAGGAGAATGAGAATATAATATGAAGTTCGGTCAACTTAACAGCTTCCTCAACTATTAGCATTATTTCCCCCGCAAGTGGTTCCGTTCACACTTGTAGTTTTAAGAGACAAGACAGTAGCTTGAAAATAATCAAACGTTGTGGTCGTGACAGCAATGGCTTCCGATCTTAAATAGTTGATTGGTACCCTTAACTTTTTAGCAGGACTTGTTCCTTTTGGCTCGGAGCTATGTGGAGTATCTGTTTTGACAGTATACTTTATCTTTTCTGTTCTCTGTCAATAAAAGAGAAATCCTTCCAGACCGATGCAATTTTCCCCAGTTTAGAGTGCCATTTTGGAAAGCTGATTTTTCTCACATTAATAATTGACCTTGTGCTTAACTCTGCCTTCTTACATAGGTAGTTAGGCCCAATCTTATCAGTGCCCCATCCCACATAATTTTCCTATATCTCCTTCACGTTACTGACATTGTATGACCACTGCGGCCCACAGAATATTTGGTTCACAGCATTCGAATTAAAAAAAAATAATAATGTAATCCTGCTTGGTATCTCGAATTTTCAAGAATGGTAATTGATTTATCACTCGTCATATAAAGACCTCTATAAGGGAATACAGACGGACCCAATACGTAACTTCCGGGTTGTGGATTCTGGATAACCCACCTTAAAGGTGTGTCATATCGTCTTTTGTGGAAAGAAGAGTAAATACCTACTTCTTGTGTATCTGTGTTTCTCGTCTGTACACATTTTTCTTTTTTATTTACTAGTGATCGGACAATTCTAATATATTTTTTTTTACATGGGGGATCACCACTTATCAAGGCCCGGAAGCCACTCGGAGATAAGGGTTATTGTTTGTACAATAATCAATGGGATAATATCATAGTAATAGTTGGTATTGGAGATTTGCGGAGACAGAGTGGAAATTATCATAGTAGTAAAGTTAAAAAAAAAAATCCGTTCACAGTAAAAGGTGAGTCAGTTGTATTTATGTTGATGGGGGATGCAAATGTAGTAAATTCATCAGATTGCGTTCTGTGGAAGTACTTGGTAAAAACAGTGATGCAATACCGTGGAGATGTGACAGGGACTGGAGTCTGGCAGAAAAAGGGGGTCCTATGAAGTTCGCTTTTAATGTAAATACTACTTTTTATGGAAATCGCTTTAGACAAGACATAAACCCACTGAATGTAAAGAGCTAAAGATACAATACTTTAAGATCCAAAACTTGGCAACGAAAAGTGTCAAATGGAATAGATTCTGAATAAGAAAACACTAATTCTTCCCTCTTTGTCAGAAACATCGCTCATGGAATGTGGGGACTAAATGATAAATTAAGAGAAGTGCGAGTTATGCGGCCCCGAAAGTGAACCTATAACTGTACAGAATTCCTCGGAATTTAGAGGACATAACAAATAATGCCGGTAGTTAGTGACGCAGGTGGGGTGGGGGGTATGAAAGTAGGTAGGATAGGGAGGTAGGGAATGTGTAAATAGGGTGTAGGGCTAAGTATGGCCGGGACTAAGTAGTGACGAATGCAGGTAGGACACAGAAGAAGGCGTAAATAGATACGGACGAAAGTATATAGTGTACGCAGTGACAACGATATGACAGACTAGTCCAATCTATGCAAGTTGTACGTGATTTCTTGTACAAATTGCAGTTCCCAATTTACCTTCAGCTGTTATAATTAGATTCACGTGAAAAATAAAACATGGTAGTAACGACGGCTCAGTTGTTAACGACACGGACTGACAACCTGAGTGTGTCATGCGCAAAACCAGTTCGTACCACAGAAACTATTTCATTTAAGGATGTTGACATCCTTCACGTAGTCCCTCCCTCAAGTACTCTGTTTTTCTAGAAATAATTCTAACTAGAAAGATATCGAGGAAACGAATATCAACAAAAATCATCTGATCCATACGAAACAACAATTATAGACTTATCTAATTTTTAAGGTCATTGCTCATTCTACGTACTTGCGATATTGCTAGAAAATAGACAGAATTAGCTCTCTTAGTTATATATATATATATATATATATATATATATATATATATATATATATATATTACAGCGAAACAGTACTGTATTTGGATGACTATATATATATATATATATATATATATATATATTATTTATTACTTGAGAGTAAACAGTTACATATGGTTGCTACAAATAGCCATCTGTTTCGGTCAAAGAGACTTCCTGGGGCGACCTAGAACCTCTCGACGCCAAAAAGAAAAATGGGAAAGAAATTGAAAAGAAAAAAATGAAGCTCTTCAAAAAAAGTATAAAAAGATCATAAAAGTTGCGCGATTTCTAAAAAAGAGGATACAAAAGGGGATAAAAAAATCTGAGATAAAAAAAGGGAAAGATCGCATTAGAACCTATTGTAAGATTATTCAACACTATTTTAACAACAGGATATAAATCTGAAATAATTAAAGTGAGTCATAATTTTACTGGGACTGTAAATTGTATCGAAAAGTGGATGTGGAAGGGGGTTCTGTTTATACATTGATTTTGAATGTGTCAGGAAAAAAGAGCTTGCACGTGTATTATTTGGCATCTGGAGTTACGTGTCGTTATACGCTTAGTTAGGGGGGAGTTGACTAATGCAGACATATTTATACCGAGACATACATCGGTGTCTTCATTAGCTCCGACTTTTGAACACTTCAAATATATATATATATATATATATATATATATATATATATATATATATATATATATATATATATATATATAGTATCAGACCTGAAAAAATGGTTAATTGTAGGTATAGAGTGTTTCATACCCTCGAAAAAATTCCAGCAAAAACCTAACACCAGCAGTGGTTCTCTGCGGAATGTGCTGCTGCCATTGCGCATAGAAATCACTTTTTCCATTGCTTCCAACGTAATAGATGTACTGAGACTAAAGCCGCTTTCAGAACTACCAGCAACCACTGTAAAAACAGTAATAAAGAACACAAGAGAGTTATATGCACAGTCCATCAAGTCCAAAGTAGCTGAGCAGCGGCTTGGTTCCCACCAGTTTTGGCAAATAGCAAACAGAATCTTGAACAGAAGCGTGTGCTCTATCCCAACTATCATAAATGGACCTGAGGTAATCTCGTCAGCATCAGACAAAGCCAAACTCTTTGCCAAGAACTTTGCAGCTAATTCTACCCTTTGCGACCAAGGCCGCCAACCCCCGATATTTCCTCCTGTATCAGAAAACACGCTATGTGATATACATATATATGTACGTGATGTTGCCAAGCTAATCAAAAACCTTGATTCCAGTAAAGCAACTGGCACTGACGGTATTCCAATTATAGTACTCAAAAGACGTCAACCAGAACTTGCGCCCACCCTTACAAAACTGTTTAAACGTTTTCTTAAGGAGAATTCCTTCCCGCCTGGAAAATCTCATCAGTATGCCCCGTATTAAATAATTCAGGTGATCGCTGATCTCCCTCACAGTACAGGCCAATACGTCATGAGTAAGTTGCTGGAATCTGTGTTAAATAGAGAAGTAATCAACCATCTCAACAAAAATAACCTTCTAAGTGACACTCAATATGGTTTCCGTTCTGCTAGATCTACAACAGATGTGCTTACAGTTATATTTCAAAGGATTAGCGAATCTCTCAACGGAGGCTACCTTTCTAGGGCAATTGCTCTTGACATATCAAAGGCCTTTGATAGAGTATGGCATAAAGGATTAATCACAAGATCTCCAGCTACGGTATAGCTGGAAATGTCTTCTAAATTATTAAATCATTTCTCTCTGGTAGGTTCATAAGAGTAGTAGTTGAGGGGCAAAAATCAGAAGCTCTTAGTATTAATGATGGAGTCCCTCAGGGGTCAATACTGGGCCCAACTCTCTTCCTGATCTACATTAATGATCGTCCAAATCACATCCTTACATCATTCGTAGACATCTATGCTGACGACACTACTATTTATGGTAGCACATCTAAGACAGTAAACGACCAAGTTCTCTCTGATTCTCTCTCCTCTGATCTTGAGCAAGTGGTACAATGGGGAAAGAGGTGGCTTGCTACTTTTAATGCATCTAAAACCAAGCTCCTATCTTTACATCATCAATGATCTGATCCCCATCTGGCATCAATTGAAATGAATGGCTCTCGTCTTCAGGAGGCCTCATGTTTTGACAAGCTTCTGGGCTTGACCTTTACTCCTGATCTTAAATGGAACACATACATTAAATCCGTTGCCAAGGCCGCTGCAAAAATGGTGGGATCCTTCTATCAATCCAGTAGATATCTCACTACTGATGCAATTATCTATATAAGAGCTAAGTACGTCTAAGGATGGAGTACTGTTGCCACATCTGGGCAGGAGCTGCTAGAAAGGACTTATCCTGCATTGATAAAGTTCAAAATAGACTTCGTAGCCTTGTGGGTTCCTTTTCTCTTCCCTGCAACCTCTTTCTCACAGAAAAGATGTTGTGAATTTATCTCTGCTTTATTGTTATTTTCATGGCAAGTGCTTGGCTGAGCTCCACTCTATAGTCCCCCCTCGCCAAACTTTTACAAGAAACACCCGTCTATCAGAAAACACTATCACCAATTTCCCCCACTCTTTATCTGTGCCTAAACCTAAACGTAGATTCCATGAACAAAGCTTCTTTCTTAGAACTGCACGCCTATGGAATTGTCTTCCGTTTTCCTGCTTTCCAGCTGACTACAATATGGCTGTCTCCAAGTCTAATGTAAACAAGTTTTTGATAAGCCGTTCCATATAAGTTAACAAATTTATCAAATCTCCATTACTAACGGTTACTATATTGTCCAATTTTTTTAACCCTTATCCTCGAGTGGCTTCTTGACCTTGATTAGTGGTGATGCCTATGTAATATATATATATATATATATATATATATATATATATATATATATATATATATATATATATATATATATAGGAGAACAATAGGAATGGGAAATGAAGTCACAAAAACTATATATTGGTAAATGTAGATTGGTTCATTCATTCAATAAGGGAATACAAACAATTAGTTGGGGGATAGAAGGGACTCTTTATGCCAAGGCATTTCCAAGCCTAATGCTTCTCATCAGAAGAATACAGAAGATGCTAGGTAACATGATGGGGATGTGGCGTTTAGCATGAAGTTCATTAGGACCGAAGTAGATCAAATAAAATTATAGATGATCTATAAAATGGACACCCAAGTTTCGCTTTGCACGTTTTGCTTTATGACTTCTGATTTAAAAAATTCTGCATAAATAAAAACAAGGCCATAATAGCTTTTTTTTAATCGACAATTTACGGGATCGTATTCTTTCTTATTTTATTTATTTTTCAATAGATTTATACATTTTATTTTTCTACACTCCTAACGATATAAATCCTATAAATTTGTTTTTGTGTGCATTGATATTCATATTAAAAACGTCTATTCCTATTTATTTAAAAAGAAAATACAATTTTGTTATATATTGCATTCATCTGTAAAATATCTAGCTAATTTGCATATTCTTTTAAACATTCATTTTAATTAATTCCCTATTAGTTTTTCGGTTTTCTTATGGGATGATCATCTTTAGTTAACTATTACGTGTAATTATATTCATGCAGATATTCTACATGGTTTATACTTGCGTAATATTTGGGTAAAAAGTTTATAGTAAACACAAGCCCCCCCTCTCTCTCTCTCTCTCTCTCTCTCTCTATATATATATATATATATATATATATATATATATATATATATATATTATGTATGTGTGTATATAGTCCTTTAAAAATGTTGCCTAAAGACATGAAACTTAATATATAGGGTATACGAATCCATGCGACAGGTCATATTAAGGTTTTAGCTGCGGAAAATCAGTGCAAAAGTGTGAAAATTAAAAAGAAATTTGCCAGGTGAAGTTCAAACGACTGCATCACGAATATGCATACGTAACGAAATAGTTATTGGTACATCTTTAATTTTTAGCCTTGCATAAAACATGTCTTCATAGCTTAGGCGTTAAAGTCAAAGGAAAAAGTTAATCGTAAGCTAAACGTTTTGGTTTCGATTCTTGCCATCATCAGTGTAGGAAATGATAATTACTGTTGGTCGGAGAATTCGAACTTAGTCACAAAGTTAACCTTTGACTCCACTGATTAAGACTAGAATTTTCACGAAAATTAATAGAAATTAAATTAAATATTTATAAATGCCAAATGCGGGTATAACATAGAAAGCAGTCAGAAAAACAGAAAATCGGGATGTTGCTTATCACTAGTTTGCAGTTTTTTTTTTTAATTTCCACAGATAACTTAAATTGTCTTAAAGTGATCCGGCGTTGTACAGAACAGTTTTTATTTTGAATTATCTTCCTTTTTCACAACTCGATAAAAACATAACATAGGTATTACAGAAGCTTGCCTTCACCGCTCAAGCATTATTATAGGAGAATGACATTGTCTCTGTCTCTCCGTCTTTGTCATATATATATATATATATATATATATATATATATATATATATATATATGTGTGTATATATATATATATATGTGTGTGTGTGTGTGTGTGTATACATATATATGAATATATATATGTATATATATGTATATATATATATATATTCATATTTATATATGTATATCTTTATGTGTATACCTATATATGTATATGTATATATATGTACATATATATGTATATATATTATATATATTATATATACATATATATATGTATATATATTATATACATATACATATGTATACATATATTATATATACATATGTATATATATATTATATATACATATGTATATTATATATATATATATGTACACACACACACACACACACATATAGTGTTGTATAATAATTATTTAAGTTCCAAATATCAAGATTTCTCAGTGGGTCATTTATTATTTTTCAAAAGGTATTTATTACAATGTTGTTTCGTACTGCGATTAACAAGTCTGCAAAATTATGTCATTGTTGCATATTTATTCACGTCCTCATAAGATGTTTCCTTAAAAAAAAAATTTAAAAGCACTATTTTGGATAACTTACATGGTTCATGCAAACGGTACACTTTGCCGTTCCTGCTCAGTTACGAATCTTATGCTCATACTGAATTTATTTTAACTTATTAATTATTTCGCATTGACGGGGGGGGGCAAGGAGGATGAAAAAACTGAGATGGGAAAGCATTAACCAGACCTCCACTGGATGAATGCGAAAAGGACTTGGATCTTAGGGAGGCTTATTGCCACCCGAATTCCAGTAAAAACCAATGGTTGCTACCAACGAGAAATCAATGGTAAATGGCTATTGCGATGACACAAACTAATTTGCAAGTTATCGAAAGAGGTGGTTAGTACTGAACATCTGGGAAGAGAGACTTGCTGTTATCCAGACTCCAGACAATGCTATAGGTTGTTCTCAAAAAGACATTTTTATGATGATCTGTGTGAAAACTCTTAGTTAATAATAATAATAATAATAATAATAATATATATATATATATATATATATATATATATATATATATATATATATATATATATAATCGGGCGGTCCACCGCCTACATTCACTTCATCAGAGAAAATTGCATGTATTTATTTAAATTGCATGCATTTATTAAACGCTTCTTGTTTGAGACAAACATCTAATATTTGTTTTTATAACTTTGTTATTTACACAGGTTGTTTGTAACGAGAAAGCTAACATAGCCTACTTTTACAAACAACGCCCGGGTTTTATTCTTCATAAATTATACAAGTACATTTAATTCGTTGGAACACATCGCTTTGAAATATTTGCGAAAGAGGCACAGGGATGACATATTGCGGTGATTGGACAGTAGCTGGAACTTGGTAGACAGTGGGGAACCTATTCGGCATTTTACATTTTTATCCTTGATTCAATTTTTGGATCGGGTTTGACAAATTGATGAGTGAAATTTGAAAATAATAGCGTTCAGTTAATCTGTACCTATCTATCTATCTATCTATAAATTTTGAAATTATATATGGTAATTAAGCTACACAGAATTGTCTGAGTTTAATCCTCGTGAGAATTCGTCAGGCAATTGCATGGAATTCGTGTTGCTTCGCGCTTTTATATATCCCCGTTGTACTGGGTTTGCTATTTAGCCAATCAGATTCTTAATTATTCACACACCCATTTATTTTAGCCAATGAGCGAGAGCGCACCTGTTTCGTTTTTGTTTGAGTGAAGATTTTTACATTTCTTTGTGATCGAAGATGACCTAGTTTTAATTTGGATGTTTATGTACTTATGATTTTTGTTGCTGTTGTTATAATTATTATTATTATTAGTAGTATTAGTAGTATTAGTAGTATTAGTAGTAGTATTAGTAGTAGTAGTAGTAGTTCATCATTTTTCCTTTATCCTAAGGTAAAATTTATTTTGTGTATGCATACGTTTGCTATTTCAATCCTGCAGTTTAATAAATTTTGCAGTTTGTAAAAGTTTAGGATTACTAATTTCTCATTCAAACATACTCTACACGGATCGTCTAGGCTTCAACATGTGTTAGCTTGCCAAACTACTTTTTACCTTACTATCATTGATCGTGAGTTTCCAGTAGTGGTTCGCTAATGCTGTTTTTATTCAACGTTTTTCGTGTTTTAATGCTCTTCTGTGAGCATAATATCTGCTTTTAAAATCTAGGGAAATCATTCCTACGTATTTTCTTTTTGTTATTGTGACCTGTTAGGTGTTTATTTTGTAGTGTAGAGTATGTCTGCTTTCTACAGTCATATTCTTTGTTAATGTTTTTAATTTTATTTCGATTTATGTCATTACTATTTTAGTAATTATATTTTTGTTCTTTGTATTATTTTTGTTTTTTATTATGTTGGTCACCTTTTTTTTTTTAATTAATTTTGTTATTTTCTGTTCGATTGCTTACATTTAGTATTTTATTATGCGCTTAATAATAATTTATGGGCTCTCGCAGCAAGTATAGGGCATTTTGATATTGTTTTTATTAAATATTTTGTGTAAGGGATTTGTCACAAGGAACTATTTTTCGATGAGGTTTAAGAATTTTTTGCCAAGTTTAGTTTTTATCAGTTATTAGGTGGCGTATACCAAATTATATTCCTTTTCCGTCTATTTGTAGTCTTATTATAACTATTGGTGTTCTGTTGCCTACATTTTATTTCGATATTATGGCATCGCTTATTTTTAGAGCTGTGTTTCTTGATTTTTTAAATACATTTTCGTCACTAGAATTTTTGCTAAGTCTATTCTAGATAGAATTAGGAATCTGTTTTATAATTGATGGGGATGATTAAACTATGCGTTAACGTATATTGGAATAGCGTTATCTTTTAAGTATAGCTCATAAGTATATTATCTATACACAGACACACGCGCGTACACTCAACACACACATATATTATATATATATATAAGGGACCTTGTCTGTGAGGAACTATCTCTACCAAACTACTCTGCCAATTTTTAGTCTACAGACTTGAAACTTGATAAATAGGGGATGCGAACCCGTGGAAGAAATTTGGTTTGGGTTTTAATCAGTAAATTAGCTGTTAAAAGGTCAAATTAAAAAATTTGAACTTAACAGCCGTAAGCGGATTTAAAGTGCTACATCACGCAAATATGAATTTATAGGTTAAAGTCGGTTATTTTTAAAAATCATGATATTCACCTGTCGTTCGTATAATACTTGAACTCCATATGTTTTGAATTCGATTCTAGCAGATGCCACCCAAGCTATTTTTTTTACACAGTGATCACCACTTATCAAGGTCCGGAAGCCACTCAGGGATAAGGGTTATTGCAAGTACATTACGTTAGTGTGGAGATTTGATGCAGTGTTTACTTAAGGGGGCGGTTCATTAGGAATTTGTTCACATTGGACTTGAAGACATCCAGGTTGTAGTCCGGAGGGAAGCAGGCAAACGGAACAGAGTTCCACAGTCGTGCAGTTCCAAGAAAGAAGCTTTGTTCATGGAATCCGCGTTTTGATTTAGGCACAGATATAGAGTGGGGGAAATTTTTCACAGTGGATTCAGCTAGACGGGTGTTTTTCATGAAAGATTGGCGAGGGGGGACCAGAGATTGGAGCTCAGACGACCACCTGCCATGGAAATAACGATAAAACAAGGATAGGCTCGCAACGTCTCTTCTGTGGGAGAGAGGTTGCAGGGTAGAGAAAAGGGCATCCCCCACTAAGCCACGAAGTCTATTTTGTACTCTGTCAAGGCAGGATAGGCTGTTTTTAGCAGCTCCTGCCCAGATATCGCAACAGTATTCCATCCTTGGACGTAATTGGCTATTTTTTAAACAATATAAAACACTACTATCAGTTGGGTACAATATAATAATCAATAAATTATTGGATCTATTATAATAAATACGAAATCTGCATCAATTGAAATATCATATTTAAGCATATTTTACGACCGAGTAAGTAGACTAGTAGTATAATGCAACGATTCGTTATCTTGAAGTTTTCATCTTTAAGACGGCTGCCATTGAAACATTATATTAGGAAAATTAGTTTTTGTTTTCCAATACTTCTGTTCAATTAATAATTTAATAACCAAACAAAACCGCACGAATCTTTTTTCCGATGATGTCTGAACAATTTGACGCCGCTTTGAAGGCGAATCATTTTTGGAATTCTGACGGAAATCATTTCAGTTTTTCAAAGAATGTATAGAAACAGATGAAGATTTTATTATTTGAATTACTCGGATTATTTGGACGATTGTTCTCATCTTGAAGTTTATTGTCGCAACGTTTCAGCCGATATAACCTCCGACCTTCTGTTTTCTGATGACTATATGTAAGGAATAATTTAATATTATAAAATATTGATTGTTCTATGTAAACGAAACAGCTCTGCAAAATGTACCGATGTTTTGAAACGTTGAAAGAACTGATTGTTAAGATGAATAAAATATTGTATCTTGAAATAAATTTATATTGTTATTCATTTATAAAAGCAATATATGTGCCTCTCCCCGTTTGGGGGTACCAAATTGGTAAAAGGGAAAGTTATTCCCAACTCGCATTTAGGTAAAAATGCACTTTCGTATAAATAATTGAATTCATTCAAAACGTATCGACAAAAAATAAAAAATAAATAAATAATAATTAAAAAAAAATAACATCTACGTGCATCGCCATATATCCAAACAGTCGTGCGAGATGATCAAATGGTAGGAGCTTAGGCTTTTTACCATGTGGTCCCGATTTCGAATCTCGCTAGATTCAGCCACTCTGATTAGTGATAGACGACGAAACACGCGTCAGCGGATATATATATATATATATATATATATATATATATATATATATATATATATATATATATGAGAAGAATGAGATCGATTCTTTAAGAGGAGACTTATTAGGATTATGCCAAGCTCAACAAATTGTTTTGGATCGATGTGAATTCATTTATATGTCTCATTTCCAACATGATATGGGCATGCTTATTTCTTTCTAAAGATTTTTTTTTTTTTAGATTAGTATACGTAAGGAAAAAATCACTATTAATGTTGGTTGTTCTACGTAAACGAAACAGATCTGTAAAATGTACCGAAATCTTGATACTTTGAAAGAACTGATTGTTAAGATAAATAAAACCTTGGATTTTGGAATATAGTTATATTGTCATTCATTTATACATGTTCTGTTCCATTTAACAACTACAATACTTTTAAACAACAAAAATTAGTATACACAAAGAATGAAAGATAATCGCATATGTATATTTTATGTATATATGTATCGTACCAATTCAAAATCACAAAATCTTATATTGAATCTATATATCCATAAAAGTGAGAATGTGTGTGAGGACACTTCTCAACCTATATACTCAACGAATGTTTGATCTGCAGACTTTAAATTTTGTAATGTATTCAGACATGTGGAAAACTTTTTAATCGGTTTCCATCCAGAAAAAGGGCTGCTTAGGAGGTAAAAAAAAATTGGTACGTGCAGGTCATTTTTATGTGTTTGTCAACTGTTTTACAAATGCATCGTTCACATGACAGCTGCCTTATGTTAAGAATAAGTAGGTTTGAAAACGCTATTTAAAGTTGGCCCAATGTTTGTCATACTATTTTTAGGTTTTGGTTTCGATCTCAGCTCGAGTATCTTTTTATTTAGAAGAACTGAACTGTTTCGTAAAAACATATTGCTCGAATACACAGGTTTCAGTTTCTTTTCGTTTATTTTTACTTCGTTCTTTCTTCTAAGGAATTTTACGTTGCTTTTAATACCTACAATATTTCTGTTTATAATAAATAAGAATTCTGTATTTATCTAGTATGTAAACGGCTATATGTCTGTCTGTCGGTCTGTTTGTCGGCCTGCCTGTCTGTCTCCATATTTTCAAACTCTATCTCCCCCGAAACTAAAAGTCACAGAGCAATAGTTGGATTTTTTTACGGGCAGTTTTTTTTATTGGCTTTTTTTGATGGCTGATTAAAATTGTTTTTAAGGGTCGAAAATTGTTTTTAAGGGTCAAAAAATTGTTTTTAAGGGTCAAAAATTGTTTTTAAGGGTCAAAAAATTGTTTTTAAGGGTAAAAAAATTGTTTTTAAGGGTAAAAAAATGGGTAAAAATTGAACAAATCTTAAACATTTTGTACATTCATCTTAGTTTATTTTAATCTTTAATCGGTTTATATGCGTGTCACGTTAGTAAAGTGGTAACGTCACCAACTTTGAATGCTACAGATTTGGTGTCGATTTAAATACATTTTTTTTACTTTTGAAATCACGACTCTTTAATAATATATGCGAAATGTGGACAAATTAAAACATCATATTTAAGCGTATTTTACACCCGAGCAAAGCCGCTCGCCCACCCCCGCTTGTGAAAATATAATATTTATGCGCATTTAACGACAGAGCAACACCGGGCGGCCTGCTAGTATTTTATGTTTGTTCTGTTTAGGTTGAGGCATGTTTTCATTTGAAGAGTGAAGTTATTTCGTGTTTGGCACACACTCTTACGCAGTCACTGAAGACCGAGCAGTGTCTCTTCAACGCAGCATCCTGTGTCTGTTGTATATTGCAATTGTGCATTCTATAGATGCCGGTGCGAACAGACACCTCACAATATCATTGTATCCTCTTTATTCAAACTTATCTACGTATTCTCGCTAATATGTCTAATTATGACGCCTATCTGAAACCTTAGAAAATAATCTTCAGTCTGTAGTGGAATAGTGACAGAAATGAATGTTAACATTTAATGCCTTTAAGATTAGATATCTTTCATTTAACAATTATAAAACACGGTACTATCTGACTTAGAGAAATCCATAAACGAAAGACCATTAACCTATCGTTTCTCTGACGATTCCAGTTTGGAAGTGATCATCCTTAGTGCGTTCATTCGTCCCTTCTATGGAAATACAGTGTTTTTGAATCTCGATGAAGAACTCTTTGCTGCGAGTCCTCCTAATCGTAATGATTTAATAGAAAGTTTAAAGGGTAGAGATTCCTTGTCGGAAAAGTTTAAATTGTTATGGTACGAAGAGTATTTATTAAGTTTAAGGGAATTGTCAAAAGACTTGTATCAGTCCAATTTTGAAAATAAGATCAGGATAGATGATGTTGTATTAATAAAATTTTTATTAAACGTAGACCTTATTGGTCCTTAGGAAGGGCAGTAAAGCTCAACTATGGGAGCGATGGAGTGGTTCGTTCTGTACAGCTTAAGAAAGGAGATGGATTCCATCTGTACATTCGTGCCAAGTACCATCTCTTAATTCTAGCGATAATGTAGGTGTAGATGAGATTCATAGCGAATCTCAGTCGAAACCTGTTCGAGCGGGAAGATCTGTTAAAGACAGATATCCTGATTTCGTTTGGTATTAATTACATTGTTTGGCGTTTTCTTTTTTCTCTTTTTTCTTTTTTAATTAGGAGTGTAGAAATTTTATTTTCCTTTTTCTCTATTTACCTCCACTTTCTTTTTTCCCCACTATTAGTGTCTTTCTACTGTCTGGATAAAAATACGTCTTCTCAAATTTCAGTACACCTCACTTTGATCAAATTTGCAAATGACTGCGTTATCGCAACAGCCGCTTGCCATTGATTTCTTGCTGACAGTGAACATTGGTCTTCCCTAGGATTTATATAGCAACAAGCCCTCTCGACGTCCCAGTCATTTTTGCACTTATTCAGTGGCGGTCTGGTAAGTGCTTTCTCTCTTCGGTCTTTTATCCTCCTTGACTCTTAACAGCTATTTTGTGTGGTATTAGCTGAAACTAATGTCCTTTTTTAAAATTATATATTCATTTTATTTTTAATTTTTTTATTCGACTATTATTTATTTTGTTCTATATATATATATATATATATATATATATATATATATATATATATATATATATATATACTAGCAAAAGTACCCGTCGTTAACTGGTTTCAAGAACAGCCTACAGAAAATGGACTTTGATTTATGAAAGTATGATAGGTTATGAAAAAGAAGGGTTGTAAAGAGATAGCTTCGAATTTGGGAGTATCAAAACCAAAGCAAAATATGATGAAAGTAAAAATAAAATAGATAAACCCCATAATTTATTATACCATACCTGTTCACACTGAAACACTTATCACAATATTATGTGGATCTATATTAAAAAAAAAACCTTGTTAAACTTTGTGACATATTTCCATTCTATGAAGGTCAGGCGCGAACGAACACCCCATAATTTTATTATACCAAATTTCTTCAAACTGAAACATAATTATCAAAGTATACTTACGCAGATAGATATGAAAAGTCTTTATTAAAGTTTGTGCCTATTTCCATTCTATGGAGGCCAGGCGCGAACGCAGACCCAACAATTTTATTATACCATCCCTATTTAAGTTAAAACATACTTATCAAAGTATTCTTATGTACATCTATATCAAAAACACTTGCAAACGTTTTTTTTTTTCTTTTTAATCTTTTTATTTCCATACTTTGTGGACCAGGCGCGTACGCAGACCCCAGAATTTTAATGAATCATCATTATGCCAGATCAAACATACCCATTCCTATGTCTCGATACATCTTCTATTATTATATGTGATCAGTTTTCTATAATAGTCAACCATGTAGGAGCCTATTCGTGACCAGACACACACACACAGACATTCAGCTTTATATTATGCTAGCAAAAGTACGCGTCGTGACTGGGTTCAAAAACAGACTACAGAAAATGGACTGTGATTTATGAAAGTATGATAGATTATTAAAAGGAATGGGTGTAAAGAGATAGCTTCGAATTTGGGAGTTTCAAAACCAAAGCAAAATATGATGAAAGTAAAAATAAAATAAATAAACCCCCATAATTTATTATACCATACCTGTTCACACTGAAACACTTCCTATTCGTGACCACACACACACACACACACACACGCACACAGACATTCAGCTTCATATATATATATATATATATATATATATATATATATATATATATATATATATATATGCTCCTCTTTTTCTTCCCTGATCTTTCTTATTTATATTTATCTCGGCAGTAGAGTGAAAAGCATATCTTATTTTTCTTTTATTAATATTATTGGAATTTTTTCCTTTTTTCCCTTATACACATTTTTGTGAATTATTCCATGGATTTCTGCCTTTGGATTATTTTGGACCATCTTCCAATTACGGGATTTCCTTGGATTTTACTTATGCAAATGGAAATTCAATTAACTTTCTTGAAGTTATATATTTGCATTTTACCGTCACTGGATTATTTATCTTCCACCAGACTATCCATTCACATGTAATCACCCTTTTCTTCACCATATTCCCTCTGCTTCACTTTTTTGTAATCAAATAAGATCTTTGACTTACTTGTTGTTTCATCAAATACTTTTGCATGCAAAATCCGATCCCACATTTTGCTAATTCCTACCCTTTGATGAGAAGGAAAGTATTTCTTCGAAACTCCGCGGATTAAGTCCTATCCACTTATCAAGTGTTTCCTTTTCAGATTAAATATGTTTTTAACTCATTTCAAAGTGTTTTTTTTACATGTTTTATTAACTGTTTGCTCGTATATATATATATATATATATATATATATATATATATATATATATATATATATATATATATATATAATCAGATGTTTTGAAGTGAACTTTCACACACGTTATTATCAGTGATGACGCACAAATGATTTTCCCTGGCGATTGAGTGATAGGTTTCAACAAATTTTCAAGACTCCATGCCTCTCTCGATAATCATTGCCAGTCACTTTGTGTGATGACAACAGCTGTTTACCATTGATTTTTCGATAGCATTGATAATTAGTCTCCTCTAAAATTTGAGTGCCAATTGTCGAACCTGTGAATGTTTCTGTCGACAATAACATTCCCGAGTTCGACAAGATACACCTGAAGAAGATGGGAGGTTACATTGATCGAAACGTTGTGAAAATGACACTCAAGATGAAAACAGTAGTCCGACGAATCCAAATAATACGAATAAACATGTTTATGTTTTTATTCATTTAGTCCCACACTAGCAGGGGGGACACCCGGTTTTGCCCGGTTGTAACATAAGTTTAAATATGATAATTTAATTTGTCCAGATTTCGTATATATTATTACAGAGTCGTGATTTCCAAAGTAAAAAAAAGTATTTGAATATTATCAACTAGAATCGAAACCGAAAGTGAAACTGTAGATTCAAAGCTGGTGACGTTACCACTGTACCAACGTGATACGCATATGAACTGATTTAAAATTGAAACTTAAAATAAACTAAGATGAATATACAATTCTTACCCCTTTTTTGACTCCTTAAACAAATATTAAAGACTCATAAAAGAACAGTTCGTAAAAATCCAATCATTTGAAGCCCCTAGTGCCGCTCTGCGGCTTTTCGTTTCGGGAGAGATAGAGTTTGAAAATATGGAGACAGGCATATAGCCGTTTATATATTAGACTATAGCATGGCGTAGGTAGGTACCACAGTATTTTTAAAATATACATTGTTTTAAGCAAAAAACAATATTAGGGACTTAATTATTATGCCAAAAATAGTAATATATCCAAAAATTACGAAAAATCATAGAGTAGAAATTTTTACAGAAAATTGAGTAAAATCACATTTTTCTTAGACGTTATAAAGTAGGCAGTAAGAGACTAAATACAGGGGCATAATTTCGAAAATAATAGTTTAGATTACTTGTGGCATGGCTGCAGTTGTAGTGCTTAACGCCGGTGCTGCAAAATACACGATATTTACTTCTTGTTCACTGCAAGCGAACGTGATACAAGATCGGAAAACTGGATAAATAAGCCAGCGCTCCAAATAAAGGAGCACCCCATCCTGCAAAAATACGTTTTACTATCCCCGTTGCCATTCCCCGGTGAGTGCGTCTCAGATAACCAACGATAAACTTGCTCCACCTGAAAGACGGGAGGCAAGGCCTAGTACCTATTTACTATGCCTCCCCCCGGGACAGAGTTAGACACCAGGGTCGTTTTTTAACGTGGAGAAAAGGTACAAAAATAAAAATTGTCTCAGTCGTGAAGGATTTCTCCTCCACCGAAAGAGAACAAGAAATAGAAGTGCAGCATCTGAAGAACAGATACTACACTTTGAAGGGTGAACTTCCTAGAACATTTTGCATCAGTCTGATAGCAAAAAGGCCGCCGGACTGATTGCCGCGGTCGGAACCTCGGCTGGTGTGCTATGAAATAAGCACACCACACGAGAGGCGATACCTCTTAGTACATTTATACTGTTTGGAAGAGTTCATATTTTGTGGAGGGGCGAGTCCCCACAATATTAACTTAAAGTGACAGACCAACAGAAATGCTATTTCATACAAATAACGCTGATAGTTTTTCCTTTTGGTGTTTTACTCATTTTCACTCCAAGCAAGCCATATAGCCACTTGAAACGTAAGAGTCTAATATTTGCGATCGTGTCGAACAAAGGACCGTGAAGAAACAAGATGTTTGTTCACATTACATTTAAACGTCTGTAGTTTACTACAGTGGTGGAAGCAAGAAACAGGGAGGGAATTCCAAAGTTTAGCAGCCCGAGGGAAGAAACTATTAAAGTAGAAGACTTTCCGGTAGTAAAGGGGGGATTTTGTTACTTATCGTGTTAGTCGGGAGTATGTACGTGGAGGAGGAGGCATGAGTACTATAAATCCATCAGAGCAGATTTTATAAAAGTACTTATGAAACAAACACAGGGATGCAACATTGCGGCGATGGGACAGAGGTTGGAGGTTGGCTGATAGTGCGAGACCTATTGGATTTAAAGACTCAAACGTCCTAAAACGTCATTGCGACATACGAATGGAAATGTTATTTAAAATAAAAGCGGGACAAACCAACGCAAGTGATATTTTAACTTATGACTGACAGACTAACGTAGCTTTGTATTTCGGCGAGAAACCAATTGTAGTAACTGTTCTGTTACTACACTTCTTGTTATTCAACAGAATAGTTGAACTCCTTCTAGACTGAGGCAATTAAAATTTTTTGCCCCAATCAATTCCCTTTGTGTCTATTTTTATTTTTGTAACGACGCAAGTAAATAAGAAAGGACATGTTTTACTATTGACAACAAAACGAAAAATATGGTCAAAAAACAAACATAATAAATAAGTGTTACCAAAGGCAAGATAAGTTATTCTTCTACCTACTTGGTAATTGTTTGTTTTTTTAACTTATTTTAACTTATAATTTAATTTATTCCCACAGGAGAGACGTTGCGAGCCTGTCTTTGTTTAATCGTTTCTACCATGGCAGGTGCTCGTCTGAACTCCAATCTCTGGTCTCCCCCTCGCCAATCTTTCACGAAAAACACCCGTCTAGCTGAAACCACTGTCAAAAATTTTCTGCACTCTTTAGCTGTGCCAAAATCAAAACGTAGATTCCATGAACAAAGCTTCTTTCTTAGAAGTGCACGCCTGTGGAACTCTGCTCCGGTTGCCTGTTTCCCACCTGACTACAACCTGGATGTCTTCAAGTCCAATGTGAACAAATTCCTGATGAACCGCCTCCTAAAGTAAGACACTTTATCAGATCTCCAAAACTAACGTACTGTACACACAATAACCCTTATCTCCGAGTGGCTTCCGGCCTTGATAAGTGGTGACTACCTTGTGAAAAAAAAATGTAGTGTCGGGTTAAGACGATAAACATAGCCAATATGGGAGGATCATTTAGGGAGTCTCGGTAATCGCTCAAAATCGAACATTAAACAAAATACTGGTTGAAATCCACCCAATAAATGTCACGATGACAATAATAAATTAAAATATATATATATAAAAACACACTTATCAAGGTATGTAGAAGAGTAACTTATCTTGCCTTTGGTAACATTTATTTGCTATATATTTGGATTCTAACCACTTTTTCGTTATGTTTGCTAGCTTGACCGACATATCGACGGAGTCTTCAGGTGATGTGTGGTTAAATTCGTGAACTAAAAAATTTTTAAAAAAACATCCAAATAGTTGCACATGTTGAGATTATGAAGTAAATAGCACTTACTTAGAACATCGTTGCCTTGCTCCTTCAAAGTAACTCCCGAGTCCCCGACTTCAATTGAGTCTTCTTTCGGAAAGTTAGCGATCCTGGTGTAATCCTCCGATCTGATACTCATAATGTATACGTAGATCCAGTGTTGCGTAACACTGCAAAGTATGTGTATATATTTATATAAATTTATATTATATTTATGTAATTGAAGAGATGTCGGCTGGATGGGTTTATATATTAAAACGGCCGGACTGCAAGAAAATGTTGTTGCCCGGCGTGTTCGCCTTAAAAACGGAGCAATATAAAGCGAGGAAAGATCGGCACTCGCTTATATTACAATAACGATAGGTAAGGCGGGGTGTTAGTCGCTTTGGCAGAAGAAGAGAGGAAGAGAATGCGTGAACGCCTTGGTGAGAGAGAGAGAGAGAGAGAGAGAGAGAGAGAGAGAGAGAGAGAAGGGGGGGAAGTACTGAAATGCTTGCGGCGAAGAGTAAGACTTGCAGAGAAGCAAGGAGGCACGCCGTACACATTGTTATGGCCTTCTTTTTTTACGCGTTCATCCCCCCTCTTCTTTTTATTTGTTTGTCATGAATGAGAGAACAGTAGTAGTTGAGATGGCGAGCAGTTTGTACAACAAGTGTTACAAAAGAAATGACCCACGAGAGGGGCGGGGGCACTTGACGAATTAAGTTTAAGAAAGTGAGATAGACGGAGGTACAAAGAAAGAAAGTCAGAGAGAAAGAGATGTTAAGGGAAAGAAGAAAACTTTGAAATAAGTGATAAAATGGGGGAAGATAAATACGGAGAAAGAATGTATATATTAGTGGCCTGGCAAGGCCACAGGGGAGACAACCGAAGCATCAAAACTGAAGTTGGCCTGCAGGACACGATGTATACAAATGTTGGCAAATTTGGGCATATTTTATAGGTTGGAAAATAAAGGCTATTTTTACTAATTGGCATAAAATTTTAACCATAGACTAGTATTATAATCTTCAAAAGGCCTGCAAATTTTCATGTATTTTTGAGCTATATATATATATATATATATATATATATATATATATAAGAGCAAATAGTTAATAAAACATGTTAAAAACTGGTTGAGATTACTTTATAAATATTAATTCTTTAATATTTATAATATACTTTAGTTTTACCATCTTGGATCATTTTGGCAAATTTAATTGTAATTTTTATTATATATATATATATATATATATATATATATATATATATATATATATATATATATATATATATACCAGCTTTTTGACAATTTTATTAGTTGCAAATCTCAGCGACTATTAATCAGAATTTAACAAATGAAGACTTGTTGGAAAGGTAATGGCATGAACTGTGTAGTGGACTATGTGACATTTGCCCTTAAGGTCGCACATTAAGGGAATCATCCATCATCCAGAGCCTATTTTTGGCAATTTTTTACAGCCTTAAAATTTTTCAATCGTAGTTATTTGTTTTCCTAGTTTTGCATATGAATTACAAAATATCTGATATTTCCCCAAAACCTATGGCCTTGGTAGAGGGGGGGGGGACTAAAACTAGCTGTTATGGTTTCAAATGATCTCAAATAACAGCAAGAGGAGACTTGATTCCAAAAATTTCTCATATGTTATATCTCCCCTCTTATGTTATCATAATAAAGTAAATTTCACAGTGTAAGGATTATTTGATACTAGAGATATTCATAATCGTACCTTATTTCCAAAAAGGGGACATATGAGATACGAGAAATATTTGGAATCGAGTCTCCTTTTGCTGTTATTTCAGATCATTTGAAAGCATAGCAGCATATCTTAGTCTCCCCTTTATCAAGGTCAGAGGTTTTAGGGAAATACACACACACACACACACACACACATATATATATATATATATATATATATATATATATATATATATATATATATATATATATATATACAGACACTCTCATTCTCCTTATATATATATATATATATATATATATATATATATGATAAAGTGATGAAGATAAATACTAAGACATATATAAAAAAGAAAGAACAAAGAATGAGTTAAAATAGGGATGATGAATATGTTCACACACACGCACACACACACACACACACACACACACACATATATATATATATATATATATATATATATATATATATATATATATAATGTGTCTGAAGAGTAGCTATTTTTGAAACATATTTAAATGAAATAATGTTTAAATTTATCGAGATGGTCATGAAACAATTTTAACACGTAAAGTAATACACCGTATAATGTTCTTTTTTTATATTTTGTTGTCTTGGCTTTTGCAAAAATATTATATATATATATATATATATATATATATACAAAGACACACACGCATATCTATCTATGCTCGTATAAATTCGTTTTTCTCTTGTGTGTATTGATATTAATATTAAAAACCCTCTTTTTTATTTATTTAAAAATAAAATACTGTTTTCTTATATATGGGTTCACTAGCAAAAGCTCTAGCTAATTTGCATACTCTTTTAAACATTCATTTTAATTAATTCCTTGCTTCGGTTTTCTTATGGAATGATCATCTTTAGTTAACTATTACGTGTAATTATATTCATGCAGATATTCTACATGATTTATAATTGCATAATATTTGCGTAAAAAGTTTATAGTAAAGACAAAATTGTTTCCATATATATTTATGCATGCGTATATATTTTTGTTTAACAAATTTTGCCTATCAAACTCTTCCTATAGTTTTTGGTCTACAGACATGAAACTTCATATATAAGGTATTTGAATCCATGCAAAACTTTATATTTGGGTTTTAGCCCGGAGAAATCGGTGCAAAAGTGTGAAAATTAAAAAAAAAAATGAAATTTGCCAGGTGAAGGTCGAACGCCGGCATTACGCATGCATAACGTAGAAGCTATTGGTTCATGTTTTAATTTTTAGCCTTGCAGTAAATGTGTTTTCATAATCCAGTCATTGACGGCAGAGGCAAAATAAATCATGAGCTGAACGTTTTGGTTTCCATTCTCGGTGGTGGCGCATGAGTCTTTTTTTATGCTTTTTAAATCATTACTATTTATTGCATCCAATCTCTATCTCTCTCTCTCTCTCCCTCCCTCCCTCCCCCTCTCTCTCTCTCTATATATATATATATATATATATATATATATATATAGTAAAAAAAATAAATAAATATATATATATATATATATATATATATATATATATATATATATATATAAGTGAAGTCTGTCTTTTCTCTATTGTAGTTAAGGATGACTATTATACAGAAAGGCATTACTTTACATATTCACACTTTTTAATATATACATATGCACATAACCTTATGAACAGTACATAGGGCCCGAGCAAAGCCGGGCGGAACTGCTAGTATATATATATATATATATATATATATATATATATATATATATATATATATATATATATATATATATATGCAGGTGCTAAGTGTGCGATATGTTCAATGTAGTTAATTTTACTAAATATTTTGGCCTTTTCTGTGGACTAATGTTGGGTGTTGTTGTCGAAGTTTATGATGCATTTCATCTATTAGTTGACAGTAATCACACACGTAAGTGTTTCGCCTGTATTAAAAAAACTTTAATCGATGATACATGTTGCAGACAACCAACCAGTTATTATGACCTTCTTTTGATGCAACTCTGGCTTCAGGAAAAATCGTGGGACTTCGTCGGCGTCTAATAACTGAGTTGAGCTTCGCCAGTTGTCGTAAAGAACTTTTCATCGCAAGTCACAACCCAGTCGAGAAACGGGTCGTTCTTGTTGAGTAAAAGAAGGGGAATGACACTTCATAAGATTTTCTTTTAGTTGTTGTTCAATTCGTGGAGCACCCATTTATCAAGGTTTTTTTTCTTGTCAATCTCTCTCAAGTGGTATGAAATCGTCGAATACATTACGTCTAATTTAGAAGCAAGTTCTCGAACAGGTGTGCGTGAGTTGACTTCGACTAAGGCTCTTAATTGATCTTTGTGAACATCTGACCATTACGCTTATCATCTTCCAGACTCTCGTCGCCGCCATGAAATTTCTAAAAACACCATTGTGCTGTGTTTCAGTAATGATACCTGGCGCGAGCTGTTTCAGCAGCTTTTCAGCTTCGCTGGAATTGAAATAAGAAAATTATACGAACTTGCCTTTTTTCCATCTTGTTTTCAACGTTCTCAAAAGAAGACATAATTGTTTTAAACGGATTGCAATTCAAACGATTAGATAGAGCGAAAAAAGCCCTTAAAATGACATGTAAAGTAAAGGTATTATAACGAAAACTCATTTGAAAATACATAATTAGAAATCAAAATTAAAATTTTCACAAGAACTTTCTGTCAGCCTAATATATATATATATATATATATATATATATATATATATATATATATATATATATATATATTAAAAGTGATGGTTGTGTAGTTCCAATGAGAGAAAAAATGTATATTTAAAAGAGTGTAGCCATCAACAATTGTGTTTTTTTTTTAAAGGTTTTCATCATATTTTTATTTTAAAATATTTTTATAACGCGTTTCGAGCTTAGGGTGTGCTCTCTTCAGATATTTTCGTAAAAAGTTTTTCTTTAAAATGGGAGTTTGTGGATATGCCTCCGTTGATATTAAATATGTTTTTCATAGTGGTGCGATGCGTGTGTTCAGTGTTTAGACGTTCTGTCTCCAACTGTAAGTGTTTCACTTTGAAAAACATATTTAATATCAGCGGAGGCATATCCACAAACTCCCATTTTAAAGAAAAACTTTTTACGAAAATATCTGAAGAGAGCACACCCTAAGTTCGAAACGCGTTATAAAAATATTTTAAAATAAAAATATGATGAAAACCTTTAAAAAAACCCACAATTGTTGATGGCTACACTCTTTTAAATATATATATATATATATATATATATATATATATATATATATATGTATATATATATATATAAATATATACATAAATATATGTATATATATATATATATATATATACATATATTTATTAGGTTGACATATATCTGAAAGTGTTACGTCTACAATGTGTTCAATTTAGTTTTTATATTCTAAATATTTAAACAGCAAATTTTTTACGTTTTAATTATTTTATTTTAATATATTTGTATAAAATACTCAATGCTTCTTAATAGCAAACACGCACACACATATATATGTGTGTGTTTTTTATAAAATATTTCGATACTGCTTTGCACTCAACAAGGACAAAAAAAAAACTTTGCAAAACACCTCCAGCCCCCATGCCTTCAAGAACTTTCTCCTACTGTATATTTTGTTTCTGTTCTTGGTGTCAGTTGGCTATTTTGTTCTTTATTATTTTGATTCTTATTTTTTATATCCTTTTTGTAAATCCATTTTAGCTTAATCGCCATGTATTTTTATAACTTACTGCATATATATATATATATATATATATATATATATATATATGTATATATATATATATATATAGTCATCCACATACAGTACTGTTTCGATGTTTCACAGCTCATCAGTGCGGCTAGACAGGCAACTGCCTCAAGCCAGGATCGAAACCCGACCGCCTGAATGACAGTCAAGGTTTTTCACCATTTCAACATGCGGTTGCTGCTGTGTGGGTAATGAATTAACGCTGTTTTGACATCGTCCATATATATATATATATATATATATATATATATAGACGCATACAATTCACGTTGTATTTTACAAAAAATAAATTTTACAATAAATACGAGAAAATTGTGCAACGCATGTTGCACAAGGCCAAATTGTATGGAGTCAGATGAGTGTCGTGCCATGGCCACCGAGAAAGAAGGCCGATGCCTATAACAGCGTAACGTCACTTCCTGGTTAAGTTATAGGTATAGACAGCTTCCGGTATTCCACCACCTGTTTATGCTAACAAACATAAAAAAAATATGGCTACCATTATATGTGTTACCGATTGTCCATGTAGGTTCTAAAGAGAAAGAACAATTCTCCGTTCGGATAATAATTATTATAATTGCACATTTCGGATAATTTTAATAAAAATATCGTAAGTGAATTCGTGTTTGAACTTTTATTTTTCTCGGAGAAAGTCGAATATTTCATTTTCTTTTTTCTTTTTTTTTACTGCAAAACAAACAATTTTTATATAATATTTTTCAGTCCGTCTTTTTTTTTTAATAATAAATAAAATTTTTCACTGAGGATTTTCAAATATTTTAAAGTAAGCATTTTTCACAGCAGTTTTTTTTTTCTTTTTTTTAAGGATCGGTGAATTATCAATATTTTAGCACCGGGCGTATCGTAAGATGGGGTGACTCTGACCACCCTTGGTGACTGAGCCATTAAAATAAAATAAAAATAAATAAATGGTTGAATAACTCTGCAGCAAATATTTGCTGCTGCGCCACAACGCGTCTGTAAAATTATGAAATCGTATAGGACCTGGAAATTATATTTAAAATTCAGAGATTATATATTACTTACTCATTGTTTTAATTTATATTTATTTTAAAGGATCAAAGTCACCCAGGGTGGCCAGTGTCATTCCAGTTTACGGTAATTTATTTCTTTGAAATATTTTTAAAAATTCAAGTTTTTTTTTTTTTTATAACATTTTAAATGTAAATAATTTACATGACGGGTTTGTATTACTATACACATAGATTCAAAAAAGTTGTCAAAAACAAATATATAACAAACCTCTGCATTTACCTCTGCACTCCATGTTTAAAAAGGAAGTGTCATCTATAGTATAAGATCTGACCGAATGGTTAATTGTAGGCATAGACCAATTCATAACATCTATAAAATTCCAACAAAAACCTAACAGCCACTCATGGTTCTCCCCAGAACGTGCTGCTGCTATCGCGCACAGAAATCACTTTTTCCATAGCTACCAACGTAATAGATGCACTGAGACTAAAGCTGCTTTCAGGACTGCCAGCAACCACTGTAAAAGAGTAATAAAAAATGCAAGAGAGCTATATGCCCAGTCCGTTAAATCCAAGGTAGCTGATCAGCGGCTTGGTTCCCACCAGTTTTGGCAAATAGCAAATAGGATCCTGAACAGAAGTGTGTGTTCTATCCCAACCATTATCAATGGACCAGAGGTAATCTTGTCAGCGTCAGACAAAGCCAAACTATTTGCCAAGAACTTTGCAGCTAATTCTACCCTATGCGACGAAGGCCATCAACTCCCCATATTTCCTCCTATAACACAGAACAAGCTAGGTAACATACAAATATCCGTGCATGAGGTCGCCAAGCTAATCAAGAACCTAGATTCCAGTAAAGCAACTGGCCCTGATGGCATCCCAATTATAGTGTTAAAAAAGCTTCAACCAGAACTTGCTCTCATACTTACGAAACTATTTAAGCGCTGCCTTAAGGAGAAGTGCTTTCCGACTCCCTGGAAGACCTCATCAGTTTTCCCTGTATTTAAGAATTCAGGTGATGTCATCTCCGTCTCAGTACAGACCAATAAGTCTCCTGTGTGTTATGAGTAAGTTGCTGGAATCCATATTAAATAGAGAAATAGTCAACCACCTCAGCAGGAATAACCTTCTTAGTGACACACAATATGGTTTCCGCTCTGCAAGATCTACCGCAGATGTGCTGACGGTTATATCCCACAGGATTAGTGAATCTTTTGACAAAGGCTTCCTTTCTAGGGCAATTGCTCTTGACATATCAAAGGCCTTCGACAAGGTATGGCATAAGGGTCTCCTTCACAAGATTTCCAGCTACGGTATAACTGGAAATGTTTTCTCAATAATTAAATAATTTCTTTCCGATAGGCTCATAAGAGTAGTGATAGATGGACAAAAATCGGAGGCCTGCAATATAAATGCTGGAGTCCTTCAGGGGTCAATCTTGGGTCCAACTCTCTTCCTGATCTACATCAATGACCTCCCTAAACACATACTTAAATCATTCGTTGACATCTATGCTGATGACACGACTATCTACGGCAACACATCAACGGCTGTAAATGACAAAGTTCTCTCTGATTCTCTCTCCTCTGATCTCCATTGAACAAAGCTTCTTTCTTAGAACTGCACGCCTGTGGAACTCTGTTCCGTTTGCCTACTTCCCACCTGACTACAACTTGGATGTCTTCAAGTCCAATGTTAACAAATTTCTAATGAACCGCCCCCTTAAGTAAACACTTCATCAAATCTCCACACTAACGTAATGTACTTGCAATAACCCTTATCCCTGAGTGGCTTCCGGGCCTTGATAAGTGGTGATCACTGTGTAAAACAAAAATAAATATTATCAAAGGCATGATAAGTTACTTTTCTACCTAACATGCCGACATTTTTCTTTTTAAAATATATCGATACAGATTGTATGCTTTTCGAAGCGCTTACACGTTTTGCAGTGAGTAAAACACTAAAAACCTTTTCAGATAGGTAGAAGAGTAACTTATCTTGCCTTTGATAACATTTATTTGGTCTATATTTGCTTTTTGACAACTTTTTCGAATCTATGTGTACAGTAATACAAACCCAATACTTAATTTAACTTGAAAATACTATTTAAAATACACGTGTGTACACTACACAAGCAGCCTTATTTTTATCATAATTATTATAGTTATAATAATAATAATAATAATAATAATAATAATAATAATAATAATAAACTGATGCAGATAACATCGACTGGCGCCACACCACATCAACTAGTTGTGAAGGGTCAGGGAGGTTGGGAAGATCGAGGGGAGAGAGTACTGACCAAATCTCCACTGGAAATGTGCAGTTCAAATCTGGTACTTTGGGGAGACATTTTGTCACCTAAACCCCAGGAAACACCAATGGCCGATGCCAACGAGAAATCAGTGGCAATGGCTGTTGCGATAACATGCAATCATCTGCACAAGTGGTCAAGAAGTGGAAAACACTGGAAATCTGGGGAGACTTGTCACTTGGTCTCCAGGGAACGGCACAGGTTACTGCCAGTGAGCGATCACTGATGATGGCTTGTGAGACAACTAATACGCTACACATTTTGAAAAAATGGACATAAAAGAACAGAAAACCAAAACTTTAAAGATAATTTCTGTCTTTAAAGTAATAGTTATTTAAATATTTCAACATATAGTCTTGTAGAGAAAATCCAGCTTCTCAACAAGGGGCACTCTGGATGGGGACAAAACTAATCTCAGTCATGAAAGATTTCTCCTCCACCGACTGAGGACAGAAAAGGTAAAGTGTAGCATCAAAACAGATACTACACTGTGATCTTGTTCCGAAGGCCAAAAAATATTTGTTTAATGTTCCTTTAATTGTTTCTTCCCTAAATTCATAATTCAGTTTTATCAGTATTAAATTGTATATTGCTTTAAAATGACTTGATTTTACATAGATAATGTTTATATTTTATATTGAATAAAGTTCAGTTTCAGTATTAATTGAACTATGTTCCTTTTTAAACATGTTTTATTGTTCTTTTTCAAATGGTCCTCATATAGTACTGACAGTCTGACAAATCTTACTTACATTGCCTGCAGACATTTTTCAGTTAACAGGTCTTCTTGCTCTCGGTGGCCGTAGTCGCGCACCATCTTTTTGGTCTATTCTCTTAAATTCGGTCCAGTCACAACACTACTACATGCACACGTTGGAAAATCCTACTTAATGTTGTCCCCAGGCTTAGACGGTTTTTTTTTCTTTACAACTTCAATTCATCAGTTGACTGTATAAGTTTCTACTAAAAAAACAGGCAGTGTTAACAGTGAAACAGTTCTCTACATTCTTATGTTGACCCCAAATCACTTTTGTTTATTCTTTTAAACCTCACAATATTATGTTTACATTCCGTCACCGAATTCTTCATTAAATTAGCAAACTTAATCACGCGCACACTTTGCGTCAAAATTAATATCACCTTCAAGGACAATTTAAAATATAAAGTGATTTTATAAAAATGATATAATACAAAACTTTTGTTAAAGTATTAAGTTTGTTGATTTTCAAGGGAAGTAATTTGGGTCAAAACAAATAGTCTTTAAAATATATGTACTGTAAGTTACACATTTAGAAAGAACACGTAGATTAATAGTCGTCGCATTATAGATCTGTCTTTTGCGTTTTTAGAGCAAAATATATTTAAAGTGAGTGAGTTTATATTTGGTCCATAAAAAGAGTTCGTCATTAAAAATAACGAAACAACTTTTATTGTAACTAGATATTTACCACGTATAGAACATAATCCCAGAGTAACGTCATCGATTTTTCCAGCGAACTATATATATATATATATATATATATATATATATATATATATATATATATATATATATATATATTAGAAGCGAGACCCGACGTTGACAGGAACGTTCATATGCCTCGCATTCGAAAGCGCGTCTGTCTTATTAAAGTACTGTTGATTTTATACGTCGGCTACTTTTGCTTGTACTGTTATATAATATCTCAAATATGGATTTGTGATGTTAGGCTGTATAATGATGTTAACTTTTATATATTTTCAATATTTTCGATTATCTATTTTCGATATTTTCGATTATCAACTTTTCATATTTTCGAAGGTATTCCGATATAAAACTCCTATAATAATACTCTAGACACATTAGCTACATGTGTTTGAAATTTCAACTATATCAGCCCAACCGCTTCGGAGAACATAGTGAACAAACTCTTACACACAGACACACACACACTCACACGAAGTGCTTTTTATATGAAGAGAATTTAAATTCCCCTTTTTATATTCATTTTTATTTTTTGATAAAAATTTCTTTCGTCACTCTAACATTTATTTCTTTTCATCCTTATTCTGTAATAAAGTTCAAGTATGTATTTGTTTATATATTTCTATATAAATAAATATTATATATCTATCCTGTCACAATTTTTTTTTATTAAATTAAGGATAAAATTCGAAAAAGTAATTATTCAATGTAGTTAGTCTGAAAAATAAAATCTGGAAAGAACCATCATAAATTCAAATCAACGGAATATGCTATTTTATATTGTTTTGTTTTACGGCATATCAAACCTTTTTTAGGTTATTTAATGCCGAATCCAATTATTTTGGAAAACAAAAAGTATTTATATTTCAAATTCTTTATATTTTCAAATATTTATTGGTAGAGTTTGGTTTGGTTGTTTTGTTTTACGGCATATCAAACCTTTTTTAGGTTATTTAATGCCGAATCCAATTATTTTGGAAAACAAAAAGTATTTATATTTCAAATTCTTTATATTTTCAAATATTTATTGTTAGAGTTTGGTTTGGTTGTTTTGTTTCACGGCATATCAAACCTTTTTTAGGTTATTTAATGCCGAATCCAATTATTTTGGAAAACAAAAAAGTATTTATATTTCAAATTCTTTATATTTTCAAATATTTATTGTTAGAGTTTGGTTTGGTTGTTTTGTTTTACGGCATATCAAACATTTTCGGGTTATTTAATGCTAAATCCAGTATAATACATCAACGCCTTTGGATTTTTCATGTTGCTTTCCATTATTTTGTAGAACGCTTTTATTCTTCAAACTCTTTGTATCTTCAATCGTTATTTTGTAGTGTTTGATTTGGTTGTCTTGTAGTTGATTTTGTTGTTTTTGTTCCCTGCACTGCAGAACACGAATGAGTTTTGCAATGGGAGACGGAAAAAGGTTATAGCATGAATGTTAGGAAACTAGTCAGGAAGTGGGGGAAAGAGAGAGAGAAAAGGGGGAAATAATGGGAGATGGGCTGTTGTTTTGTTTTTGGTTTTGCAGAACATAATTAAGTTTTGCAAAAGGGAATAGATAAATAAAAAAAACATCAATGTTCGGTGCATTTTATTTCAGAAAGCCAATATCTTCAGACAGCCTGATCTAGTAGCAATAGGTTATTTTAGGACATGCACAATGACAATTATAGTTTTATATAAAAATTCGATTTACGAGGTAAATTTTATTATTTTTGTACATAATATTGCGAAAACAGGATGAGAATATTTTTTTACTGATTTCTCACCCTAAACAAGGCACTATGCAACTTGAACATTTGCAGGGATACTATGTGGGGAGTTGAGAAGCAAGATGTCTGTTCACATTACACTTGACCTTTTGCAAGTCAGTACAATCAGGGAAGCAAGGATCCGGGAGAGAATTTCAAAGTCTAGCAGTTGAAGCGAAGAAAATATTCGAGTAGAAGGCTTTCCGACATTTCGGGATATCTGCAGTTTAAGGGTGGGATTTTTGCTGCTTATCGGGTTAGTCGAGGGTATTTTAAGTAGATGCGGTACAGGGGCTGAGAGGTCGTCGGAGCAGTTTCCATTAAAATACTTGTAAAATACTCACAAGGATGTAGCATTTCGTCGATGAGACAGAGTTTGGAGGTTGGCCGACAGTGCGGGAGCTATAAGGTTAGCGACAATTTTTTAACGCTGTCTAGGAGTGAGAGACGATTAGCAGATGCACTTTTCCAAATGTGACAACAATCGCCCATGCATAGCGAATGATGGCCTTGCACGGGAAAATTCCAGGCGTAAGTAACTTTCTAGCAGGTTAGAGAGAGCCCACATTCTTTGCTTTCCCTTTTCTCGATTGTTTATTTCTTAATTTATTTTATTCCTTCTTTCCGTTATTCGTTCCTTATTTTTAAACCCTTTTTTCGACATTCCCCTGTCTCTTTTTACAACATTGTCTTCTTGCGATCATTTAATTAGTTTTTCATTTAGTTGTTTATTTTATTTTATTTTAGTCCTTCGTTTCTCATATTCCGATTTAATTATTACTAGAGTGGTCGTCAAATACGCTTAAATATATTTTAATTTATCCAGTTTTTGTAGTACTTTATTATAGAGCCATGATTTAAAAAATAAATAAAAACTATTTGGGTGCCATTGAGAATCGAAAACGAAACATTTAGCTTACAATTTACTTTTTCTTTTGACGTTAATGTTGATCTATGAAGAAATGTTTGCTGCAAGGTTAAAAATTAAAACATGAACCAAAAGCTATTGCGTTACGCATGCATATTCATAATGCCGTTATTCGACCTTTACCTGGCAAATTCCATTATTTTAATTTTCACATTTATGAACTGATTTTCCCCGACTATAACCCAAATATAACGTTTCGCATAGGTTTGAATAATCTATATATTAAGTTTCATGTCAATAGACCAAAAACTGCAAGCAGAGTTAGGTCGGCAAAATTTTTTTACACAAATATATATACGCATATATATATATATATATATATATATATATATATATATATATATATATATATATATATATATATATATAGAAAGAGGTTTGTGTTTACTATAAGCTTTTAACGTAAATATTAAGTAAGTATAAATCATGTAGAAGATCTGCACGAGTATAATTGAATATAATTACACATACTCGTTAACTAAAGATGATCATCCCATAAGAAAACAAATTTATAGGAGTATAGATAGATTCCGAAACTCTGCCGGCTAATATACCAACGTCAATCGTTGAATTTTGTTTAACTGAACTTTGACTCAAGTAAATATCATCGACAATTAGTATTTAATCGATTAAATATTATATTAGTCACGTAATATTGTCTTAAATATTATCTTAAATATCATCTTAAATATTATCTTAAATATCATCTTAAACATCATCTTAAATATTATCTTAAATATCATCTTAAATATTATCTTAAATATTATCTTAAATATCATCTTAAATATTGTCTTAAATATTATCTTAAATATCATCTTAAATATTATCTTGAATATTATCTTAAATATTATCTTAAATATTATCTTAAATATCATCTTAAATATTATCTTAAATATTATCTTAAATATCATCTTAAATATCATCTTAAATATTATCCTAAATATCATCTTAAATATCATCTTAAATATTATCTTAAATATTATCTTAAATATTATCTTGAATATTATCTTAAATATCATCTTAAATATCATCTTAAATATTATCTTAAATATCATCTTAAATATCATCTTAAATATTATCTTAAATATCATCTTAAATATTATCTAAAATATCATCTTAAATACTATCTTAAATATTATCTAAAATATCATCTTAAATATTATCTTAAATATTATCTTAAATATTATCTTAAATATCATCTTAAATATTATCTTGAATATTATCTAAAATATCATCTTAAATATTATCTTAAATATTATCTTAAATATCATCTTAAATATCATCTTAAATATCATCTTAAATATCATCTTAAATATTATCTTAAATATCATCTTAAATATTATCTAAAATATCATCTTAAATACTATCTTAAATATTATCTTAAATATCATCTTAAATATTATCTAAAATATTATCTTAAATATTATCTTAAATATCATCTTAAATATTATCTTGAATATTATCTAAAATATCATCTTAAATATTATCTAAAATATCATCTTAAATATTATCTTAAATATCATCTTAAATATTATCTTAAATATCATCTTAAATATTATCTAAAATATCATCTTAAATATTATCTTAAATATTATCTTAAATATTATCTTAAATATCATCTTAAACATCATCTTAAATATTATCTTAAATATCATCTTAAACATCATCTTAAATATTATCTTAAATATTATCTTAAATATCATCTTAAATATTATCCTAAATATCATCTTAAATATCATCTTAAATATTATCTTGAATATTATCTTAAATATCATCTTAAATATTATCTTAAATATCATCTTAAATATCATCTTAAATATTATCTTAGTCACGCAAAATCTGTTAATAATTTACTTTTACTTTAAAAAAAATCAATGCACGTAAATAGTTTATGATTAACGAATTTGCTTTAAAAATCTAATTCTGTACATTGTACAAGAATCTCTTCGTTATGTAAGAAGTGCGTATTTTATTTTGTCTGATTTAAACACTATACCAGCATCAATATATTACTTGTAATAGATTTCTATGCCGCAGGATAGCATATCGAAAATTCTAAATATGTTTGCAGTTTATATTTTACATGTTTAAAAGGGTCATATGGCCGAAAGGGTTAAAAACCTACTTTTCGTTTCATTGAAAATTCAACTCATTTCGAGTTTTTACACAACCTCAACATTACGTTTAAGGGGGCGTATTCTGAAATATTACTAATTAAACTTTCAAAGTTATATTCCCCCCTCACAAAAAAAGTTGGCGATTCAGCCTTAGTCCCTACTGTTTTAGTTATCGACCTATAGATAAGAAAAGTTTAAAAATAAAGCAAATTATGAATATACATTTGCACACGCCCGGAACTAAAACGTTTAGTTGACTTAATCCTACTAAAGTCAACTGTTTTATTTTCAATATTGACCCCTTTAGCAGCTATTTTTACCGGCTTAAAACTACATCGACAATATTTCACAGAGTCAAATACCCTATATATAAAGTTTCAAGTTTGTAGATAAAAATCACAGAGGAGTTTGGTAGAGACGTTCCGCACACACACAGATCAGGTGACACACACATACGCATATATATATATATATATATATATATATATATATATATATATTTGTGCTAGAACTTTTCATCCTAAATGCTACGCAATTATGCTTTAGTTAGTTATTGTAATTGTCTGTATTTTTTTAGATGAGGTGTTTTCATTTATTGAGATTGTCGGACTGACTTCCTCATCTTGGTTGTTATAGTCACAACGTCTTGGCCGTTTTGTCCTCCGGCCTCCATCAATCTCAATAAATTAGTTATGGTAGTTCATCCGTGTGGATGACGACGTCTTCTTCATCAGTTTTTTTTTTAATTGATTCTGCGACTCCGTTGATGACTGTGGAGTATGATGCGTGATCTGCACTTCTTTGCACAGATGGAGCAGAGGAAGACAGGATTTGGGGTTTAATATCACACGTGGAGAGCCAAGTGGCTCTGTCCGCTGCCAAAGTCTGCAAAAGATTGAAGGGGATATTGCAGCGTTTGAGGGTGAGTGTGATGAAGTCTAAGTAACGTTTCTTCGGGCGGCCGATATTTCGTCGGCCATGAGTAAGCTGACTGAAGAGAACTCTTCAAGGTAGTCAGTTTGAGCGCATCCTGATGACGTGTCCCAACCATCGAAGTTGACGACAGATAAGGAGTGACTCTAGGAGGAAACTTCAGCTCCTTGCGAATCTCTGAATGGGACACCTTGTGCCACCAATGGAGGCCGAGGATCTGCTGTAGTCGTCTGATGGGAAATGACTTCACCAGCGTAATGTGATGGCGACACTGAACCCATGCCTCGGAACCGTACAGGAGGGTGGGTATGACGACTGCGTTGTAAACATGTGTGTGTGTGTGTGCGCGCGCGTGCGTCTTGATTACTGCGTCCTAAACACATTTATCACAGCTGTTGGAAGTTCACCCCAAAGATCAGGAATCCCGCTTCAATCATAATCGGCGGTGAAACACTTTCTGCCATGTTGATCTATTTTTGGAGGAAGACTGAATAATAAAGCTGTGGAGGATATTGTAATGCGCCAAATATCCACGTAATTGTCAATAGAGAAAAGCTTGAACTTCTCGAATGAATTTTCGTAGGGCAGAGTTCTTAGATCCTGCACTATACTAGTAGCCAGTCTTTGGCCTATACCCAGATATCGGATATCACATATTAGTTATGGAGCAGATACCTGGACACCAAGTGTCCTGACGAGGGAGACATAAAGAGGGATGGTTATTTCATGAGTAAATTTGCAGAAAGAACGTCGTATGAGAAATAGATTGCTCCTTCCTTTGTTTGCAGTCTGAATCCAATGTTTGGATGGCACGAAGAACAAGTGGATCAGAAGGTCAAGCTCTTTTGTTTCATTTGCCTCTGAATCACTGAAAGGAAGAACTGAATAAGTTGGAAAACCGACTGCGATATAACCGCTTGATAATTTCGATACGAACACGTGATAGAGAATTAAGACGAATATACATTTGATAGCTACAATTAACATCTGCTTGTAGGCTTGTTTCCGAACAGAAAAGATGTCGTTATAAAAATGTAAGTTTTTTTTCATGTTGTCTTCTGTTTACCGATTAAAAGAACAACATGTGCATTTTTATAGCATTGGGACAATGTATGTAACTTTATATCTAACTTGCGCCTCGTTTATTGTCTTTATATCTACTAAAGACTATAAAGACAATAATCGGAAACATATTATTTGGATTCTTCGGACTATTGTTCTCACCTTGAGTATCATTTTCACAACGTTTCAATGAGTATTACCTCCGACCTTCTTCAGGTGCACCTTGTCGAACTCAGGAATCTTTCTCTGTAACATGGTAATCTGCATAGAATATGGAATTGAACCCTTTATTTATATCTACGGGGGTGGCATGCTCTCGTCCCGTTAGCCATGACCAGATAGAAGTCTTAAGTAATTCGCAATTGAATTTTTACTTAACAATTAAGCAATTGAATCTTTACGCCCATACTTAACATTGAGACAGAAATCTCCGGAAGAATGTAATTTTATAAATAAAACCAAGTACTTTATCCATTACGCCATGGGTCCGAAAGGTTGGAGTTTATATCGACCAAAACGTTGTCAAAATAACACTCAAGATGAGAACAGTAGTCCGAAAAATCTTAATAATAAGTATATGAAATATTTTTTCATATTCGTAATTTTGTTTTATTTAGTAGATATCCGACACGATGAGGTCCTGGATATGACCTTAAACTATATCTAGTTGTGAGGCCCCACCTTGTGGGCTTCGGGGAGTGTGGAGCCACACTTTAATTACCATTTTTCCCAGGTCCACTCTGAACCGGAGTGGAAGTACCTGTTAGGGTCCCAACTATGGGTTAAATAGAAACCGACGTGAAAACAACAAATATATTCTATTTAAAAAAATTTTTCTTCAAAATCTTTGGATTCGGCATTAAATAACCCGAAAAGGGTTGATATGCCGTAAAACAAAAACAACCAACCAACCAACCAACCAACCAACCAACCGACACGATGAAGATTATGTGTTGCTCACGAAACATTTGATTAAAACATTCTTGACATAAGTGAATGAAACTTGACTTTTCCAACGTTGACTATAAAATAATCCCAAATGAAATTTAATCAGATAAACACGGCAAGAGCCGTTTTGTCTGATTGTTTTTAGACGCCATTTGTAATTATCAAAATTTAGGAAGGACAAAAAAAAAAAAAAAAAAAAAAACGGACATATTTGAAGTGCGTCCATGCAATCTGCGCGTTTAATTATGAAAATACCATTTCAAATTTAATCATTTTCTTACTTTTTATTGCCACTTGTAACATGAGGAACTATTTGGAATCTTGTCTAACAGGAGACTGTGAGAAGTTGAGAATCGAGATATCTATTCACATTACATTTAAACTTCTACAGTTTAGTACAGAGATGCAGGAAACGGGTAGTAAAATCCAAAGTCCAGTAATCAGGGAAAGAAAGTATTAGAGTAGAAGACTTCCTAGTATCTAGGAACCTCATTAGTGAAGGGATGGAATTGTTCTGCTAGTAGGATTAGCCGTGGGTATGTATGTCGAGAGGGAAAAGTGCTATCGGTTCATCAGTGCACATTTCATTAAAATATTTCTAAACAGGCACAAGAATAAGACATTATGACGATGAGAGAGGTTGGAGCTTGATCGACCGTGCGGGACCTATTAGATTTCAGACTCTTTTTTGGGCCATGTCTAAGAGTGAGAGACTGGTGGTAGATGCACCAACAAAACATCATGTATGGGCAAATTATGACTTTGTAAAAATAACACATTCTTTGCAGCAGTATTGGCAATGGCTTCAATGTATTTACTCCAATTCATGTTGCCTGTGAATGTTAGACAGAGGAGTTTGTAAGATTGCTTATATTGTGCTTAATTAGGTTCTTCCTTTTTTTATTACTTTAAAATATGTCTGGCTTGATTATTTTACTTCTTCTCCCCAAATTAATAAAAACTAATTCATTTTCTCCACGTATCACTTCAATTATGATAGGTGGATTTACCTTCTATTTAATTTAATTTCTTTAGGAATCAAAAGTTTAATAAAGAAAATACCTATTGTCTATGTTTATATATATTTATATATGTGTGTGTGTATGCGCGCGCGTGTGTGGATATGTATGTGTATCTCTGGGGGTTCACCCTGTAATCTTTATTCTTCTTGATATTCATAAATAACTTCCCGGATAAAATTGTGCCTGACATATGTATATTTTCTGATGACAGTACGCTCTATAATAGCTATGATCGAAAAACGAATTACACACATCCAATGCAATACAGAAACCCTAGAAAACGACCTTAATCTGTAGTGGAATAGATCCGTAAATGGTTGGTGACATTTAATTCTAATGAAAAGATTGTTCCTTTCACGACTAAAAATGAAACCTAGACTTCTAAGTATGAACATTTTATATATATGAATCTCTTCATAACACGAACACATAATGCAACATCTCTCTTAATAAGACTCTCTAAGACTCACTTTTAATAAGACTTCCTAACAACGAACAACAACAACAACAACAACAATAATAATAATAATAATAATAATAATAATAATAATAATAATAATAATAATAATGAAACCCCTATATAACACGACGCGAACGCTAAATAATATTCGTCATCCCACGTAGACAAATGAAAACATTTCCAGCTTTTGTAGAACAATGACGTATTGGGACTGAAAAGTTCTGATAGTAATTTCACGGTTTCTGAAAACTCCATATCAGTGACTTTTTTCTAAGTAGGGTGTAGTCTATTAATCTGCTGTGTTTCGCAGTTCCTAACTTTCGTAAAAGTAGTGGAAAATCTTTCTTATCAGGCCAGTCTTGGCAATCGACGTTAAAAAGGTTTTCATGCCTTCTAAACAAAGAGTCGAACGTTTAGTGTTCATCGTGAACCGAGGTAAAGGTCTCCATAGTTTTCCATATAATGTTCCGTGAAAACGATTTGTTGCTGTCAGTGGTTTATTATTCAAGTTTTTGAGAAGTAATTATTTTTTGCATTTCTTGTTGCATCTTTAGTTTCTGTTGTTGTTGCATCTGTCGTTTTTGTATTTGTTGTTGTATTTGTTGTTGGATCAATCATTCATTAGTTTATCATCTGAACAATAATTCATCTAATCTTGCAGATTTCTTTTTACAAAAACTCGAGAAAAAACTTTTAATATTATTTATTACTATTTAATGCTGCACGTTGAACAAGGGGAGAAAACTCTATGATTATAGAAAATCTTAAATTCAAAGTTATCCTCTTTGTTTTTTTATTGAAATGTTCTACAAATTGTTTAGAGGATTTTTTTTATCCATCGTCCGACAACCATTTCTTTTTCTTTATAGCATTGGTGAAAGGACTTATATGAGGCATTTTTGTAGTATCTGTAGAAAGTATCTAGTTTGATGGTAATGCTACCCCGTTTTTAGATCGTTTCGGTGTGTAAATACTGGTGTGGTTTGTCCTTTTCCTTGTTATTTGAAAAATTGGTTTGTTGTTGGTATCCCTTTTATGAATTCGAGTTCCGCGTCGTCAAGTTGTTGTGTTCCGAAAGGGTCTCTTGGAAAATGGTTTTATAAAATGTATTTGTATTTACAACAATGCAGAATACACAGAGAATAATAGTCGTAGTACTTAGTGCCAAGATGGTTACCTCTCGGTATATTTATACCGCTCGGAAGAATCTTTACGTTATGTATGGGTGAGTCTCCACAAACATTGCCAAATGCTATTTGAAACTTAATTTTAAAAAAATGCTATTTCCAATTTATCATGACAGGCAACAAAAATGTTATTTCCACCTTAATCATGACATACTAACGAAAACACTATTTCAAACTTAATCATGATAGGCCAACGAAAATGCTTTTCTAAGCTATATGATAAAAACCAACGAAAATGCTATTTCAAATTTAACTTTGAGAGACCAGTGAAAATAATATTTCAAACTTGCATATGACAGATTAACTATTTAATTTAATCTTGACAGACTAATGAAAATGCTATTTTAAATTCAATTATAAAAGATCCACGAAAATAATATTTCAAATTTTATTATGAGAGAACAACGAAAAAGCTATTTCAAATATAATTATGACAGACAAGCGAAGATACTACTTTGAATTTAATTGTGACTGACAAATGAAAATGGTATTTCACGCTTAATCGTAACAGACAAATAAAAATGATTGTAAAACTTAATCGTGACAGACAAACGAAAATTCTACTTAACATTTTATCCTGATAAACCAACGAAAATATTATTTAAAATATAATCCTGCCACAGCAACGAAAATTTTATTCAAAAGTTAATCGTGACACACCGACGAAAATGTTTAAAACTTCATCATGACAGACTAACGAAGATGTTATATGAAACTTCCACGTAGCATACAAACAAAAACGTTAGTTCCAACTTAATTACGACAAACCAATGAAAATATTATTTTAAACTTATTCATAACAGACTAACGAAAATGCTATTTAAAACTTTGTCATGATATATCAATGAAATTGCCATTTCAAACTTAATTATGACAGACCAATGAAAATACGATTTAAACGGAAGATTGGCAGACTTATGAAAATGCTATTTCAAACTTATGAGTGGTTGACTAATAAAAATACTATTTTCAACTTAAACAGTACAGATCGAAGAAAATGCTATTTTCTGCTTAAATTTGGCAGCCTATATAAACTTCAATATCAAACTTATGTAATGTAGACGAACTAAATTGACATTTGAACTCTAATCTCCATAGACAAACGGATATTCTAAGCCTGGCAGACCACAAATGTTATTTAAAACTAAAATTAAACAAATCGGTGAAATTATATTTTGGTTATAAATCGGCGAAATTATTCTTTCAAACTCAATAGTGACAGAGCAAAAGAATGACACAGTCGCTCACCGAAATTATTGGCTGAATCTTAGACAAGATACGTCCATACAGTCTGCAGGTTTATCGATAAAATACTTTTTAAAAAGAGATGTGATGGCCTCTCGCCTAGATGCGAACACGTATGCGAAATGTTTGATGTAATTTTTTTTAACTGCCAACAAATTAAGTTTTTAGAATAAATTATGCAAATGAATCTTTGATGAGTCTTCGGCAAATCGATAATAACGGCGACTATCGAACACTAATTAAAAGATCCTATCAGTTCGACTGTCATTTGTTATTAAAAAAAAAGTTATTTTGCACATTTTTTTTATTCAAACGTTGTCATAGTTTCATGAATTATTTATACCGTTTGAATAAAAAAAGTAAGTCCACTCCACCCTCCACCAAATATGGTCACCCGTGGTGCTGGAATTGTCGTGGTGCTCGTGGCAAGATAAGGATTATCATATTCCATCCTAAACAAGTCTAACTTTGTGATTTCTTCTCTTTTAAATTTCTTATTTCATTTTGTAATTTGTAATTATTTGTATTTTAATAATTTATATATGTATTTATTGTTTTTATTTTTGTTTCTTTGCCTAGTTTTAAATTCTACCCCGTCTTTCAAACCTAGAAAAACACAAACCACGTTCTCTCTCAGTTTAAATAAATGATTAATTCCACGCTCTGAACTAAAGAAGCTAGACATAAGAATAGCTTAAGCAAGATAAATTTTCCGAAATTAACACAAACGTGGATTTATTTTTCTACCGTAGAAGTCAGAAAAACTTTATTTAAGTAATATACTTAATATCTACAACTACCATATGCTCGCTTGTATTAATAAACAGGCCTCGAAACCACTGCACATAGCTTATAATTAACTGTTACTATATTTGTAACTGAAATGTACAGTGATCTTAGCTGCGTCACTAGGACGATTTTCTGAATAGATACAATGTTTTGTCCCTTACCTTAATGACTGACTATAAATACGAATTCCGAATCACCATGTAATAAATTGTTTCCCTTTACCTTCAAGACGACTGCCTTTGTCTAACCTGCATGCTAAATAGGAAAAAAGAAGAAAAAAGAATTTTTTTTGTTCTGTTTCCCAAGCTAAAACATTAGTTGAAACTCTAAATCCTAATGAAACTCTACTGTATTCTGTAAGTTAATAACCCCGTCCCTTGAAAGCTAATCAGTCTGCTCTACCCCCAAGCTGCCACTAAAGCTCTACACACGCCTTAGTAGTGGAATCCTTAGATTCCAGCTCCTAACCTTCACATGCTAACCGCCTTACAGTCATCGCTAAACATCTATACATTTCTACTTCTAAGACATGCATTAAAGTACATTCTTCTCCAGTAAAGTACTTACCAGCCAAAGTATGTACTTTTACATAACAATGCCTCTTCCTAGATGGTTTTGCAACGATTAATACAAAACTGAATCCGAACCTCCTTGTTATGCAAAACGCTCCATGACTCTTAAATGAAAACTGAAATTATCTTCCTTCAATAGCAGAAACACAAGATCTACAACTTCTATCTATTCGCATCTACTGAAAACTTGCCCAAATATCTATTTACTTAATTATACCTACGGAATACGCCATGACTAAAAATTCACCTCCAGTTATACCCGTACTGTACTGCACCTACATCTTAACACTCCTGTAATCTAAAATATACAGAGACTGGACAAAATTCTTAGCTCAATTCCTAATACCTACTCACACTGTAACGTTATCCTGTACCTAAACTAACACATAAATGAAATAAAAAATTAAAAAATCTAAAGGTAAAAGTCTTGACCCACACTAATACCTTTCTAACAAGATTGCTCACATAGTTGCTTCTACTGCATGAGCTTCTTCGTTTTTTTTTTTTAGTAAAAATGAAATGTCCCTAAATCACTTTGAGGAGTGTAATTATTCAGTAGATATATAACCTCTACAAACTAACCCTGTAACATTAACTAACCACGCGAGGTCGCAGAAATACCTGGATTAGGACCCAGGCGTGGAGCAAACCCTCTCGGGGCTGATAGACCCAGTAGATCTTCCCAGATAACCCGTCTAGGAGAAGGAAAATTCTGAAACTAAACCTAAGGGGAGGGAGGCCTCTCCAGTCTTAGATGACAGCCTTCCTAGAGCTGATGACTCAAACAAATTACCGGTCTGCAAACCGAAACTGCTTAAGGAGTAGATAGGCTCTGTCTATCGCCCAGCTTCCATACTTCTTCTTTGCCTATTTAGTCAGGCGCAGAGACGCTATCACAGAGTTTTGGCGAAGCACTCAGTGGTAGACCTTGTTTCTTGTCTAGGGCAATGAACTCCGCATTCCCCACCCCAACACATCCAACCCCTCAAAACTGTGCCCTTGACAGTGCTTGAGTACCACATATGCCTGTGCAATTAGATAGCGTTGACCTTCTTATGATGGGTTGAGGGTACCGTATTGACGGTTTCTGGCTTTTCGACTGGTAGTACAGGCACTCTAACTCTTTGGTAGCGCTTAGAGCGGCTGCTCAATCAACAGTTGTATAATATCGAGATGTTTGTAGTGCCATGTCGCGCATGGAAAGGGACTCTACACTCATCCCGATGGGCTTTCCTGAGGCCACAGTCCTAGTTGAAGAAAGGTCAGCTGATGGTCTACCTGTGTTGCATGTCTGATACTCTGCATAACCTCTTGTTCAACTGAAACTCTTTAAAAACATGACAGTACAATAAAAAAAATAATAAGCTTAAACCAGGCTTAGGGTCAAACAAATCCAACTTGCCTCCTCCCTTGAGGCTTGCATTCACGAACATCCGTGGGCTTAGAACCCATTTAGCTGATGTTGAAGCATTTCTCCTAAAAATACTTCGGATATCCTCCGTCCCCTCTAATTACTTTAATATGCCTGGATATCTCCCACTCTGCCGTAAGGATTCTGACAAACACATGCACGGACTTGGAGTCTACATTCGTAACACCCTCCCCTTGACTAGAGAAACAAACCTAGAATAAAGCCTTTATGTGCTTTAGACCTAACATACAACACAACATTAACTACTTTTATTTTCTCTACCGCTCTCCCTCGAACCAGGACTGCACCATAATAAACAAATAAAGAAAGTTGCTGACAGCATAGACACAGCCCTCTCCCTTGATACTAACGCACAAGTACATGTATTTGGTAACTTTAATGTTCACCACAAAAACTGGCTTCTCTACTTACACAGATTCAGCGGGCAGCACAACACATAGCTTCTCATAACACATAGCTTCTCTATCACGAATGGTTACGTTTCCAACCTGTTTTCCTGACCAGCAAGAACAACACGCATCACTTCTAGATCTGTTTCTGACCACGGTTCTCGATGATTGTATAAAATGCTGACAGCCTACTCGGGAACGCTGATCATGCAGTGATAATGGTCGACATCGCCCTAAACTCTAGACTCCAAATTGAAGAGCCAGTGCTCAAAACAACAGGATATTATAAAAAGGCTTACTGGGAAGCCATCAGAGATCTTATCAGAGATGCCCCATTGGGGAAATATTTTTTTTCTTCCTGCTGAACAGTGCGCAAATGAGAACACTTAATGGTCCAAAACGGCAATTGAAGCATATGTTCCCATACGGAAATTTTATATAAGTCCCACTCTTCCCAATGGTTTACTTCTACTTGCGCAACTGCCATTGCTCAAAGGCAACATGCATACCGTAAATTTAACTGACAGCTAAGAAAGAATTTACTGAAACCACTAAAAAACGCATCGAAGCACAAAAATTAGGAACTCGAGACTTCTGGAAAATCTACAACTGTGTAGTAAATAATGGGCAATCAACAATTCCCTCACTAACCAACAATCACGAGGTTGTTTGCTCAGCAACCGAGAAGGCTAACATGCTTGCCAGTCGGTTTGCCTAAAACTCCACACTGGACCCTACCAACCATCCCCTACCGGACTTTCCTTTGCGAACAGACGTCACGCTAGAGGATCTGAAAATCACCCTTGCTCAGGTGCATGCTATCATAAAAAACATTGACACTTCAAAAGCATGTGGACCTGATCTCATCCCAGATGTGCTATTAAAAAAGTCCTCAGCCGAAGTAGCTCCAGTTCTCTCCAAACTCTACAACAAATGCCTTAATGAATCTTGCTTTCCGGGCTGTTGGAACACTGCTTCTGTAGTACCAGTATTCAAGAATTCTGGCGAAAGAACTGACCCATCAAATTATCGCTTCATTAGCCTCCTCCCACTTTTTGCCAAAATATTTGAGACTTTAATTAACCATGCTCTAGTCCATATGCTAAACTTCTGACTGACCAACAATATGGATTTAGACAAGCCTGTTCCACAGCAGACATCCTCACTGTAATCTCTGAATGTATATACCATTCACTGAATAAAGCGGGGGAGGGCAGAGCGGTAGCCCTAGATATATCTAAGGCTTTTGACAGGTATCACTGGTAGAATACTTAACATAATTAAATCCTTCTTAGATAAGAGAAAAATCCAGGTTGTCCTCAACGGTCGTACATCTAAACAATATGATATAAATGCGGGAGTGCCTCAGGGGTCTATCCTTGCATCTCTATTATTCCTAATCTTCATAAATGACATCCCCCAACAAAATTGCCTCTGAGATGGGTATATATGCTGATGAAACTACACTCTATGACAGACACGACAGGAAAACTAATGAGCACATATCTAAAGTAATGGCAGAAACACTAGACGATGACCTCCAATCTGTAGTGGAATGGGGACAAAAATGGATGGTCACATTCAATGCTGCCAAGACTAAACTGTTTTCCTTCAATAATTGCAAGAAACCTTCTCTGCCACCAATAGCAATGGCCAGTGACTCTTTATCTGAGAGTACATATTTCAAACTCCTTGGCATAACGTTCACAGGAAATATGAGTTGGAACAATTACATTGAAAGCATTGCCAAGGCCGCTGTGAAGAAGGTACGTTCTCTCTACCGTGCTAGAAAACTACTAACACCCGAAACTATCCTGTACCTCTATAAGGCCACCATTCGTCCATGTATGAAATATTGTTGTCACATTTGGGCTGGTGCATCTGCTACTAGTCTATCACTCCTAGACAAGGTTCAAAAGAGACTCGCAAATCTGATAGGCCCTGAACTGGCATCTAAGCTTCAGCCTCTGTCCTATCAATGAAACATCCCTCTGCCTGTTCTACAAGTATTTTAATGGTGAATGCTCTGACGAACTTTAGACACTTGTGCCCCCACGACATAGACAGCCTCAAGAAAACCGACAGACAGCTAAATCCCACCCCCACACAGTAGAGATCCTTAGATGTAAAATATCTTTCTAGTCCAGTAGTTTCTTCCCTAGAACCGCTAGACTCTGGAATACCATTCCAGGTTCCTGCTTCCCCAACTGTACTGACCTGCAGAAGTTAAAGTTTTACGTGAACCGACATCTTGCTACCCAAATCCCTACATAGTACTCAGTAGTTGTTCCCCCTGATAGTAGCCCCCTACACCAAAGTGGCAATGCGCCTTGTTTGAGGTGAAAATGTAATAATTAAAAAAAATAAAATAAAAAAAAATAATGTCAGCTTATGGCACTTGAAGATAACGTCCCTTGAATTCTCCAGTACAACACCATCTTTTTTTTAAGTACAATTAAAGCAATAAATAAGACAGAAACTGCAGAGGAAGGAATATGATCTCATTCTGCATACTACTTAATCAATGGAAACCGAAATATTCAAAGTAATCCAGTCTAAACTTATCTGTGTGGAATAAAAACTGTTTAAGCTAAAATCAACATTCTGCATCTATCGTTATTATCTGCATTGAATGAAACTCCTTGAAACTAAGCATATCACCTTGCGTCCTTGAATAATTTTGCGCTAAAAATATTTTTATCAAAATCTAAACCCTAACCCTAACCCACTTTTAAGTTTTCCGTATTCTTAAAGATCTCGGCCAAATTCTTGACATGTTCTTTCTATAAACTGCAGTTTTATTATAAATGTACAGATTTGCGATTCCCTTTTTAAATACCTTGATACAGCTTGGAGAAAAAGAGGGCGAAGGCGGTCAGCTGACTCCCATCTTTCATTTTTTCCCCCCTTTTTTTTCTTTATTTTACGAGGGGTGTGCAATAAGTAATGCCCTGACCCACTTCCAGTTGTCTGATCTAGCTGACATTTTGCATGTGCAATGATTTATATCTCTACGGGATATGTGGCAAATTACAGCTCTGAGCTAATTGTGGTTTCTGTTTTACAGGTGTTTCAACTGAGTCAGGTGTGAAATGAAGCCTGTTGAATGTCGAGCAGTGATCCGGTTTTTGTATTTGAAAGGATGCACACCACAGGAGACTTTTGATGAAATGAAAGAAACTTATGATGATAATGCCCCATCATATGACCTTGTAAAACATTGTAAATTCAAACATGGCCGGAAGTCTGTGGAAACAGCTCCCAAACCTGGTCCCCCCTTCTGCTATTGATGAGGCATCTGTCCGTCGAGTTGAGGCTGCCATTTTGGATGATCGACGCATTTCTATTCGCCAAATAGCTCAAGATGTCAAGATTAGTACAGTGTCTGTGGAAACTATTATTCATGACCATTTGTATATGCATAATGAATTTGGAGATGTGCCAAGAAGATGAGTCAATGTTTTTCAAAAGACTAATGACACAGGATGAAACCTGGGTCCATCATTATGATCCAGAGATCAAAGCCCAGTCAATGCAATGGAAGCACTTGGACTCACTACCTCCAAAGAAGGCAAGGGTGCAGCCCTCCGCTGGCAAAGTCATGCTCACCGTCTTCTGAGACCAGGACGGAGTAATGATGACAGATTTCCTGGCAAAGGGTACCACAATTACAGGAGCCTATTATGCTTCACTTTTGAGGAAATTAAGGGAAGCTATCAAAATCAAGAGGTGGGGCAACATCAACAAAGGTACCCTCCTCCTGCAGGACAACGCTCCGGTCCACAACTTGCATGTCACCAGATCAGAAGCACGGGCGTGTGGTTATGAAGTCCTCCCCATCTTCCCTACTCTCCTGACCTTGCACCCTCTGACTTTCACCTCTTCTCAGCCATGAAGTTGTTTTTGAAAGGAAAGCGTTTCCCAGATTATGCAGCCTTGATTTCTGAACTCACGTCGTGGTTGGAGGACTAACCTGGGGTGTTCTACAAAAACGGTCTCCAGAGCTGCATCAAACGATGGGAGATATGCATAACTCTGGGTGGTTCCTATGTAGAGAAAGCCTAATAACTGTGCCAAGTTTCATTGCTCTACACTATGGAAAGTGGGTCGGGGGCATTACTTATTGCACGCCCCTCGTAAAAGCGCATTTTACTTTTAATCATGAATTATAAAAGTCTTCGCTTCTTGATATATATATATATATATATATATATATATATATATATATACATACATAGAGAGAGAGAGAGAGAGAGAGAGAGAGAGAGAGAGAGAGAGAGAGAGAGAGAGAGAGAGTCTTGGATGTATTTTGGGCCTCTGACAAAAGGTGTGCCCCAGGTGCTCTTTTTGGGACTATTTTACCATATTCTTTCAAAATTTTCTGCGTATGTCTATTTATTAGCAGTTTTGCTTGGTGTTAAAATACAAATTTAAATATGTTCAGGCCTTTCGGGGCTAAATGGGAGGCAATGATGAACTTAATCATTTATTTTTTTGCAGGGGCTAAACACAAATTTACATATATTAAGACCTAAAAATGCACCGTTTGTTTATTTTCATCAGGATTTGACGCCTCTGGGGATTTTTGAGTCTCAAAGGGGGGGGGGCAAATGATGAATGCATGCTCCACTTGTAAACCTTTTAAACTATATAAAAATCTTATTTAAATTTTTTATCATTTGTATTTAGTCAGGAAGTCATTTAATCACTTGTAATCACTGCATCAACTTGCTCTCTTGAATTCACAATAATCATAATGTTAATTTAAGGGATCATCAGTTGATTACCAGAAAACACTGTTTCGGAGATTTAAAAACAAAACAATATATTAAATCACTCCTGCAGTGTTGATCAAACACCACCTCCCATTAATCACAAAAAACAAAAAAATGTTCCCGATATGGGATTTAGTTACCTGTTTATGACTAATTTTGTAGTCGGATTTTGGCCGAAAATTTGGTAGCCAAGAGGTCAAAGTTCAAAATATTCGACCTTTGCGGTCTCTAGCAAACTATTCAGACAATTTTTGGTCTAAAAATTTGAAATTTTACATAAAGGGTATTCAGGCATGCAGCAAGCTTTTTAATCAGTTTTTGGATGAAAATGTGGCTGCCAAGTTGAAAAGAAAGTTTAAAGAGTTGACCTTTGCAGACTTTACCAAACTCCTCCGCCACTTTTGGGTCTAAACACTTGAAATTTTATATATATATATATACACACATACAGTAATAAACAGTACATAGGGCCGAACTGCTAGTATATAATAAAGTTCGGTTTTGGTTAAAGCAGGTAGCTTCTCTAATAGAGTCTTTTTCATATACTTCGATAGTAACTGTTCTTTGGACACCACATCTCCAGCCGTCCGTTAATTTCGAATATTGGTTCATTAAGAATGGTACGTGAGAGATTTCGCAAGCACGAGGATCGGCTAACAAACGACGTGTGTCAATCCATTTAAGCATGTCCGAATCGATAGTAAGCTTCATGACTCTTTCGTTCTTTATCCAAGAATTTCATTTTAATAATTCCAAGAAAGCAGTATCCACTTGCCATAGTATTTTCCCATGGTCACTGTTCCCCGAATGCACTGAACATCTACTATACATGCCATTTTCAAATATTATTGCTGGAATTATTGAAATTAGATTTGGGGATAATGAAGTGTTGGAGTAATAGGAACATTTTATTTATTTATTTATTTATTTTTATACGGTGGTCACCACTTATCAAGGCCCGGAAGCCACTCAGGGATAAGGGTTATTGCAAGTACATTACTTTAGTGTGGAGATTTGATGAAGTGTTTACGGGCGGTTCATTAGGAATTTGTTAACGTTGTGCTTGAAGACATCCAAGTTATAGTAATGTGGGAAGCAGGCAGACGGAACAAAGTTTCACAGGCGTGCAGTTCTAAGAAAGAAGCTTTGTTCATGGAATCCACATTTTGATTTAGGCACAGATAAAGAGTAGGGGAAATTTTTCACAGTGGATTCAGCTAGACGGGTGAAAGATTGGCGAGGGGGGGACCAGAGCATCTGCCATGGAAATAACGATAAAACAAGGATAGGCTCGCAACGTCTCTTCTGTGGGAGAGAGGTTACAGGGTAGAGAAAAGGGCATCCCCCACTAAGCCACGAAGTCTATTTTTTACTCTGTCAAGGCAGGATAGGCTGTTTTTAGCAGCTCCTGCCCAGATATGGCAGCAGTATTCCATCCTTAGACGTACTTGGCTTTTATATAGATAGAGAATTACATCAGTAGTGAGATATCTTCTGGAGCGGTAGAAGGATCCCACCATCTTTCCAGCGACCTTGGCAACAGACTTGATGTACGTGTTCCATTTCAGATCAGGAGTAAAGATCAAACCCAGAAGCTTGTCAAAACACGGGGCCTCACCCAGACGAGAGCCATCCATCACAATTGATGCCAGATGGGGATCAGAGCGTTGATGATGTAAGGATAGGAGTTTGGTTTTAGATGCATTAAAGGTAACCAGCCACGTCTTTCCCTACTGAACCACGCGCTCGAGATCAGAGGAGAGAGAATCAGAGAGAACTTTGTCATTTACAGCCTTTGATGTGTTGCTGTAGATGGTCGTGTCATCAGCATAGATGTCAACGAATGATTTAAGTAGATGGTCTAAAGCCTAAAATGTTTTCATTGTTTTTGCTTAAAGAACTTGTGTTGAAATAACACGGGAATTGTTTTGTAGCCCCCCCCAGATATATATATATATATATATATATATATATATATATATATATATATATATATATATGTATAAAAATAAAATAAAAATACCAGCGATGGTTGACGTTATGTTGTTTTGAAAAAAGAAAAACCGAATGAATTTATGAAATGATCAACGTTTCGTCCCTATTGCAGAGGACATCTTCAGGATATTAAAAGGAAACATGCACCCCCCCTCCAAAAAAAAAACGATCATAGACCATACGAAAATGAAAAGGAAACAGTGTTAGAATCCTACCCATATCGGGAATATATGGGATAAATCATTGAATAAATGGTTGTTAGTTGTTATTTTAGTTTTAAAAAATATAAACCACAAAAACCGCAAGTAAAGTTGCCAATCTAATATATATATATATATATATATATATATATATATATATATATATATATATATATATATATATATATAAGCGAGATAGATATTACTTGAAGTAATACTTTCAAGGTGATCCTAGCCAAAAAGGAAAAGCTCAATATTTAAGAATAGAGCAATATATAAGTTTCGTGGTCAAATTATAAATTCTGAAAAAAAAAAAACAACATATAGAGGCATGTTCAGCTGCGATTAGAAGCTATTTTGCTTATCAGCACAATTATTGAATATAGTTTTTTGAGTGGTTGTGGATAATTATATGGAGAAAATTATACGAAAAAAGTAAAATAGCGTCCATTCGCAGCTGAACATTTTGCTAACTGCATTTCATTTCCTCTGATGTTAAAATCTATGGATTAAGGAAATTAAAATAACCCCTTCTATATATTCCTTTTGGCAAACAATAAATTCTTAAATCGAATATATGTCTCTATATGTTGTTTTTCAGAATTTAAAATTTAACCACGAAACTTATATATATATATATACATATATATATATATATATATATATTATATTTTGTGTACAGAAAGTTGTTAGTTGAGACAGGTCATTGGTACCGTCGGTTTCAAGCCCGATAATAAGGCCCGTTTAAGGTATCCTTATCGAGCTCTCTTCAGCCAATATTCGTCTATCTTATAACCGGAAGTATGAAGTATATATACCTCGCGAGTCCACGTTCAAATCTCGTTTTGTTTAATCCCCCCCCCCTTTTTTTTTTTTTTTTTTTTTATCTATCTATATCTATATCTATATATATATATATATATATATATATATATATATATATATATATATATATATATATATATATATATATATATATATCGGGTAATGTAATACCTAATTTTCAACTTTGAATTATTTAAATTTAAGATCTAATTTCGAAAAAATGTTTTTTTTAATATATGAATCGATTTTAATTTGAACCCCATTTAATTTTAAAATCTCTTTCCTTATGTATAAAAACTTCAAAATCTGTATTGGTATCGGTTAAAAACTTAAAAATTCGTTTAATTATATCGAACATTTAAAAATTTCCAAAAATACGTTTAAAGTTTTAAAAAATATATTTTTAATTATATCGAATCACGTTTAAAAATTTCGAAATACGTTTAAAAATTATTTTTTAAAAACCCAAATCTTTCAAGGTTTGGGGAAGTGAGTATTTATCTATCCTAAGTGATTTCCCTAGTTTATTAACATTATTATATTTTTCTATAGTTTTAAATTCGAAATAGATTATAAATTACATTTATAAAATATAATATATATATATATATATGACATTAATTAAAAATCTATAATATAATTGCGATTAAAATCCAAGTTTACCGACTAATTATTTATGTATTTACAATTTTTTTTCCTTATATATATATATATATATAAAAACAACATCTAAGTGTTGTTCTTTTCATTGATCCAATTTATTAGGAGACCCTTCCTTCTATGTATGCAACTTTTCAAAGCTTCACTCCTCACATTTAAACATTTTATTTTTGGGTCATGAATGGACCGGAGGATGTAGTATTTCTCTGCGTTACAGAGTGAGCATTGACTTAATTCCGGGACGTAGGCTGGTCTATGCTCTATTTTTCTCCATTTTATGGAAAAGGGTGTATTTTTTTCTTTAAGCTCCCACATATATATACACACACACACACGCATATATATATATATATATATATATATATATATATATATATATATGCGTGTGTGTGTGTGTATATATATATATATATATATATATATATATATATATATATATATATATATATATATGTATTACTGACAAAAGTTCCGACCCATATTTCAAACATAAATTTACAAGCATGCATCCTAGCTGTGAAACTGATATTTTCGGCTTCCGGTTTCCCGCTTCCGGTATAAATACATGGACTATTTACTTATTTAAAGTATTTTTCTTCAGATTTCATGCGTAGTACTAAATAGAGTTTAACTACATAATGTTCATCATATCAAAATCTTAAAAGAGAAACATTTTGATCGCCTATGTGCAATTTGCTTTTCTCGCAATTCGTCTTCGACAATAATCGTTACGAATAACCATCTAGGAACACTAGGGGTTGTATGTCACTTTCGGTGACCAGAATATACATATAGCTGGGGACAGCATGTGAATTTGATATCTCCTTGAAGCTTCCTCCTTTGGTGAAAACTGGCTCAGCCCTCTCGGGGTTAATACCACATTAGATATCAGGTATTATGAAGATTAAAAACATAAGGATGAATAGCAGAAGATATGCAACTAATTTCAAATGGACAACTCTATTTTCTTACAATGTTTACTTTGAGATTTAAACAACCTCACTTTAAATCTATCATGAAATTCGTTTAAATCTGACAACTTAGCATTTTATTTGTTTTTTTACTCACTTTCATCCCCAACAAGGCACATCAAGGGCAACTATTTGGGACCATATATGGAGAAGATTAACAAGATGTTGGTTTATGTTACATTAAAACTTCTGTCTATCAGTACAGTAAAGGAAGCAGGTAGCAGGAAGGGAATTCAAAAGTCTAACGGTTCAAGGAAAGAGGCTATTAGAGCAAAAAGCCTTCTTGCATTTGGGGACCTCAACAGTGAAGGGGTATTTTTTGCTACTAAGCGGGTTTGCCAGGGATATGTACGTCGAGGGGGCATGTCCATAAGTTTGTCAGAGCACATTCTCTAAAAATACTTGTAAAACAGGAAAGGGATGCAACATTGCGGCGATGGGACAGGGGTTGAAGCTTAGTTGACAAAGTGGAACCTATTAGATTGTAAACTCTTCTTTTTGACCCATCCAAGGGGGAAAGTAGTGCTAGATGCACCAGTTCAGATGTGGCAACAATAATCCATGCATGAGCAAATGGTGGCCTTATAGAGGTACAGAATACTCTCACGTGTGAGTAGTCTTTAGCACGATAGAGGAAACCCACCTGCTTTACAGCAGCCTTCGCAATATATTCAATGTATCTGTTCCGGTTCATATTGCCCGCTTAATTGTCATCTCATAACTATGCATGAAATTTCATGAAAATCAGAAATTGTACAACGGTATCTCATGCCCTTTTTTCTCAATCTAATAGCATTTTTAAATGCGTCGAAAAAAACTGATACCTGGATAATCCATACAATATCTGCTAGTTCCTTCGTTATGCTTTGAAAAAGGCCAAATGCAAGTTTGGAACGCTAAACTACGTCAAAAAATATTTAAAAAAATCAATCTAGTAAACTTGTCAATAATATGAGTATGAAAAAGGTGGGAGGAGAAGGTGCTTAAGAACAAAAGACCAACTATCGATTGATAAATGTATTTTAAAGAACTGCAAAAAAACAAACAAACTTGAATGTAGCTTGGATATATAACAAGAAGGTTTATGATATGGTGCCGTATTCGTGGGTACTCAGAACGTTGAAAATGGTTGGGGTGGCTAAAAATATAATCGAGTTCATGGGGGAAGTATGAGCAGTTGGAAAACCAACCTTTTTCAAATGGGAAACTATTAGGGACAGTCAACATCAGACGCATTATCTTTCTAGGAGACTCCTTTTCACCACTTCTATTCATAAAAAAACACTTGTACCATTAACACATGTACTAAGAGAGAGAGAATGGACCGAAGATCAGCCACATGTTATTTATGAATGATCTAGAAATGGTTGGCAAAACAGAAAAGGAAATTGATTCTCGAGTTCAAACAATACAGAAGTGAAGTGAAGACGTAAATATGGAGTTAAGAATTTCCAAATGTGCAGAAGTCTTAAACGAGAAAAGAGAGGAGCCATAAAGGGCATTATTTTGCCAAATAGTAAAAGATTAAGAGATGATGATGCAGAAGGCTTCAAGTACCAGTGAAAGCTTGAACCGAATATGATGCTTCGCAATGAAATAAAAGAGACGAAAGATGTGTATACGAGGAGACTCAAATTGCTCCTGAAAAAAATATGCCATATATTTTTATTTTATCTCCTGTTGATAATTGTACATAATAACATTTTCTTTGTAATCAGAATTATTTTAATTAATCCTTACAACAAAACCAAAACTTGCGCAAGATTCGATTATTCGTCGCTTGTCAACTTGTGAATTAACTGCAGATAAATTATACCAAATTGAAGTAATCTTTTTTCAACGAACAGCCAGCAAAAAGAAGAGGATCGTCAAACTACCGCCCGGCATCCGGCCCATAGTGCATATCCTTCTTGAAGACTTTGTCATACACGTTAGACTTTACATTTAATTTTTTTTTGCTTCACCTGTCAACCACGATTGAAACAAAACCTACATGACTATCTTATCAACCCATTTATCGCAGAAACTGCCGAGACCGCGCTATTAGACTTCGTTTGAATCTGAACCACCTAGAACTACATTTATGGTGAACACTACAGTCTTCCTGGGGCTATATTTTAACTAGAGGCAGCCGGTTCTTCGTCTTGTTATATTGATGCTTTCATGACCAGGTTTTAAGGTTCAGATAACCAACACTGTATATAAATAATATAACATTTTTTAAACAAATAAAAAAAAAGAGTTTGGTAAATGTTTTACATTTTCCTTTAAAATAACGACTTCTCAAGTTTTTGGGTATGCTGAAAACGAATATCGCATTTAAATATTCCGCAAATATGTAGTTTCCGGATATTAAGCAATGTAATTCTTTGCTTAAAGTGGTGGGCATCTTTATACTCGCAAGCGCGCATATTTTTGTCACAGTAAATATGTTCACTATTCTATAGCTAATCTTAACATATACTGACCCAACGGGTCACGAGTAGTGTACTATATATATATATATATATATATATATATATATATATATATATGTAATGGCATATACTTTGTATATTAATTTTATGTGAGTAAGTGAAGTAGTTATATATATATATATATATATATATATGTATATATATATATATATATGTATATATGTATATGAATATATATATATATTATACATACATACAGATAGATAGATAGATAGATAGATAGATAGATAAAAAGGTGGATATAAACAACCTGAGACAGGTAAAGGTAATATAAACAAACTACAATAGATATGAGAAGAATAGAAAACGTACTATTACGGAATATGTTCGTCGGTAGTTGACACAGTCTTATTTTTGTCTAATTTAATCTTATTACATCCTCCACCCCCGCACCCGCAATATATCAGCTTCATCATTGAATCAGACATGTTCGCGTTGATTGCCCTTCCCCAATTAATTCCTGCTTCACCCATTCAGATATCCGTATTTTCCTAACCGGAAGAAAACCAACATCCTTATCAATCTACAGCATGAACCACACCATTAATTCCACGTTGTCACACCCGTCCTTCCGCAAAGCACTTGTGTGCGCTAAAAATAAGTAAAAGATTCGTTTGTGCGTGCGAAAATTTAGTATTATGCAAAAACCGAAGTTACTATATTTTGTTTTAAAAATTGACCAACCCATAACGTGATATTTAGGGTTAACTCTTAAACTCTTATTTATTTAAGAAAATTAAAACGTGTTATAACATTAATTTTACCAGCTGCGATAGTCACATGACCACGGCATCTTTTTTAGATGAGGATTTGTTATTTGGATTGTTTCGATTCTTCAGACTATTGTTTTCATTTTGAGTGTCATTTTCACAACGTTTCGGTCGATGTAACCTCAGACTTTCTTCAGGTGTCGAACTAAAGAATGTTTCTGTCGAACGGAATTTCGAACGGTAACCTTCATTTACTTCACGGAGAACGCTCTCGATCCCTCAGCCATGACTGGATAGAGGTCAACACTGAGTTGATCCTTCAGCCTTCAGGAAAATATCACAATTGATTTTTTCCAATTATTCTAACCACTGCGGCACAAAAATTTCAAGTGTTTTGACCTAAAATTGCCGGAGGAGTTTGGTAGAGTTTTCAATGGTACAAATCGTGGAACTTTGACCCTTAACAGCCAAAATCTTTGACCGAAAATGGATTACAAAGATTTCTCCAAATCTCAGTACCCTGTAAATCAAATTTCGAGTCTGTAGACTGAAAATTGACAGGCAAATTTCTGGTCGAAAACCGATTAAAATTTTTTCCCAAATCTGGAGTCTATAGACTGACAATTGACAGAGTTATTTGGTAGGGAAATGCACACACACACACACACACACACACACACACACACACACATATGCGAGCGCCAACTCACAGACATTTTAACTTTTAATAGATATATAGATTACTATATATATATATATGTATATATGAATGAAAAAAAAGGGGATAAGGAAATTAGGGTGAATAAACAAAGATGAAGGTAAGTACTACAATATATAAGCTTGTATACTCAGTTTGTATAACCTAAATACTCTGATTTCTGTCATGTGTTATTAGATATCATTATTGTATCGTTATACATCTTATGTATATCTGCCTAACCATCGAAAGAGTGTTTGCTTAATATGAAGATAGGCCTATGAAGTTCATGTTGAATTCAATATAAATTTTTACGTAGTATAAATTTTTACGGAAAAAACCTACAACTTAGGAAAATGTAACAAGCAGGTGGGGCCATGAAATATAACTATGCGTGTGGAGTTTGATAGAAATAAGGGAATTTATATAGTAAATGTATTCATGTCTGTTTCTACTTTAGATGTATCATTTGGTGGCAGGGTACATGTATATATATATATGTCTATATTTGTGTGAGTATGTATGTATAAGTGTATTTTATGTATGCATGTATGTTTGTATATTTATATATATGTGGATCTATATATCTGTGTGCATGTTTGTATATGGATGTATTTGTATGTGTGTATGTATGTATATCTATGCATATGCATATATATTTCTGAATTATTAGAATAGGCTGTCTCGTATATGATTGTTGTAACAATATAGATTACAAGAATGTATGGATGTCCGAATATTGTTTATATGTATGTTATATATGTATGTATATGTGTGTATGTATATATGTATATATATGTATATATATGTATGTATGTGTGCATGTGTGTGTATATATATATATATATATACACCCGTCTGGAGTGTAGTAGCATACTATTGCATATATGAAGGGGTTACCACGCTACTGAAGTAAAGAAAAATGCCATTATTTGTCTCTATATGTCTGTATGTGTGTGTGTATATATGCGCGGGTGTAGCAAAGTGTAGGCATTTATAAGTATATTGATATATTAATATATATAGGTACATGTGGGGTTTAGATAACTTTCGTGTTTTATATTTATTCATATTTTGTTTGTTTGTTTGTTTTAATTTTATTTTATCTTTATTTATTTTTTGTTTTGTTTTATTTACCTTATTGTAATTTTAACCTTATTCCTGCGTAGTTTTAGAGTTATTGTCTAGTTTCAGTATGTGTGTTGTGAGTAAAATAAAAGCGTACATCATGGATTCGCTTTTGAATATATGTATTAACGTGAGTGTGGGTGTGTGGCGGTGTCTGTGTATGTGTGTGTTGTGTGTGTGTTGCATGTATGTGTGGGTGGATGTAGATTAAAAGGCACCGGTCAGTACTTAGTTGACCATAGCTAATGTTCTTAATTTACAGATTCCAAGACAAAAAAACTAAATTCTCAAGTACCTTATGCCATAAAAACCAAAAGTTAGGTTGGATGGGGGGAAAGGGAAATGAAAAAGATGTTTATTATCTTCAAAGACCTCACTTATCCTCACCGTTTTTATGACTCCCACCCAGGTTGCATTCTAACTTGATAAACGAAATAGGAAAATGTATTTGGTGGAAATATCACTTTCGACGGTAATTCTTGGCCTGAAGACGTAATCCCCCAACGTGGGTGATTACAGAAACATGTATGCACATATGTAGCCATTAATGTTTGTATAAATAAAATTAATATACCTGCTCTGTTCACTCATTGAGCACTATTTTGGTAGACACATGTTGTTTCATTGGATGTACTTCTAGGAAACTAAACTCTACTGGCTATATATATATATATATATATATATATATATATATATATATATATATATATATATATATATATTAACTGCAGTAATACCAAAAAGTGTGGTTGGTTTTAAACAAAGCCTTCACCACTATTAATGAAACTAAAATAACATATATATATATATATATATATATATATATATATATATATATTACAGTTTTTATATGTAAATTACATTCAGAAAAATGTAATTTACAAAATAAAAATCAATCACCAAACTGGAAAAAACCTAGAGGTGACATGTCTCGTTAAACGCTTGGTGACCAAAAAGTAGGTGCTCATTTTACGTTAAATTTATATAGAAAACTGATCCCCACTTTAAAATGTTATTTTTTTAAATTGCTTCTTTCATATTATGTATAAAGGCTGTTTAAACGTATTAGGCCGAAAAAAGTAGATCTTCATTTTTTTAGGGGTTAAACGACGCTGGTTCACGTCGTAAAATTTACTTTTTTTAAATTAGAAAGTTAAGTTTATAATCGATGAAATTAACGTGAAAAAAGAAAAATTGTAAATTGTGGAATTTAGCGGAGGGCAGTAGATCTTCATTTTCTTTTAGGTGTTAAACGATGCTGGGTCACATCGTAAAAAATTGCCGATTTCTGTATCGCCGTTTAAAGAATAATAAAAACAAACAAATTAAATATTTTCAGTTTTTTCGTAAGTGTTTTTTGTTTGTTTGAATATAAAAAAAACAATAAAAGCCAAACATATTTCTATCTACACGGAATTATTTTTCCAGCTAGAAACTTATTGAGATTACCAAATTATTTTATTTGGTATGAGTTTGTTTAGAAGTTTCTAGGGGCAAATAACTCTAAAAAATTATTTTAAAAAGTCGATGTTGGAAATAATAATTTCAAATAAATTAAATTAAATATATTATCAATATAATTGTTGTTTAAAGTTTATTAAATAACAATTTTAAATAGAACACTTAAAACAAGTCTCTTGCAAACACATTAACTAAAATATAGCTATTTAGTAAAATCGATTCTTCTTAATGTAATATGCAAATGAGGTGATCCCTTAATTGTATATTTTGCAAGAATAATACTATGTATAGAAATAAATTAAAGAAACGTTTTGTGAATCAAATTGTGAACAAACAAACAGACAGACAAGAATACGAATATATATATATATATATATATATATATATATATATATATATGTGTGTGTGTGTGTGTGTAGAGAATAAAAATTACATGAAACTTTATTATCAGATCAATAAGGAAGAAAAAAATAAAGAAAACCCTCTGATCAGAAGAAGAGAATACGTAGGAGTACACAGATACAAAAACAAACACATTTACTATAGAAATGGAATAAAATATGCAGATACAAAAACAAACATATGCATAAGTATATATTAAAGACAAAACACTGTAGATACATATCAATAGATCTCGGAGTAGTAGGGAACCCCAGAGGTAGTGCGTTATGGCCCACCGATGTGTGGACATGCCCTGGCACACTACCAACTCCTACCCCAACGTCTTGTGGGTGCCCTTGGTTGAGCGAAGACTAGAGGAACCAACCCCCAAATCAAACACCACTCCCTTGTGAGCCTTATCACAGCATTAGGGTAAGAGATGGGAACTCTGACTTCATATCCTACTGCTGCCTTGCTTAAAAGCCTATGGAATCTCATCCAGAAAGAAAAGGCGTAGTAGTGGACACGATAGGGCGACTGTTTACTTCACTGAGATTACTTTCGGACAGAAGCTGCTACCTCCTCTGCTGCCAATCGTCGCGGGTTCGCTTCATTGGACATGAGCATTGGAGGTTCAGACGGTGTCTATCTGATGCGAAACAGATACTGCACCTAAGCTGCGCAAGCAAGTTTGCAGCCAAGGTGGAAAGTCCTGTGGCGATGGAGAGAGACTACGCCAACACCAAGGGATAAAGCACTGAAGCCCTGACTAGTCATCGTCAAGACTGACGGACTGCATGATGATGATTATATATATATATATATATATATATATATATATATATATATATGATAGGAATTAAATTATACAACTTAACAATTACAAAGTTTATTGCTCAAATACAAAAGCGATAGAATGAATTATGTCCTTGTTCTATGGAGTTTCAAATATTTGACTTTTTTCTACAAATGAAAGTAGTTAAAACGCATTGTTATAGACTTGTTATAACAAAATGGTTAGCGCACAAAATGAAAACTGTAAAATTCGAAAAAAGAGTAATGTCCTAAAAAGTATAAAAATACAAAAAAAATATTTAAATTGAAGTACATGAAGATGTAGTCAAATAAAAAACGATCCAATCAATGAAGTTGTTTAGTGAAATCTATAGTGCTGCTATCGATACATTCACAGATTTGATGTGAGAATATTCAAATGTAGTAGAAAAGAAGGATTGGATTGAAAACTACTACAAAACTGGGAAAAAACCACATAAGATATTACGTGTCATTCTTGTCGCTTTTCGACATCTTTTCTTTTGCCAGGGATGGAATAATAATAAGATTCTTCTCTAGTTATCTGGTATTTCTGCTGTTCTGTACATCTTCTCAGCTTTTGCGTTAGTCTTTCATGTCAGGTGTTGAATTTTCAAACCACTAAATAGGATGTCTTCGTACTATATACGTTATTTAATCCACGGGGATAGATTTCTCTCGTTCTGTCAGCTATGAGATTTATATAGGTGCCTTAGTTGTTGTTTTTTTTTTTTAATTTTACAACATAAAATACACTCTAACATTCCGCCCCCCCCCCTCTCCCAAAAAATCATAAAATTTATCCCCTTTAACGCGGGAAAAATATAGGCATCATATTTATAAAAAATAGAAACGATGCTAAGGACGATTGGCAGTTCATCATTTTTTAGTTAGAAGATCGATATAAATTAGAGTTACAATTCATAAATAGCCAACTAAACTTGTTTATAAACCTATATTTTTCCGACTAGTTTTTAACTCGGCGTTTAGCTTAAACGATGCAAAATGTCATACAAACTTACTATATTTGCATGTGTGTGTGTGTGTGTGTGTGTGTGTGTGCGTGTGTGCGTGTTTTCAGGAATTGATAAAAAATAATAAATGCACATAGAAAGAGGACTGAAAAACGAATGCAAAAAGCTATTATACATTCTGTTCGTATATACATGAACCTTCGCCTGTTCCCCTCTTCTAACCACTTCTCATCTCATCTAATTCTAAGCTCTGTTATTGATAAGCATTACTATTAGTGACATAAAATTATTTTAAAAGGAAATTACCGTTGGTAAATCAATCGCAAACAGGTTATTTTGTTTTGCATACTTAATTGTAACCTTGAATCTCTTATGCCACTAAAAACCCGATTCTTGATTTATGCAAGATGTCCCAAAAGCAGTCTGAAGCATTCCATGCGTTTCTGTGGCATTTTTTTTCCAAGTTTAAAACAGAATTTTCTTTCTTGTCGTTTTTCTAAAGTGTCCTCACATCCAGATTATATTTTTGAAATTCACCTGCCGTGGCAATCAGGCTCAAGTATGGTGTACACCAATTCCTGTTTCAACCTGAAATCATAAAAATTGGTCAGTCATCTCATAAAATGTATAGAATAGTGAATTTAAAAAGAGAATTAGTAAACGAAGGGGGAAATTATCATAAACTCTATTCATATACATCCACTTTCGTCCGTTCCCCTCTTCCAATCACTTCTCATCTCATCTAACTCTAACTTCGGTTATATAAACATTACTATTGGTGACGTAAAGGATTTTAAATGGAAATTATCGTTAGGAAATGAGTCGTAAAAAAGTTTGTTCTTTTTACCTACATAATTGTCACCTGCAACCTATGAACAATCACTTGCAAAGGTGATAATTCGTTGCAACCAATAAACATTTCACCTGTTCAGTTTTATACGATTGACATTCGAGGCACAAAGTGATTTATTATAAAAATGATTAAAAGCTTAAAATAATCGCTGATAATCGTCATTACAAATTCGTAAAGGATGAAATTAATGTAGTAATTAATGCTTACCATTCGCCAGTCATTGATCTTTTCCCCGTCAAACCATACAATTGATATTCATAACACGTAATCATTTCTTATAAAACGATTTATTTAAAACATACATTGTAACAGCAGTGATATTGGTTGTTAGTTAAACAGGTAAGTCATGTTTCATTTTTTTTCTGTCTGTTTTACAGCAAATCAACATTTTTTTTTTTCAGAATAAGTTTTTTTATCCTCTGCAGAAAAACAGAAAAATAAATTTATACGTCTTAAATCATTAAAACCAAATCATTCATTATAAATACTATTAATTAAATACAAGTTGCTATTTATCCATGACTGAGAGAAACTGGTGAACTTCGTGACATTATTTTTTGTGGAAATCGCTTCTGACAGGGCTTGAAGTCACTTGATGCAAGGAGATAAAACGTATCATTTAAAGGTTTAAAAAAATCTAGCCAACGATAAATGTTGCATGGATAGATTCGTACTTGGAAAACAGCAATTCTTTTCCCTTTGTCAGAAACATTGCTCATGGAATGTGAGGACTAAAGGACAAAATAAGGGAAGCAAGAGCTACGATGGTCTCAGAAGTAAACCCAACGTTCACTCTCTACCCTCTTATGCAATGTTGTAGAACAATAGAGAATTTTTTATAGAATGCTATTTTTTCCGTATAAAAACTGATATTTAATTGTAGATACTATTAATTGAATACAAGCTGTTAGTTATTCGTAGTTGGTAGTAAAAAGCAAACTCATGCCTTCCATTATATTATTAGTGTAGATATTATTGCTACAGATGCGATAGAATTTGAACATAGCATAGTTGAGGATCCCATAAGCTGTAACAGTATCCATTTGTTCCAATACTTTTTTTTTTATTTCAAGGAACATGTCGCTTTCTCTCATTTAACTCTCCACACATCTTTAATGAGTTTGTATTCCAGGAATCTTGATTTCCAATGGAAACTGGAAACAGCTGATGTTTCGAGTTGTTTCTGATGTTGCATAATTCCATGCGTTACATATCATCACTCAGTAGCTGGTGGACAAACTGACATCATCTAAACTTGTGGAACGAAGTAAAAATTTATATATATATATATATATATATATATTAATTTTTACTTCAGTAGTTGACATGTGGAACTAAACTTGTGGAACGAAGTAAAAATTAATATATATATATATATATATATATATATATATATATATATATATATATAAATATATATTAATTTTTACTTCAGTAGTTGACATGTGGAACTAAACTTGTGGAACGAAGTAAAAATCATAGATAGAGAAGAACGGCGGAGAATGCATATGTTGGCTGACAATATTATTACAATATTGGAATTTATACGTTTAGATAAATTTTACATATAAAATATATTAGATTAAAAAAACAGTAAATTAATCATAAATCATGGTAAAAATAATATAATTGTATGGTTTATAAAACTGAACCTATTTTGACACGATCATAAAAATGATTATCTGTTACTATTGAAGCAATATATTATAAAAGTATTTAAAGCTCTAGTATTATACTATCGAGCTATTTGAATAAACGTTAATTATACCTGTACTTGAATACTACATTCGGAAATTCTTATTCTATTTATACAGACATGTGCAAGCTTCGCAACACTGACATAACAATGTTTCGATCGGTAATTATTAATAACGAAGATCTCTTCAGGCGAAAATCTGTCTTTCCATTTAAGTGTTCATATAGAACGATATATATATATTTGTGCGTGTGTATCTATGTGTATATATATATGTGTATATGTGTGTGTGTATGTGTGTACGTGTGTGTGTGCTGGCAGAAGAAATTAGGGTATATATTATATCTTTTTGATATTCGTATCTTTCTATCCTTATTATGTTGAATTGTTTTTAAACGAATGTTGAATTAAATGAAATTAATCGGTACTGTCTTTTACCTGTCACATAAAATTTCAGCTGCTGCTTTTTCCTTTCATCAATAACTTTTGTCATTGATTTAAATGCATCATTTTTCCCTGACGAGATGATAGTTGAAAATACCTCATAAATTACTTCGTCATATTTTTGTAAATGTATTTATAAAAATATATTCTATCATTGACATCAGATGTATAATCACCACGAAATTAATTAATTAAACGATATTTTTTTACTAAAGAGCAACGGAAAAGCGTTTAAGTCTTATACATAATTTTATATCGTTATTTTGATGGCAAGTGCTCGACTGAGCTTCAATCTATAGTAACCCTCCTGGCAAATCTTCACAAAAAAGCATTTGCGTTATCAACAAATTCTCCCACACTGTCTGTGCAAAATCCATGAGTAAACCTTCTTTTCTAGACCTACTTGTAGAACTCTGTTCCGCTTGCTTGCTTTCCAGATAACTACAACATGGTCGTCTTCAAGTCTTATGTAAACAAGCTCAAATTTACGCTTAAATAACCTAATTCTACTTAATTTCTACCACTCACTATCATTCGGTTCTTGTCTCAGTGACCACCGTATACTCATTAATCTTTATCCTTGAGTGGCGACTTCCTCATAAAAATATTACTCGACTATGAACAGAATAGAATACATTAGCCCACCAGTTAATATAAAACCGACAATATAAAACTATATACTAATTTATATAGATTTATACGTTTATTCAATAAGGATAATGCATCAATTAGGGGTGTAGGATAAATAAATCTCTTTTTGCCGGGGTATTTCGAAGCCTAATGCTTCTCATCAGAAGAGGAGATAAGATACTATGTAAAGTAATAGGAATGCGATGACTAGAGATAGTTACATTAGGACTGAATTAATTATACATAAATTCCCTATTTAAAGGAAACTCCTTCCATATTTATAACCCATGGATACATGTGATTAGTTCAACATCCTTTTTAAACCATTTACTCTATATTCTTCCCGAGAGTTTAGATGCGCATATGCACACATATATTAAACTTATCATATCATACGTGTTATACACACATATGTTAAACTTATCATATAATACGTGTCATATACACATCCATTAAACTTATCATATCATACGTGTCATACACACATATATTAAACTAATCATACGTGATATACAAAGATATATACAACTTATCATATCATACGTGTTATACACACATATATATTAAACTTATCATATCATACGTGTTATACACACATATATTAAACTTATCATATCATACGTGTTATACACACATATATCAAACTTATCATATCATACGTGTTATACACACATATATTAAACTTATCATATCATACGTGTTATACAAAAATATATTAAACTTATCATACGTGTTATACACACATATATTAAACTTATCATATCATACGCGTTATATACATATATATTAAACTTATCATATCATACGTGTTATACACACATATCTCAAACTTAGCATATCATACGTGTTATACACATATATCAAACTTATCATATCATACGTGTTATACACACATATATCAAACTTATAATATCATACGTGTTATATACACATATATTAAACTTATATCATACGTGTTATACACACATATATCAAACTTATATCATACGTTTTATATACACATATATCAAACTTATCATATCATACGTGTTATACACACATATATCAAACTTATAATATCATACGTGTTATACACACATACATCAAACTTATCATATAATGCGTGTTATACACACATATATTAAACTTATCATATCATACGTGTTATACACACATATATTAAACTTATCATATCATACGTGTTATACACACATATATTAAACTTATCATAACTTACGTGTTATACACACATATATCAAACATATCATATCATATGTGTTATATACACATATATTAAACTTATCATATCATACGTATTATACACACATATATTTAACTTATCATATCATACGTGTTATATATATATATATTAAACTTATCATATCATACGTGTTATATACACATATATTAAACTAATCATATCATACGTATTCTACACACATATATTAAACTTATCATATCATACGTGTTATACACACATATATCAAACTTATGATATCATACGTGTTATATACACATATATTAAACTTATCATATCATACGTGTTATACACACATATATTAAACTTATCATATCATACTTGTTATACACACATATATCAAACTTATCATATCATACGTGTTATATACACATATATTAAACTTATCATATCATACGTATTATACGCACATATATTAAACTTATCATATCATACTTGTTATACACACATATATCAAACTTATACACACATATATTAAACATCATAGCATACGTGTTATACACCCATATATTAAACATCATATCATACGTGTTATACACACATATATCAAACTTATTATATCATAGGTGTTACACACCTTCATTACATAATAAAAGCTATATTCCTTCTTTATTACTAGTTACCTAGCTTTTTCTATCCTGTTCTGATGAGAAGCATTAGGCTTTGAAATATCATGGTATAAAGAGTTTTACTTATCCTACACCGCTAATTCATGTATCATCCTTATTGAATAAACGAATAAAGCTATATAGATTAGTTTATATTTTTATATTGTCGTTTTTCTATTTTATTGATATTCTATATAAACTCGTAAGCAAATTATTGAGCTTTGCATTATCCTGATAAGTTTCCTCTTAAAGAATCGATCTTTTTCTTATCTTTTAACTCCCCCATATATATATATATATATATATATATATATATATATATATATATATATAGAAAGAGAGAGAGAGAGTGAGAGAAAGAGAGAGAGCGAGAGATAGAGAAATAGAAAGAGAGGGGGAGAGTTAGAGGAAGAGAGGGAGAAGGAGAGAGAGAAGGAAACAGGGAGAGGGAGGGAGAGAGAGAGAGGCGTGGAAGGAAGAGTGACATGGATTTAAATTTCAAAAAATACCCGTCCCATGAAGGGTAGAAAGAACAGAAGAGTTTTGCACCACTTTTACGTCATGTCTTATCAGATGTATAATGGTACAACATTTAATATCCAGTATCCTTACTCTAATTTTGATCCAAATCCATTGCATGATTTTGATTCTAGAAAATTTCGCAAATTTTTAGACTTGAATTAAAAACAAATAAAAATTTAGGGAATCCTACTTAATTGACGTCTCATTACTATGGATCAAATTTAATTAAAATTTGATAATTAAATTTTTTAAATGAAAGGTTTTGTCTTTATTTTTCTCTTTCAATCCTTTTAAATGCTCTAAAAAGTGAAATTTAAGGAATATTAATTGATGTGTAATTCGTGTTGTTTAAAATTTCACAAAATGAAGAGATTATAAATTTTCATGAAGGCCATCCATCTCCTTCTTACCCTACTTTATCTCTCTTTCTTCCTTCCCCCCCCCTCTCTCTCTCTCTCTCTATATATATATATATATATATATATATGCAGCCTTGATATATATATATATATATATATATATCAAGGTTGCATATTTACTAATGAGTAGAATTCAGTAACACTGAAAGGCGTTTATCATATTGTTTTAAAAAGTAACCATGAGTTGTAAAATGTTTTATGTTTTTTTACACCGAATTTTCGTAAGGTTTGGTGTCTCTGATACAATTTTTTTTAATAATTGAACTCATTTTTTAGCTAAAGAATTTGGGGATTTTCTGCAAAGAAGCTGGAATTGGTCACATAACAACCAGTCCGTACTAACCATGAGCAAATGGTGAAGTATAACGCTTCTTAACACAAGTAAGCATTAAGAACATCAGATGGAAGTAAAAATAAAGATGAATTGCTAAAACAATTTATTTTTCGTGTATCGGTTAATTCTAAAACCTGCGTACAAACTCAAAATCAAATAAATATAACTCTATAATACACAATTACTAAGAAAACATTTGACATTTTTAAAGGGACAAATATTCTTGCAAACAGAATCGCTCACTTAGTCAAGTTGCTGATTAAGTTGCTCCAACAAAAATTTTGCGGATCTTTAAGACACAACGTGAGCGTGAAAGGATTAGCAGAGTAATATATTGATATAAATTGTACAGTAAAATTCTTTCAATTTGAAAATAAATATTGAACCAGTATAACATAACTATTCATTAAGCTGAATAGTAAGTTTCCCGTTTGGAGAAGAGTATTTTTCGTTAATTTTTTATTTTTTGTTTCGTTATAAATAATATTAATTGAACTGAAACTATCGTCTTTGTATCTTCGCAATGAATAATATTTACTTTAAGGGGAATAAAAAGCTGATCTTGAATTTAATTTCATGTAAAACTTGCTTTCATTACTTTGCCATTTCGTCCTCATATTCCATGAGTGATGTTTCTGACAAGGGGGGAAGAATTGCTATTTTGGGGGTTGAAATCTAGCCATCTCTCACTTATCATTTACTAGTTTTTAACCTCGAATATGCGTTTGTCTCGATTAACTCTTTACATTAATCGGTGTCGTGTTTTGTCTCGAGCTAATCTTATAAAACAAAACAAAAAAGGTATAATTATGTGCATATAAGCAATAAACAACTCTTATGATGAAAAAAATATTAATTTTTTCATATTACAGCTTGCTATTATATCAAACTTTGACTAAGTCAAAAAATAGAGAGACAAACTAAGATAAAAAAGAAAGCTCAATTCCCTGATTGAAACTGATACATGAGAGATAGATTAGAGATGAATCAGAGAGCAGATTGAAACTATGCGAAACTATAAAGTCGAGGATGTTAGTGAAACTTGCTATCCAGGAATGTACATGGCGAAGATACGTCATCTAACGCTTATATTATTTTAAATCTTATGATTATGAGTATGAGTTTTTTTTAATGAAAGGTCATTCGTAAAAAGTCCCCGGAAATCACCCTTGATAGAATGATATCCTATGAGACGCACCTTAGAGGATGTGAAAATAAAATTGCCCCCACCCAAATAAATAAATAAATAAAAACACTCTAAAGAAAGTAGCCGGAACGCGATGGGGAGCTTCCCAAAGAGTCTTCAGAACAACAGCAGTCTCACTCTGCTACAGTGCTGCAGAATATTGCGCCCCAGCATGGTCTTGGGACCAACACACAATAGACAAAAACTCTGACAAACCATACGTATTACCTCAAGATGTCTTAAGTCAACCCCAACACAATGGCTATCAATAGCAAGCTCAATCGCACCACCCCACATGAGGAGGGAAGAGGCAATCCAAAAAATGGATTCAAAACGTTGAGGAGGATACCAAAACTTACCAATCAAACAAATTTTGGTAAATATGAAGAATTACTCCACCCTCGAAAATTCCTTTAAAATTATCACTCTTAGAAGTTTTCGGGGTCGCTGAAAACGAAACTAACATTTAAAATTACGGAAAACGAGTAGTTTCCAAGATATGAAGAAATATTAGTTCTAAAACGTGGGGGATCACTTTTCTATAATAATATAACGTAAAATGATCACCCACTTTGTGGCCACGATTTTTTTAGGGGGGGGGGCTTTCTTTTCACCCTCGGAAAATCCTTTAAAATTACCACTAACGTTTAAAATTCCAAGGAACAAGTAGTTTCCAAGATATAAAGAAATGCACTCACTTTATGGTCACGGCTGCCGGTTTGTTTATCGTTCTTTTTTTGGAGGGGGATCTTCAATTATAGAACTTGTATAGTTTTTTTTATAGATCCTTATGCAGTTTAATTAACTGTTTTAACGTAAGTAACATGCCGATATTAACCGAGCAGAAGAACTGTTTAATATTTAACAAAAATTCTGTTTACATTTGGTGGGAGGCGGTGGAAGGGCGGGGGGGGGTGCGTTTTGGCGCCGCCCCTCCACTGCCTCCCACCAAATGTAAACAGGTAATTTCAAAGGATTTTCCGAGGGTGGAAAGAAAGCCCCCCCCCAAAAAGAAATGTTGGCCACAAAGTGGGTGATCACTTTACGTTAAGTTATTATAGAAAAGTGATCCCCCTCGCATTTAGAACTAACATTTCTTCATATCTTGGAAACTACTCTTTTGGCGTAATTTTAAACGTTATTTTCGTTTACAGCGACCCTGAAAACCTATAAGAGTGGTAATTTTAAAGGAATTTTTTAGGGTGGAGTAATTCTTCATATTTACCCAAATTTTAAAAGATGCCCCAGATACCTCCAGATACTCAAGCCCCGACAGCTCTCCTACAACTCAAAGTTTCGACCAAGCTGAGACATGGAAGGAAGAATGGAGAAACAATACTCCCAAAAGAGAGGACACTGAAAACTCAACTTTGTGCCCGCCAGGTTTTGCTACAAATAGCAGGAAGCAGCGGATAGCCGCAAACTAGATCAGAACAAGACACTGCAGGACTGCAGTCAACAAACACAAGTGAAGACAAATAGACTCCCCAATCTGCCCAAAGTGCAAGGAAGCCACCCAGCATATAAGCCACCTAATCCTATACTGTCTAGTCACCCGACTGGAATGAGGGTATGCGACAGCCCATTTACCTGATGATAATTTCTCAGACTAGCTAAAATATAGCAGTATAGAGGTCTAATTCATACGATATTACGACTATTTGTAAAAAAGTGAAAAGAAATATAACTGTTTTTACATAAGTACTGAAATTTTTATTAAAATTAAACGAAAAAAATATATTTTGGTAAAATATCTATTATTATATAAAAATTACTTTGTATATGTGTGTCAGTGTGTGTGCGCGTGTGTGAATTCCTTCCTCATAGGCTGCGAAACAGCTGATCTTATTTTTTGCAAATTTCACACAAAGCTAATTTATATGTCTGGCAGTGTTCTTAGATATGTTTTGTACAGAAATTTATCTGGTAAGTATCGAAAATCGAAAAAGTATCGAAAATCGAAAAAGTATCGAAAATCGAAAAAGTATCGAAAATCGAAAAAGTATCGAAAATGGAAAAAATCCGATTTTAAAAATAGCTTTTCTCTCTCATAGATAAAATAATAATTTTTACAGGAAATATTTTACGTTACACAGACCAAGGGAAATAATACCATTTCAGCAAATCATTTCTTTTTAAAAAACAGATCTGAAGATATAGCTTAGGTGCAGAGTATTCGACTACAGATCGAATGGTCTCCTGTTCAAATCCAGTGTACCTCATCATTTTTTTTTTTTTTAATTTTCTAATAAATAAGTTAAATTTATGATAAAAATAGGTGCCATTAAAAAATGCCGACAATCATTTTTTTTTTTTTTTTTTTTTGCGAATTAGTCCACCGGGTAAATTATTCCTTGTAATATATAATAATCACAGGAGGATTGACTCTATAATAATACATATGCAATATGCATAAATTAAAATATCATGTTTAAGCGTATTGTATGACCGGGCACCGCCGGGTTGCCAGCTAGATTGCAATAAAATCACTTATTTTTTTTATTTTTTTATGTTTTTAAATTCTTTAAAATGACCATTTTTAACATCGAAGACCATTTTTGACGTGTGATAATTAAGTGATATACTGCCGACCACACCATTTAACGTCGGGTTCTATATTTTGCGAGATTTTTTTTTTTTTTTTACATGGGGGGTCACCACTTATCAAGGCCCGAAGACCACTCAGGGATAAGGGTTATTGCGTGTACAGTAATCAATGAGATAGTATTGTAGTAATCATTAGTATTGGGGGTTTTGATAGAGTGTCTTACTTAAGGGGTCGGTATTTTTCTCTTCCAGATGAAAGAATAAAAAACTGCGACAAACTCATTTCTCGTCGTCATAGAAAATCGAATTTGTATTGGAGCGACATTGAAGGGAATCTGTTACCCCAAGAATAAGACGAACAATGTGGATAGTAATGGTATTAGTTTTGATGCGCGCAGTCGAAATCGGAGCGAAAAACTATACGAAGTAAGTACGTTGCATTCAGAATTTGTGTGTTTTAGTTTTATGACACATACCGATCTATACACACAGATCAAAAAAGGGATCATCGGTTGTTTCCTATGAAACACTGGTCGTCGGGGATATATATATATATATATATATATATATATATATATATATATACACATATATATATATTTAGTAATGTAATAGCTCTAGGATATTTACCTATCGAGCTTATTATATATCTAAATTACAACGAGCACTTTTCTTTCCCTGTATTTTAATTAAACTAGTAATTTTACTATTACATTAAAATACACTCAGCTCTTTAGACTATTGTTCTAATCTCCTTTAAATTATATATATATATATATATATACACACACACACACACACATATATATATATATATATATATATATATATATATATATATATATATATATATATATAGTCTAAAGAAGCTTTTGAATAAAAATAAAAAAATAAAAATAAAGAATGCAGTTTAAATTCCCGGAAGGAAAAAATATATTAAGTTTAACCTATCGCAGACTTAGCACCTACATAATCCGACTTCTAAAATGCTTATAATGACAAAAGAGAATTCATTTATATAAGGAAGAAAAAGAAAAAAAAGGCTTTACTAAAATTGTTAAACAGAAATAGACTCAGCACTTGTATAAGTCGATTTCGCAAAAGTCTTCAATTTTAAAACAAAATTTAATTACATGAGGAGGAAAAGAGAAAAGCTTAACTAATTTTTTTAAAATAGAAAACAGGGATCATCAGCTGCTTACCATGAAGCTGTTTCGAAGATTTAAAAACAGGACAGCTGTTTTATACATGGCTTTCCAGTGAATAATATCACTTCCCCAATAAAAAAATGTAAAATAATACGGTTACTATTTTTACTAATACATTAAAAAAAATAGATGAATTAAATAATAAAATAGAAAAAGAAAAACTATTAATAAGTAAGCTTATATTATTACAAGATCCAGTCTGTGAAATATGCGATATATATATATATATATATATATATATATATATGTGTGTGTGTGTGTGTGTGTGTGTGTGTGTGTGTGTGTGTGTGTGTGTGTAACAGTTCCTTATAGAAAGAAAAATTATAGAATTTATATAAACAAAAAAAGTTTATTCATATATCAAACTTTTAAAAGTCAATGGAAACGCTTTTAAATCTTTAAACACAAAAGAGCGTTATAAGAAAATATCCCCTTAAAAATCGTATTTTAAGAAATTTAAATCGTACGTATAAAACTTTTTGCAGAAAACAATGAAAGTAGCGATTGAAGCAAGAAGCCATCTTAAAACTTCAAACATGTTTATATCTAAATTTATGTTTATATCTAAATCATGCGGAAAAGATTTTCTGAGGAAAACAAATATTTTCTGAATCTATATCTCCTCCATTCTCACAAAATGAAACATGACCTCCGTTCTCTGTCTCAACGAAATAGATATCCCTGTAATCTTGTGCAGTCCCTAATAACACCTCTCCTAAGTAAGCACTGCCTGATTCCAGTAGTAAAGCGAAGTCTACGAAGACTAGAAACAATGTCAAGATTAGCAAAGAGCACATACAAAACCTGATATTCCGAAATAGTCATCCATTTAATATTGGCCAGACTCAACGATTTTTAGTTTCGGTGATCCATCCGAAACCAGTGTGTAAGCATGTATAATTTGGACAAAAGGTGGTTCTTTGGGTAGAATCTCTCTTTAAAATAAAATTCCCAAGGAAACGATAGTGTGTTCAGTCTTCCTGTTAGCATATACATATGATATATATATATATATATATATATATATATATATATATATATATATATATATATATATATATATATATATAATAAAATTTCCAAGGAAACGGGCCCTGTCGGTGGAGCATTAGAATACGCCGACCGCCCCCACCCTGCAGAGGGTAAAAGTCCCTCAATGGAGATCCTGGATATGACCTTAAATTATATCCAGTGGTGAGGCCCCAGCTTGTGGGCTTTGGGGAGTGTGGAGTCACCCTTTAATTACCATTGCCCCCACCAGGTCCACTCTGACCCGGAGTGGTAGTACCTATTAGGGTCTCAACTATGGGTTTAATAGCAACCGAGGTGAAAATAACAAATATATTCTATTAAAAAAATTTTTTCTTCAAAATCTTTGGATTCGGCATTAAATAACCTGAAAAGGGTTGATATGCCGTAAAACAAAAACAACCAACCAACCCAAGGAAACGATGGTGTGTTCAGTCTTCCTGTTAGCATATACATATGATTTCTGCTTGTACTATAACAATAAAGCAACACTTTAATAGTTAATTTAAAATATTTTTTAACTACAATCATGTAAGTGTAAGAAATGAATGGCTTAGTTAATATACAAATGATTCTTACCTAAAATAGAGCAACAGTGATTTTTTTTTTATTGTTTACAATATCAGCGTTCGTTTTTTTTTTTTTATTTAGTGGAAATACTTCTGGACAGGTAATTCGTAGAGTTGTTATTTTTTTACATTAGCGATATAAGATTAATCACCGTTCATTGTACGATTTTTTTAAATGCATAAACACATGAAATATCTTAGCGTGTTTAGGTTCGTAATTTTAGATATTAATCAGCAACCTCAGGAAGAAAAAACATTCGATTGGTTGCACACAGACAAATGGATTCAATGTGATGAATTCAAGACTTTTTATCAAAAACAAACAAAACACAGTCAAGAAATAAAAACAGTAAAGTTCGATGATGGAGGAAAAAGGCGGTCGCCGCTTCTTGTCCCAGATGAAAGGGTGGGGATCAGTTCTGAGAGGGAATCAAAAGTTGTCGAAAGATACATTTGCGCTGATAAAATCCAGTCAATTAATATGCCAGGTTGTGAACAATATGAGTTTTTACTTTAAAGAGAATTCCACAAACCTGCTTCTAATTCGAATCCAACTTGGTCATCCCCCGATGAGAGGCGCAAGAAATGTTTATGTTTTTTCCGTTTCTCGGTGGTGATAAGCGACAGTGTAGCATTTTAAAAATCTCATTCTCTTCAACGCTTTTTACTTTTCGGAGCAAAATACATCCGTCGCTTTCCATTGCCATTCAAACTCCCTTTTTGTCTCTTTCTCTTCTTCTCCGATGCCCCTGATGCCCCTTACGTACCATAATGACCACATAGCATGGCGTCCGGCTTTGATCAATTCTAAAAATACCCTGACCCTAACAACGTCGCGGTCGTTTGGTTTCTTTTGGCTCTTCCATGGACTTTCGTCCACTGCTCAACTTACGTCCACCCTTGGGTCTTATTTTTCTTCCCCTGGCGTTCTCCGGGCCTAGGACCGAGACAACAAGCAATCATAAAAAATTATCAGTCAGCTCATAAGATGTATTGCAATAATATATTGAATTTTCTACGACAATTTTAAAAAGTCTAAATGTTATTGAAAGCACCTCGTATCCCTTCCCACATTCAGTTTTTTTTATTCCTATTGTTTTAATCATGTGGTTCTGTTTTTTTTTTCAGTTATCAACTATTCTTAGCCATACCCAGAACTCCCGATCAGTTAGAAAGATTGAAATTTATGGTCCAAAACACACCTCAAGTAAGAAGAAAATTAACCCAAAATTGTTTTTTCACTTATAACAAATTTTTTTTTTGTATTTTCCGGTTTTCAGGTGTTGCATGTGTCCTTTTCTTTTTTTCCTTTTCTTCTCTTTCTTTTATTTTTGCTGTTCTTTCTTTGTCTTTATTTTCTTTCCTTCCTCTTTTCCTTTCTTTCCTTTTTCCTCTCTTTTTCTTTTTCATCTTTTTCCTCATTTATTTCCCTTTTTATTTTTATTTTCTTATCGTTTGCTTTCTTTGATTTGTTTCTTTATTTTTCTTTTCTTTTCCTTCTCTTCTTTTTTCTTTTTCTGATTTGCTTTTCTTTTTCTTCTCTTTTCTTTATTTTTCCTTTTCTTCCCTTTTCTCCATCTTTTATTACGTTTTCTTTACATTTTTTCTCTTTTTCATTTCGTTTACTCTTTTTGCTTTTCTATTTCTTTTTTTCTTTTCTTTCCTTTTTCAGCGCTGCTTCGTTATAATAGCAAAATTCGAAAGTAATGTAAATGGTATTTACTTAATAGTCATGTCACAGTAATGAACATATCCAAAAAATATGAAAAACGATAAGGTATAAAATTGATTATTAATGAGTTTGAAAGATAATTAATGAAAAGTCAGTTTAGCTAAAACAATAAACCAGAGAGTTCTGACTCGAAAGAGGGGAGGTTATTATTTTCTAGAAAATTTTGAAAATTTGAGGCCAATTGAGCAAAACTCAATTTTCGCTAATTATCTTCAAAAACTGCTTTCATTAATAATTAATTTACTACTTTATTGATTTTCGTATTTTTTGATACGGTCATTAGTAGTATCGTATAGGTTAAAACTCCATACCGCTACTTTTTAGCCAATCTAAGTAATTGTCTCCAGATAGATGGGCTGTCACATAGACTCCTTCCAGTCGGGTGACTGAGCAGTGCAGGGTCAGGTGTTTATGTCCTCGTTTGCTTCCTTGTATTTTGGTAAGATGGGGGAGTCTATTTGTCTCAACCTGCGTTTGTTGACTGCAATCTTGTAGTGTCTTGTTCTGATCTCGTTTAAATCTGCCCACTGCTTCCTACTATTTGTAGCAAAACCTGGGAGGCACAAAGTTGGACCTTTAGTGATGTCTCTTCCTTTGGAAATATTGTTTCTCCATTCCTTCCATGTCTCAACTGAGTTGACATTTTTTTATTTTGATTTGTAGAAGGGCTTTCGGGACTTGAGTCTGGAAGCATCTGGGGAATCTTTTAAAATTTGTCAGATTGTGAAGTCATTGGTGTCTTCCTTGACGCTTTCATCTCATTTTGAAGTTGCCTCCTTATGTGGGGTAGTGCGATTGAGCTTGCTACTGGTAGCCATTGTGTTGGTGTTGACTTCAAACACATAGTTTTAAAAGTAAGAGTGATCCACCCAACTGATCCGACGGAAATTACAATTAATTTTGATTGATTAATTCTGCCACAACGGCATATGGTCATTACTACGACATGACAATTTAGTAGCTATCATCTGTTTTACTTGAAATTCATTATTTCGGTTTTTGATTTTCGATTTTCGCTATTATAGTGAAAAGGTGCATTTTCCTTTTCTTTCCCTTTCTTCTTAGTTTAAACTTGACTTTCTCTAATCACGCGTGAGTGTGTGCCTCAGATAGGCTCGACCATCGCTGAGCGAATTAACAAGAATTATCAACAAATAACATTCAGATTGCAATGAATCATTCCTGTTTATCGAAGACAAAAAAGTCTATTTAAAGGAAATTGTACCGTCGCGTAAAAATGTTTTCGGAAAATTCCGGTTTTATTAACCAAATTTCAGTCTCTGTCCAATCGCCGCAATCTTGCATTCTACAGACTTGTTTTACAAGTACTTCAATGAAATGTGCCCCAAAGAACTTGTTGCACGTGTGCCCACTCGAATTAAATACCCTCACCAACCTGAACAAGCAGCAAAATCACACCCTCTCATCCTAGATATTACCAGATGCCGGAAGGTTTCTACTCTAAAAGTAAATGTTGTGTTTACTCTCGGCAATCGCGTGACTCTCGCTTCCTTTATTTTGTCCTTTAGTTCTCACATTCCAGGAGCGATGTTTCTGACAGAGGAAAGAATTTATGTTTTCTGGTTTAGAATCTATTCACTCTAACATTTATCATTTGGCAAATTCTTGAGTTTTGAAGTAGTATTTTTTTTGCTTCTTACATCGTAGCTTTAAGAACTATATGGGGAAATTTCCATAAAAACATCCCCAATCGTACCAAAATGTGAACACGAGTGTCGGAGTACAACTCCCCCACTAAGGTTGCCCCTATAAATCTGGACCCTAACACATAGTATTCCTTTGCGTCTCAATGGAATAATTGTTGTTTAGGGTTGTATATAAGCAAAAATATATAGAGGGATTTTACTGCTGAGTAAGAACCTGCTGAATTTCACAAAAATACATGGAAATATTCTAAGTACTTTAATGAAACTCGACGAACTCGTAGAACTAATACCTCCCCAACTAACGACACAATGTCACAGATGGGTTGAGAGCAAAATATTGCATGATAAATTGATTTATATTTGAAAGCCTTCTATTCTAATACTTTCTACCTTCGAACTGTTAGAATTAGGAATTCCGTCCCGGTTTCCTGTTTCATTAAGTGTACTAACATGCGGAAATTTAAATGTAATGTGAACAGGCATATCTCAACTCTCTACATAGTGTTCCTGTGAACATCGTTCTAATTAGTAGCCCCTTACGTCAGAAGTTGCAACATACCATTTGAGCGTGAATAAAATTTAACAAAAACAAGTAAATGAAACTCTAAAAACTTCGAAATTCATTACATGAATGTAATATGCATGGATACTGTATAATTACATATTTATATGCTGTAAGAAAAACGTAGTTAAGTTGTTTATTAACTATGAAGTAAAATTTACGTTTCCTTTATTTCATTTTCTATCTTATGGTTTATGTTGGGCAAATCAAAAAAGAGAATGTCGTTATTGAACCAAGGGACAATATCAAATGAAATAATAACAAACGCTATGAATAAAAAATATATTATTTTCTAGCGGACAACTTGTTAAGACAAAACAAAATAAAGAATCCTATATTCAGGTATTTTACCTGTAAGTAAAAATTGATTACTCAATCCATTCTGGTCGGCGACGCGCACGTTTACGTGTGTGTAAATAGAATAAGCATGTAGATTATATATATATATATATATATATATATATGTATATATATATATATATATATATATATATATATATATATATATATTGCTCAAAGGCAGTATGCATACCGGAGATTTGTCCTACATAAATGCAGTAAAAAGAGACAAAAGTTTATTAAAGCTAGAAGTAATTGTAAGAATGAAAAGCGACAGCTAAGTGAGAATATACCGAAGCCATCAGAAAACGCATTGAAGCGCAGAAATTAGGAACTCGTCATTTCTGGAAAATATGGAACAGTGTAATAAATAATGAGCATGATTGCCAGTCGATTTGGCTTCATTCCACATTGGACCCAGCAAATCAATTCCTCCCTGATTTCCCTTTGCGAAAAGGCACCACATTAGATGATAATTCCTTCTCAAGTGCATATCATAAAAAACCTACACACCTCAAAAGTATGGACCCAATCGCATGCCCGCTGTACTATTAAGAAAATGCTCTGCTGAGGTTGCTCCAGTTTTCTCCAATGCCTTAACGAATCTTGCTTTCCTGACTACTGGAAAACTTTCTGTGGTACCAGTTTACAAGAATTCTGGTAAAAGAACTGAACCATTGAATTATCGCCCTATTATTCTCCTCCCTCTTTTAGCCAAAATATTGGAGTCCATAATTAATCAAGCTCTAGTTCATCACCTTAAAGTTGCTAAACTTCTGTACGACCAACAATTAGGATTTAGGCAAGCCTGTTCCACTGCAGATATCCTAACTGTAATCTCTGAATTAATATGCCATAGGCTGGACAAAGCAGGAGAAGGTAGGACAGTAACCCTAGATATATCTAAGGCTTTTGACAGGGTATGGCACGATGGTTTTCTCATGAAAATCAGATCATATGGTATTACTGGTCGATTACTTAACATAATTAAATCCTTCTTTAAAAAGAGAAGAATCCAGGTTTTTCTCGATTGTTGTACATCAAAACAATATGCGGGGTATCTCAGGAGTAGATTCCTGTGCCTTTATTATTCCTGATATGAATACATGACCTTCCTGATAAAAGTGTCTCTGCGATGGGTATATTTGCTGACGACACCACGTCCTATAACAGGCACGTGGGGAAAACAAATGAAAACATATCTAAGGAAATTGCAGAATCACTAGAGGAAGACCTCCAATCTGTAGTAGAATGGGAACAAAAATGGATGGTAACATTCAATGCTGCCAAGACTAAGCTTCTTTCTTTTAATAATTACAAAAAGCCTTCTCAATCCCTAATAGCTATGGCTAATGATACATTACCCGGAAGTACTTCGTTCAAAATCCTCGACGACGTTCACAGGGAACATGAGTTGGAACAGATACATCGAGGACATTACCGCCGCTGCGAAGAAAGTGAAATCTCTTTACCATGCCAGACAGTTACTTATGCCTGAAAGTATCTTGTATCTCTACAAGGCAACAATTCGCCCATGTATGGAGCATTGTTATCGTATTTGGGCTGGTGCACCTGCTACTAATCCCTCACTCCTGGAGAGTGTTCACTAACATAATTGGTCCGAGATGTTCACTAACATAATTGGTCCGAGACCATCAGCTAGGCTTCAGCCTCTGTCCCATCGATGAAATGTTATACCCCTCTGCCTTCTCCCTGTTCTACAAGTATTTTAATCATAAATACTCCGACGAACTACAAGGCCTCGAGGTAATACTCCTCACAAACTCGACAAGCAAGTCCCACCCCTATATAGTAGAGATCACCAGATGCCAGAAAGCCTTCTATACTAATAGTTTCCTACCCAGAACTTCTAAACTTTGGAATTCACTTCCGGGTTTCTATTTCCCCAACTGTACTGACATACAAAAATTAAAGTGTAATGTAAACAGTCATCTTGCTGCTAAACTCCCTAAATAGTGTCCCTGCAGTTATGACCCAGATAGTATCTCCCCACATCGAAATAGTGCTGCGCCTTCTTTGGGGCAAAATAGTATGAATTGTAGGAATTTACTTTTTACCATTTTGTATTCAACGTTCTGAAAAGAAGATATTAAAAAAAAAACGATTGCAATATATATATCATTTTTTTTACACACACACACACACACATACACACACACACACATATATATATATATATATATATATATATATATATATATATATATATATATATATATCAGCGTGACTGTTCTGCGTGAGGGGTTATTACTAACTGCTAGTCGAGTATATTCAATTAAATCTGTGTATATGTTGGCGGTGTGTTTAGTAGTCTGTGAAAGTCTCTCGTTGTGTCCGTCCAAAACCTTCAACCGGGGACCAAAGTTGGCACATACCTACGCACGTCGAATATGAAATAAAAATACCGTAAAAAAGAAAGAAAAATAAACGCATGTGTTTGGGATTTTATAGTACGCGAAAGATTTTGCCACATGTTATATTCACTTCTCTAGAAACTGCTGATTAGAGATTTTGTCCAATTGAATACGTTAGAACAAGATTCACTATTTAAACACCGTTATTTTTTTTTGTATTTTCTAGGTTGACATTTGGATCGAACCGTCGTACGTAAATCACAAAGTGGAATTCATTGTATCTCCATCGTATGTTCAGAAAATGAAGTTTCAATTAAGTTCATTTGAATTTGAATATTTAATCTTAAACAAAAACATTCAAGAGTAAGTAACAAACATCGCCGATCGATTCCAATTATATTTACACTATTTAACGTTTAACATTAGCATTTTACAGGCAACGTACCAATGTGGGAACATATGAAATATTGAACAACTTGGTCAATTCTTAGAAATTTCGTGACGGACATCTTTTTTTCATAACTGATTTTTGAATACTCTTTTTCATCCCCTAAAATATATATTGCTACTTGAAAGGTAAGGTGCTACGATTTGGGATCCTCTCTAACAAGCTTTGACAAGCTTCTGGGTTTGACCTTTACTCCTGATATGAAATGGAACACGTACATCAGGTCTGTTGCCAAGGACGCTGGGAAAATGGTGGGATCTTTCTACCGCTCCAGAAGATATCTCACTACTGATGCAATTCTCTATCTGTATAAAAGCCAAGTACGTCCAAGGATGGAGTACTGTTGCCATATCTGGGCAAGAGCTGCTAAAAACAGCCTATCCTGCCTTGACAGAGTACAAAATAGACTTCGTGGTTTAGTGGGGTATGCCCTTTTCTCTTCCCTTTAACCTCTCTCCCACAGAAGAGACGTTACGAGCCTCTCTTTGTTTTATCGTTATTTCTATGGCAAGTGCTCGTCTGAGCTCCAATCTCTGGTCTCCTCTCGCAAATCTTTCACGAGAAACACCCGTCTGGCTGAAACTACTGTCAATAATTTCCCCCACTCTTTATCTGTGCCTAAATCCAAACGTAGATTCCATTAGCAGAGCTTCTTTCTCAGAAGTGCACGACTATGGAACTCTCTGCCGCTTGCCTGTTTCCCACCTGACTACAACCTGGACGTCTTCAAGTCCAACATAAACAAATTCCTGACAAACCGCCCTCTTAAGTAAGACACTCTATCAAATCTCCAATACTAATGATTACTACAATACTATCTCATTGATTACTGTACACACAATAACCCTTATCCCTTAGTGGCATCCGGGGCTTGATAAGTGGTGACCCCCATGTAAAAAAAAAAAATGGGGTTAGCAAATCTCTAGACGGGTTAGGCTTCTTTTCTTGGGCTCTTGACATATCAAAGGTGTTTGATAGGATATTGCAGAAAGGTTTATTTCACAAGATCTTCAGCAATAGTACAGCTGGAAATGTCTTTTCAATTATTAAAATATTTCTCTCTCATTGGTTCATAAGAATAGTAGTTGATGGGCAAAAATCAGAAGCTCACAGTATTAATGCTGGAGACCCTCAGGGCTCCATCCTAGGCCCAACTCTCTTCCTGATTTACATCAATGATCTTCCAAATCGCATCCTTAAATCGTTCGTTGACATTTATGCTGACGAGACTACCATCTGTTGCAGCACATCTAAGACTCTAAACAACCAAGTTCTCTCCGATTCTCTCCTCTGATCTTGAACTTGTGGTACAATGGGGAAAAAGGTGGTTGGTTACTTTTAATGCATCTAAAACCAAGCTTTTATCTTTCCATCATCCACGCTCTGATCCCATCTGGCATCAATTAAAATTAATTGCTCTTGTCTTGAGGAGTCTCCATGTTTTGACAAACTTCTGGTTTTGACCTTTACTCCTGGTCTGAAATAGAACACGTATATCAAATCTGTTTCCAAGATCGCTGGAAAAGGTGTGGGATCCTTTTATTGATCCAGTAGAGACCGTACTGCTGATGCAATTCTCTACCTATATAAGAGCCAGGTATGTCCAAAGATGGAGAATTGTTACCACATCTGAGCAGGAAGTGCTAGAAAGACTATTTTGAACACTGTCAAAGCAACATGCTTTGACAGTGTTCAAAATAGACTTTGTAACCTAGTAAGGGATGGTCTTTCCTCTTCCCTGCAACCTCTTTCTTACAGAAGAGACGTTGCGAGTCTGTCTCTGCTTTATCGTTATTTTCATGCCAAATGCTCGTCTGAGCTCCAATCTATGCCCCCCCCTCGCCAAACTTTCACGAGAAACACTCGTTTAGCTGAAAACACTATCAATAATTTCACCCACTCTTTATCTGTGTCTAAACCTAAACGTAGATTCCATGAACAAAGCTTCTTTCTTAGAACTGCACGTCTGTGGAACTGTCTTCCGTTTGCCTGTTTTCAAGCTGGCTACAATTTGATTATCTTCAAGTCCGATGTAAACAAGTTCTTGATGAGCCGTTCCCCTTAAGTAATCCAATTTACCAAATTTACACTAACAATTACTATGATATTGCCCCGATATATTCTCTCTGATATGTTGTCTCAATATGAACCGATTATTTAACAATGTCTTGATGAGCAACTTCTGATCAATTCTGTAAAGAGAGACCTTAGACACTCGAGGACATTGACTAGAAAGCATTCAAGTTCTCTCCAATATAGTTTTAATATGATTCCTTATAGCAGTAATCGTTTTCTATCGATTTTCCGTTTCCAGCGCTATTGATGAAGAAAACAAAGACACGCACCAGAGAGGCAGTCACTACACTGGGCTTTGGTCCAAATCGGTTACAGATAAATACGCCACTTATGAAGAGGTAAGACAAGCAACTCCAATGAACAAATATTTCGTATATTAGAAAAGAGCATTAGAGTGTAACAAATAAAAAGTTATATACCTATACAGTTGAGTTTTTTGTAGCACTGTCATTGATATTAAAAGCCTACTTTTTTCATTTTCAATTATTAAAATGAATTTCTTAATATACTTAGTCATAGATATGCGAGCAATTTTATGAAGGTTAACTTATTTGTAGATTCCTTTGCAAAACGAACGTCCATTAATTATATTTTTTATGGCTTCTTATTAGGTGATTCGTTCCATTTAACTATTACGCTAAATTTCTATCTATACATATTTTCTGAATTGGGCATATTTGTGTAGCATTTAGTTTTAGCGTACACACGTGTACATACAAATACACACACACATACGTATCATATATTAGCAGGTAGTGTGACTATATTGAGTTTATGCGTGGCATCTGCGTTTATTCTAGACGGGAAAAGAGTTTCTATTTTATAAATTATAGTGACATATACAGATTTCTATTATCATTTTACCTCCTTTGCATACAACTGAATTGAACTAAATATAGCTTACATTAAGGCTATTTACGCGTAGCAGCAATTTTTTAAAATTAATAATGGTCAGTGAATTTATCTAGAATTGAATCAATTACATGAAAATTTGTAACTTCATACAAATAGAAATGTGTATTCTAAATGCCATATCCTAGATCTGAGTCACTTGTTTCTTTTCGCACATTGTTTTTGTTCTTCATCGTGTTGGCTTCTTTTCAATACCTAAACATTTGTTTTCTTTCTCCATAACACATTTATGGACACCTCTTTGTACGCGACTTGTTGAACTCCTTATTTATATTTGACATCTATATCTACATTACATCATTAAATTGAGGTAGTGCTGTATAAAACAATCATATTTTATACAGGTCATCTGTAATTTTAATCAAATGGATATATTTTTTTGTAAATTGCTCCAGACAAGGCGTAAAGCCACTTAATACAAGGAGCTTACAAGAATGAAAGGTATTTACTGCATATATAGGAACTGACTATTGACGTGAAAAGACCAATGTTAGAAGTAGAGGAAAAACAGTCAGCAGCGATTTTTGGAGCGAATCTACTTGAATATGAAGCTGTATTACATATGACATAAACAGCCATGTGTGAAATGTGTTCAACGTTTAAAATGTTACACAAAGAAACAATTGTACGACTTGTTTTGATCGGACTATTGTTCTCATTTTGGGTGCTGTTTGTGCAGCGTTTCGGCCAGTGTAGCCTTCGACCTTCGTCAGGCATGCCCGTCGCCATCTTGAAAAAAGAAGGAGAAAAGTTACTGGCTCCGTAGGTGGTTTCGTATTCTTGAACAAATAACATTCAAGATGAGAACAATAGTCACAATTAATATAAACAATCAGCCCTCATCGCAAAAATTCATAACTGTAAAAAAAATTCTTTTTTTGGATCATATAAAGAAAAAATGTTCCGCACTTTTTTTTTCTAAATTGTTTCTTCTCTTTTAATATTTCTTTTAATCGATGATAAGTGTTCTCCATGGACGTTTTTTTTTTCAGATCATAGATTTGCTAAAATATTACCAAAGCCATTACAACCATGTCCTCCTGGATTTGGTAGGCAAGTCTTGGGAAAATAGAGATATTATGGCTATTAAGGTAAGTTGCTTTACTTATAGAAGCGCAATTAAAGACAGTTGCTTATGTGTCTGTATGTTTGTATGTCCAACAAAAAGCCAAAATCTACAAAACAAATACCTATAAAGTTCTAATTTTTTTTATCACGTTCATTCCTATCACCACTTGGACGTAAGGGGTTACTATTTGGGACAATGCCTAGGAAAGATTAACAGGATATTGGTTTATATTACAGTTAAACCTGCATATTAGTACAACCTGGGAAGCAGGCAGCAGGAAGGGAATTCCAAAGTCTAGCTGTTTGAAGGAAGAAACTATTAGAATAGAAAGCTTTCTGGAATTTAGGGACCTCAACAGTGAACGGGTGAGATTTTATTGTTAAGCAGGTTTGTCCGGGATATGTACGTCGAAGGAGCATAAATGCAACGAGTTCATCAGAGCGCATTTCATAAAAATATTTGTAAAACAGACACAGAGACGCAACATTGAGGCTATGGGACAGGGTTTGGAGGTTAGTTGACAAAGTGGAACCTATTAGATTGACAACTCTTTTCTGAACCCTATTTAAGAAGGAGAGGCTGGTAGCAGATGCGCCAACCCAAATGTGGCAACAAATTCTTCATACATGGGCGAATGGTGGTCTTGTAGAGGTACAGGACACTTTCAAGTGTGAGCACTCCTTAAGAACGATAAGGGAAACCACCTTCTTTGCAGCAGCCTTCGCAATGTCCTCAATGTATTTGTTCCAGTTCATATTGCCCGCAGATGTTTGACCGAGGAGGTTGAAGGATGAATTCTCAGGTAGGGTGTTATTTGACATTTATATCGGCAATTGGAGAGGCTTACTGTAATTGTTAATAGTATTAAATGTCACCATCTATTTGCGGCCCCAGTCAACTACGGTCTGGAGGTCATTTCTAACGATTAGGTAAAAATATGAATAAAACAAATTAAAAAATATCAACCAAAACACAAGGGAATATCATTTCTAAAATATTTATAACAAAAAGTTTAACATGTAATCAGATTCATTAACCAATCGTATGTTCTCAAAACGTAATGTACGAAACTAACAACTCTTGATAAATCCAGTCTTGTTATTAAAACACGTTTTATTTTCCTAAACATATATTCTAACATCCTATTAAAATATGCTAATTTTTAATTTTTATATAAATATCTTTTTATATATGTATTATCTTAGCTATTGGTAAGTGATAAAAAGAAAAATATATATTAATTAAAATCACATTTTCCAAAATTAACCCCCGCTAAATTAAAGCAATACATCAAGCAGATAACTCGAAAATGACTATACCATTTCAAGTTCAAAATTATAATAATCAACTTCAAAATGAACTCATTTTTAAGTAAAAAAATAATCAACTTCAAAATGAGAAATAATCAACGTCAAATTGAGAATGAATATAATATCTAATATTTAGTCTTTTATTTTTGTTTCAAAGGGATACAAAATAATATAAACGTTCCAAAGAAATTTATTTAAAATTTAATATCATCGAAGTTAATGACAAAAGGGAGTAATCTCTATATGTCCAAGATGAAGTTAGTTCAAGTCTCAGGGGAAATATTATTAATAGGCGAAATTCGTTAGTTTAAAAAAAAAATCTCAATTTGAATTTGATTAATCCATTTTGATGTTGATTGTTTCGTTTAGAAATTGATTGATCCAGTTGATTAAGTTTTCATTTGAAACTAAGTCCATTTTGAGTTGATTATTATCAATTTAAACTTGAAATGGTAGCGTTTGTTTAATATGTTTTATTTGTTTAATTTTATTTGTTTAACTAAAACTTAAATACGAAACTTCTTACATGGATCTAACTATTTCCCATTTTCAAACATGGCAGCTTATACAGCAGGAGGAAGGCGGAGATTAGACCAACTAAAATGTTCTGCAAATAACACTCAAGATTGGAGAACAGAAATCCAAAAAATCCAAATAATAAGCATAATTGTTTCTCATCTACAAAATCCAGAACTGTAACGACCTATAAAGTTGGTATATTCGCTTCAATAGTTTCTGGAGGAATTTTGTACAATTTTTCGGCTAAAACCATCTCTAGCTTTTTAAATGAAGGAAACAAATATCGTCTTCTTATTGTATATCTAAAATACACCACAAATGTTTAAAAAATATTTAGCTCTGGGTATTGTGGTGACCAGATTAGATGTTCTACTTCAACTGAATATTCTTTGTGACATTCGGTTACAATTTTGCCGGGTAAATAGGGGCATTATCATGCTGGAAGATGGCACTTCTTCCTGGAAACTGATCAACTTTATCACCCAAAATTTAAAAATAACGCTGGCAATGATTCTTTGAAACAGGGAAACTATAATATTAGCGGAATTTTCAAGATATAGCACCCCAAATCATTACCGATAGACTTCCATGTTTCATAGTCGGAAGAAAGTAGTCTGGCTTGGTTGCTTCTTTAGCTGTCTCCAAACATCCATATGTCTACAGGTTGAGAATGAAGTAAAGGATGTGTCATCGGAGCTAATGACATTCTTCCACTTTTGGGGGGCCTATTGTTGGCATTTCTACGTCAATCTAAAGAGTTTTTTTAACATTTACGTTTCAAGAAGTGATTTTCTAATAATAGCCCTTCTATGAAATCTAAATTTGTGAAGTTTTTGTTGAAGCGATATTTTGCAGGTGATTGCTAAGTTTTTTCGTGTCGAGGTTTTGTGCTCTTTCTTCGCAAACCTTACAAAGGCTCTACGATCTATTCTGCTTAGATGATAATATTCCGCATCTTTTTCATTGGCTGTCATCATCTTCAGGACAGTTCTTATCTATACACCAACTATTTCAGTCACTTCTCATACATCATAACAACCCTCATACCAGTTCTTTCGACGAGACAATCTAAGAACAGTAATGAGCCATTACCCCCACCCTCCACATACATATATATCACTCAACATTCCATTTAAAGATTTTGGAGACAGTTCACGTTTGGTTAAGAAGGCCTTCTCTCCGTAAACAGAGGGGATGTCTCTTAGGTCTGAGCGTGATTAATCTCTAGGATCTTCGATAAACATATCATAATGTTGCGTTAGTTTAACCGCTTCCCCCTTTTGTCTACGCATAACGAAACGCAACATGATTTTATTTTGAATGTATATATTTTCCATTTCCCCTTGTTAAATCCTTCGATACAGCTTCGAAAAAGTGAGGGCGAAACCGGTCAGCTGACTCTCGCCCTTATTTTTCTTTATTCTTCTTCTCCCATTTTTATTTATTTTAAAACGCATTTTACTTTTTACTCATAAATGATAAAATTTTTACTTTCAGGATTACAATATCTAAATTTTGTACCCCTCCGAAGAATTATTACACACACACACACACACACACACACACACACACACACACACACACACATACACACACACATATATATATGTATTGAAATAAAACTTTTAAAATTTGTATTCAAATATAAATATAAATGTATATTTCGTTTCTGCATTTATTTCCTATGCGTTAGGAATACAAAAAGTCTTTCGAAAAAACGAAAATGTTTCTTTTAAAAGCACACACGTATGCGTGTGTGTGTGTGTGTGTGTGTGTGTGAGTAAAAACTTATATATACGGGGAACCATAAGAATTAAGAAAAATTCTTTAAATAAAGACTTGTCAGGATAATAAAAAGCTCAACATATAAAATGGAGTTTAGATACAAAAAAAAAAGAAATATAAAAAATCGACAATACAAAAATATATACCAATGCATATAAATTTAATCATCCATTCAATAAGGAAATAACATCATCAGAGATAAGGGATGTAGATGATCTTTATATCTAGGCATTTCGAAGCCTAATGCTTCTCATCAGAAGAGGAGAAAGATTGTTAGGTAACAGATAAGAAATGTGACGTCTAGCCATAGGCATAATCATGTTGACACGCCGATTCTGATCATATCGGCGAAGCTAAACAACGTTGACCTTGGCTAGTACCAGATGGGTGACCGTTTGGGAATCCTATGTGCTGTTCTTGCTCTCCGCTTATCTCGGTATTGGTTCCGATCGTCATGAACCTCCACTTGGCACTGGTATTTAATAATACCGACCCAGGAGATGTGCGGTTGGAGATTGCGCAACTCTTTCCACAAAAAATTTATGCGCAGGCACTCTTACAGTACGTATCCATAGTATGTTAAGACTGAAGGAAGCTACATATATATATATATATATATATATATAGGATTCACTCCAAAACTAATCAAACATTTATCTAGTCTATATAATGAAATTAACGAATGACATTCTACTAATGTATTATTTTTGTTTTTTATTTTTCGTTTGCCTTTCTCTCTCACTTCCAGTTCTCCGTAGGTTCCGGCAAAAAGAAGATATTTGTTGAATGTGGAACGCACAGTCGTGAATGGATTAGTATTGCTTCATGCCTCAAAATCATCAAGTGGGTAAGCCTAACTATCAATGCAAAACTATCATTATTTCTCATCTTCTGTTCCTTTATCTGGAAAGTACGTGATTGGACTAATAGAGACCGCTGCGGCCTATGAGTTCAGCTATGCCGGTTTCAAATCCAATCAAAACTATTGTGGTAATTTACGCTCTAATATTGATGGAAGAAATATGAATCCGTAATTCACCCTCCAGCTATAAGTAAAATAGAAACTTGAGGCACATAGCATGAGAGAGGAAAGATTTTTTTCGTTGTGGTAGCAAGTCGAGTTCTTGTTGTAAATGTCTTACAAGTAGAAAGTAAAGACTGTAGCTCACTTGAGTATCTTCCATAGACATAAATGTAGCAATGTCTATTAGGAGAGAGAGGAGAGAAATCAGTTCAAGTAGATTGAATAAACAATGGTGCAGTCTCAATAATGTTAAATTTTAAACAAAAATAAAAGAACCTGAAAATAGTCATGCGAAATATCTATGACGCAACTGTAGTCGAAAATATTAGTTCGAAGCGTCAGATTTTTTGATGCTGTGGATGTTAAGTTTGTCTGTGTCCATCCATTAATCGTAAGCTAAGAAGAATGAAAATGTGGACACAATTCAGAAGTTTTTCCATCAAAACAAATCAGATAAAATTAAACTGAAAAATAATTCTTCATCTTTTTATCTTTTCGAAAGCAAAAATATATCAAATAGATTTAGATATCAATACATTATGTTACTGGTTTTGTTTGATCTGTCGGTTTGGTTTGGTTTGTCGGATTCTTTTGGTTTAGTTTGTCGGTTTGGTTTATTGTTTTTGTTCGGTTTATCCGTGAGTTTAGTTTGGTTTGCTCTGTAGGTTTGATTTGGTTTGGTTTATCGAGTCGGTCTGGTCAGTCGGTTTGGTTCGGTTTGGTTTGGTTTCGTTTTGTTTGGTTTGATCTAGTCTGTCGGTTTTACGCAAAACAAGTTAGTTTGAGGGTGGTTAATATTGAAACAAAACAGCTATTGTGAAACGTTCATTGTTTACAATTAATTTGACATAAATTACTTTCTTCTATTGCCATATTTTGGTTTCATATCTCCTCAAAACCGTCTTAGTACTTAAATAATCCCAATGATTCGATGGGATTTGAAGTCAGCATCGCCGATTCTATATGGCATAAGGGTATTTATTAGGCCAGTCACGCACCTCTTCTTGCCATTGTTTGTCAGTTCCTGAAAGCAGTCGAGTTTATTCTATTACAGATGGCGACCAAGTTCAGGAGAGATTCAGGTGTTACTAACATGTTGCAACTTTATGAATGGATCTTTGTCCCCGTTGTCAACCCCGATGGATACAATTACACACAAGAAACCGTAAGGAAATTCCCTTTTCTTCTTTGTTTCTACTTATTATTGTTAACGCACATCTGCAGGCGTTCACTGCAGAGGTTATAATCGTCCGCTCATTGTGCTGGTTCAAAGTTTTGACTCGATTCTTACACCAGTCGCAAAGTCAATGTGGCCCAATCTGTGCAGTATTAGAAGAATTCTCCCTGCAAATAGAATCACAATTCCAATGTAAAACAAGTAACTAAGGTTTTAATTGTGTTCGTTTTATGTTACATACTAATAACATGAACTAAAAAATATGATATATATATATATATATATATATATATATATATATATATTTTCTAAACAGTTAACTTCTGGTAAGTAAAAAAAAATGCTCGAGCTGTGGTCGAAACCAACACCCAAAGACATGGAATCAAGTACCATAACCATTAGACTAACTTGTCACGATCTTTAAAATTTGTTTTTAAACATACTTATAGTTAACACAAGGAAGCTATCATGTGAACGATTCGCGCATGCACAGTCGCGTATATACCAAATTTCAAGTCTGTAAATCCAAAATTCGTTGAGTATATAGGTTAAGAGTTATCCTCACAATCACATTCTCATTTTTATAGATATTTATATTATAGTAATATATATATATATATGGTTAGGATAGGGAACCTTCTCTCCTTACCTATCTACCTAATATATGAGTTTATGCAAGAGCGGTTTTTAGTGAGTTGACTGCAGTTAAGGCCAGTTCCCAAAACGCCTCTAGCTGCGTCTAAATTACGCCGACTTCGAGATTCTATTACCGAATCGTTTCCCGGGGAGAATTACTTGGTTGAGGAACGTCCTGGAAACGCAATCAGCTCCACAGGAGAATAAACGATATCAAACGATAGGCACATGGAAACAGCAACACAACGGGTCGATATGTTGTCGGCTATAACCGACTGGCATAGGTTGCTTCTCTAGTCTTCATTGCGTCGTCACAGGTAGCATTTCCGTCGTCAACAAGGACCGCATAGTGAAATTTAACGCTTTGATAGAAACAGCGAACAAATGCATTTTTATAAAAAATTATATCATTTATTTTACATTTAACACTGGCAGAGCATATTTTTATAAAAACCAGTTGAAACCAGACGCATGTAGCTAAAACTACTATATCGCGTCCGCCAACCCCAGAATCCAAGCTTCAACTGTTTAAAAAAAAAACAATAGAATTATATTTAATCTTCTCTTTCTTCATTGAAAAAGAGAGAAGGGGGGGGAGAAATAGAGAGAGAGAGAGAGAGAGAGAGAGACATAAAAAGAGAGAAAGATATATTGATATAGTTTGAACATTGTTTTGTTGTCGTATGCCTCGATGATGAGTTCTCCGGGTGTGACCTTTCGTTTTCTAGGATCTCAAATCGTTTTGACTTTGTTTGTAAACGACTGTCAGTCAAACCCAGCCGACATGCTCTAACATTCCCAAACTCATAAAGCCCCTTCTAAATATATCTGCACCTCACAAGGACAGACAAGTTAGGCACACGGTTCATTAATGTAGAAGTCCTCAGCTCCCCTAAAATAGGCGTTCTCCATTGTGCTGTTAATATCTTCCGCTCGCAAGCTGAATAACATTTTTGTTACATATTGTATTTTGCATTAAAAAAAAAACGAAGAATAATTTTGTATGCGGCGAAAAAAATCCTTACTGCTGATACGATTACTGCACTAACATCCCTACATCCACCTCTTTCAACTGTTCGTGATAACATAGAAAAACAAGTGAATCAAGCACAGTTAATGAGGCATGAAAAAAAAAATGACAAAGTTCACCATTTTGCCCCAAAAGTTCCCACAGGATGTCAAATCCTGGTGAAAATGAACAAACGGTGCAGTTTGATGTAAATTTGAGTTCTGCACCATGCAAAAATACAAATGACTAAGTCTATCTTCCCCCCCCCCATTTAGCCCCCAAAGTCACCAAGGCTTTCACATATTTAAATTTGCGTTCAGCACCATGCTAAACTGCTAAATAGACATATAGAGAAAACTTTTGACAACTATGGTAAAATAATCCCAAAATGGAGTGTTTTTATTAGCCCTAATAGAACCCCTAGGGCACACCCAAGAGTTATCGCGAAGTATAGACAAACAAAATTATATAGAAATCAGTTACAACTTTTCAGAAAGTTTTATAAAAATCCAAAGCATCATTTTTTTTTTAAAAGCACAAAAGTGTAAATTTTAGCCATTTGATCCGAAAGGCACCCCTAGGGATGCGGGAAACCGGAGTTTTCCACGGGAAATCTGTTGTTACCTTTTTACTTATATCATGTTAAATGTTTGTGCAAATTTTTCAAAACTTCCAAGGCATAGTTATTGAGAAAAGTGCGAACAGACGAACGGACGAACGGACATGGGTGAATTTATAGGCCCACCCTCTTTTTGTCGGGGGACCAAAAAAGAAGAAATTCACGTTATTTTAGCGACGTTTACGATGTATGAGAATTAAAAGACACCTGTTGAACTGTGGACTCTCAAGTGATATAGTTTCAACTCCCTATACAATCGTTTTGCGCAGTGGTATTTTATGAGTATTAAGCACTATCGGTCGCAGATGATGCGGCATACTTCGACTGTGAACTCTGAAGTGATTTGATTTCAACTATCTATACTTTTACAGTGCTATTTTATTAGAACTTTGTAGTTACATAGTTTCTGTCTCCCTGGATTGGCGGACTTTTCTTATTGAAACAGAATAACCCTCGTCAACCCTGTCTCCGTGTAGACGATCAAGTCAAACTATCGTGCTGTGAGAGTTATTCTGGGTGACCAGAATCGCTCTTGAACTTTTCGGGACGTTTCGTGATCGAAAGTGTCAACACAAACTCTCGGTTAATATTTACATATAACCTTTTTTGGGTTATAATAATAATGATATGAATTAATAAATAGTTATGAATTTTTATTTTACTTGGGAGGTCACGAATTATTAAGGTTCTGAAGTCACTCTAGGATAAGGGTTTAAAGTGTTAGATAGTGATCAGTCATGGTTGAACTTGTTTTTTGTTTATCATATTAGAAAAGAAGTTCAGTGAGAAAGATTGGGAATATTTCAATTGATGAGTTGCTTTAAATCAGACGACACCAAGAGATTCAAGCAGTATGAAAGTGTGTGTGTGTATGTATGTATGTATGTATGTATGTATGTATGTATGTATGTGTGTGTGTGTGTGTGTGTGTGTGTGTGTGTGTGTGTGTGTGTGTCGCGTTTTGCAAGTGTGAGTATGCATGAGTTAGCAATGCCAGCGGGCACGAAGCCCAATGGAGGGGTGCCGGAGCGGCTGGTTCATGGATTACGTCACTGGTTTATTTGGAGAAAAATCTGTTTTTTTAAGTATTTATAGATGGCTCCTCAAAAAACTGCTTCGAATAAAATTCAGAAAGTTCTGTGATTGGTCCAAATTATATTATTATTATTCAGGATATGTGCAGATGATGTGCGTACAAACGGGTTTATGTATTTTGACTTTAGAGGCCGTGGTGAGAACATGTCCACCCAATGATAGAGTCGTAAGGTTGTTTCACATAAATAAATAATTTTGTTTCTTTTCTAAAATAAGATATATATATATATATATATATATATATATATATATATATATATATATATATATTAGGTTGACATAGTTCTTGTTGAATATTTTTTATTTCAAATGATGTATTTTCAAATAAATTCTCGTTATACCTTTATATGTAATTTTAGAGGTCGTTTTCCTTTCTATCTAATCGTTAAAATTACAATCGTTTCAAAACAAATATGCTTTATTTTCAGAACATTGAATACAAGACGGAAAAGACAAATTTTCACAATTTTGTTATTTAAATTCAAGCTAGCCCAAAAAGCTGCAGAAACAGCTTGCGATATCAATGAAGCGTTTGGCTCAGGAACCACTACTGAATTCACAGCATAATGGTGGTTTAAGAAATTTCGTGGCGACGAATAGAATCTGGAAGATGATGAGCGTAGTGGTCGGCCATCGGATGTTGATAACGATCAATTAAGAGCCGTAGACGAAACCAATCCACGTACAACTGTTTGAGAATTTACTTGCGAATTAGACGTAACATATATGACGAATTCTAACTACTTGAGAAAGATTAGAAAGATCAGAAAACTTGATAAATGGGTGCCTCACGAATTGAACGACAGCCAAAATAAACCCTGTTATGAAGTGCCGCCTTCCCTTTTTTACTTAACCATAACGACCCGTTTCTCGACAGGATGACTTGCGATAAAAAGTGGGTGCTTTGCGACAACTAGCGACGACGTTCGGCTCAGTGGCTTGACGCCGACGAAACTCCATGACACTTCCCAAAGCCAGAGTTCTTACAAACGGATATCATTTTCTTATCCATTACAGTTTTCTTACCAGAAAATGTTCTTCTAGCCTGATGACGTTGTCTTTCTGAAAATAGGTACTACATGTATGCACATATGTAGCTCATAATGTTTGTATAAATAAACATACAGCATTTATTTATATATATATATATATATATATATATATATATATAAATATATATATATATATTTGTATATACCGCATTCAATTCCAAACTGACTAACTGACGATTGTGAATTTTTGAATTCTGACCAAATTTTGAAAATAGCGTGCGCTGTTTCCTCACACTATCCAGTACGTCTCCCAAATTGTGAACGGAAACACACCCTTTATTGATAGATGTTAGTTTTAAAATTAAAAAAAAAAAGTTGATGGCGAAGAAATCATATAACAAAATATGAAAACGTAAGTAAAAACAAATACTGACAAGCCGATATCCATGCTAAAAAAGGCACCTCAACCCGTTAATACACCAGAAGCAAATAATTGTGTAAACCTTTCTGACTCTGGAAGTAACACTCCATCCATGACAGAAGACAACCAAGGTTAGCCATCAAGTCTTGCTAACAGAGGTCTTGGTCCCCTCTTTATCATTTTTAGCAGCCAAAAAAATAAGAGGCTTGAAAACCTTGCCATGATTTCTTGCTAAAACGAACGTGCCACTGTTTGGCTATAACAAATCAAATTTTGAAAAAGGACTTAATCAGAAAAAAAAATCAGAAAATAAAAACAAAATTGACCTCCCTGAACAAAACAAAGAAGACACCGGCTGCCCAATTGATCTCTCGTTTCCAAAATGTGAATATACATGACAGAGGGAGCGATCATCATCATTAAAAGTGTTGCCATAAACGAGGCAGGAAATGACTACGTTCCAATGAAGGAAAATTAAACTATAAAGAGACAACTATCTAGATGAGAAAGGGAAGAGCAGGGAGCATTCATATGGAATATGCTCAAACAAAACATATCAAACAAAAACAAAAGGCAGAGACTGTTTGGCCCAGGAATCACTAACGAACGTGTGGCACAATGGTGGTTCAAGAAATTTCGCAATAGTGACGAAAATCTCGAAGATGAAGACGGTCGCGGCCGGCCGACTGCGCTTGATTACAAACATTTGAAAGCTTTAATTGAAGCTAACCCTAACTCTAAACCACACAAGAAGTTGCTGTTGAACTCGAGGTCGGTCACTCAACAGTCGTTCGTCATTTAAAGCAAATGAGTTGAACAATAATAAAAAAAATCGTCATTTTGAGGTGTCGTCTACGCTCCCCTGCGCAACAAAAATGACCCATTTCTCGAGCGGATTGTGACATGTGATGAGAAGTGGATCCTCTGCGACAACCGGCGATGGTCGGCACAATGATTGGATGCCGGGTACGCTCCACAACACTTCCCAAAGCAGAAATTGCACCAAAAAACGGTTATGGTCACTGTTTGGTTGTCTGCAGCCGATTTCATCCATTACACCTTCTTGAATCTGGGCGAAACGATTACGGCGGAGAAGTACTGCCGAGAAATTGACGAAATGCATCAGAAGCTCCAACGTATGTGCCCGAGATTGGTCGATATGAAGGGACAAATTCTTCTCCATGACAACGTTCGCCCGCGTGTTGCCTAAGTTACCCTGCAGAAGTTGAACGAATTAGACTACGAGACTTTGCCTCATTCGCCATATTCAATGAACCTCTCACCCACCAATTATCTTTTTTCAAGTATCTCGACAACTTCACGCGCGAAAAATACTTCAAAAGCCGAGATGATGCCGAATCAGCTTTCAATGACTTCATTTCTTCAAGAACTCCGGATTTCTATGCTAATGGGATAAATAAATTTGTTTCTCGTTAGTAAAAATGTGTTGATTCTAATTTTGATTAATAAAGTTTATTATGAAAGGAGTTATGATTTTTTTGTAAGTTGAACGTCCATAAACGACATTATTCTTGCATCAACCTAATTAACCACCCACCATCCACCATGATTATGCAATTACTACAGTTATCTTTCTTGAAAAAGGCGCTCTTAAACCTGGTATAATGATATGGAACAGAAGGGGAAAAAAGCAATCTTAGTAAAGTCAAACAGAGATTAGAGAGAAAAAATACCGAAATACCTAAGTCTTCTGTATAACATGAAAAGAAACAGGAATTTTAGGAAGATCTTCATTCCAGTAATTATAGGAACAACTGGAAAAGAATTAAAAAAAAACTACCTTGAAAATATACCCGGTGAATTAGGTGCAAGAGAGATACAAACAATTGCACTTAAAGGGGCGATTAAAATCTTAAAAAAGTCTCTCGGTTGAAATATATGAAATAGCGAGCGAATGTCTGGCATCCAGTAGGATACCCTGCCCCAAAACAAAATGATAAGAAAATAGAACAAAAAGTGGGGAACAAACAAGAGTCGCAACATTAAAAACACTTTTTCATGTATATCTTTATTGTATTCCATGATACAACATTTTCCGATGTCACAGGATATCGTAAAAGCTGAATTATCCGCCATCTTAAATCGAACATTAAGTCAAAGCGTACATGAATTTTGCTCATTTATAAGCAAAAATAAATTAGTAGCACTTCAAGAGTGTAGAAACACCTTAGATCTTTGTCATTGCATAGCTGTTTAAACTTTTAAAAAATCAAACTGAAGATTTCAACAACATTAAAATGCATGATCAAAACGACTTTGTGTAAATTATAACAGTTAGATACGTAAAAAACAAATGTGTCACGTTATGCGTGACGAAAAAAATTCATATCTTGTTTTTTTCTAACCCTATCCTCAATCCTAAACCTCGTGGTCAGATTCTAATGAGAAATAGAGGTATTAGGTCTATTTTCGGAGATCTGACCTTTTAGTCAACAATTTCTACAACTACAAACGTATGATACATTGAGACAGAAAAGAGGCTTTGATAGAAAATGTTCTCTGCCAATCCCAAGGTTACCAAATTCCTAGTTATTGTTTCTCGATGTCAGCTTAAACTATAACGTTTAGATGAAATGGTTAATATTCCAACTGATTTTGTTAACAGAAACCCGCTTGAGTACAAGAAATTTTCCACTCAAATTTTAAATTGTGATGCTTGAACTGAAATCCACGTCGTCATTTCGACCAGTATATGTCGTTCACCGGCTGAACTATGCAATTTCTTAGGCGACATGTACTGATTTGTAAAATAACGAAATAAGGGATTAATCGAATCACAGATCAATAAAAAACACGTATCAAAAGACTAGCAGGTTAATTTAATAACAGACTATTGGAATAATGGAATAACAGATCAACAAAATAACATATAAATAGAATAAAAAAAAACTAATGAGGCTAATGGAATAAACAGATCAAGAAAAATTATACAAACAGAATAAGTCCTATGGAGTCACGGAATAAGGGATCAATTGAATAAGATACTAACGGAATAAGGGATCAATTGAATAAGAGCACAGTGATAAAAACCGAAACAAATAATACGAAAATCGCAGATTATTCACAAAAGTAAAAAAAAAATATTTTAGGGAAGTGTGATTAAAAGATAAGTTTCGCGAGAATTTGTTCAACTCTTCCATTTAGAGGGCAAATTTATTGTTAAAATTTGTTCTTTATATTGATCCGGGTATTAGATTACCGATTACCAATATGTTGACTATGTTTTGTTTGTCTTCCAAATATGTTGCCGCCATTAATAGTTTTATGCAAAAATGTAAATGACTTTTTTTTACATGGAGGTTACCACTTATCAAGGTCCGGAAGCCACTCGGGGATAAGGGTTATTGTGTGTACAGTAATCAATGGGATAGTATCGTAGTAATCGTTAGTATTGGAGATTTGATGTAGTGTCTTACTTAAGGGGGTGGTTTGTCAGGAGTTTGTTTATGTTGGACTTGAAGATATCCAAGTTGTAGTCAGGTGGGAAACAGGCAAGCGGCAGAGAGTTCCACAGGCGTGCACTTCTAAGAAAGAAGCTTTGCTCATGAAATCTACGTTTTGATTTAGGCACAGATAAAGAGTGGGGAATATTACTGCCAGTCGTTTCAGCTAGACGGGTGCTTTTTGTGAGAGATTGGCGAGGGGGGACCAGAGATTGGAGCTCGGACGAACACTTGCCATAGAAATAACGATAAATCAAAGACAGGCTTGCAACGCCCCTTCTGTGGGAGAGAGGTTGCAGGGAAGAGAAAAGGGCATCCCCCACTAAGCTACGAAGTCTATTTTGTACTCTGTCAAGGTAGGATAGGCTCTTTTTAGCAGCTCCAACCCAGATGTGGCAGCAGTACTCCATCCTTAGACGTACTTGGTTTTTATATAGATAGAGAATTGCATCAGTAGTGAGATATCTTCTGGAGTGGTAGAAGGATCATACGTTGCATTTGTTACAATGTTAGCGTTCATCTTTAGTTGTCAGATGTTTGCTAGGACGACATATTTATTCGTCACCACGTTTCCAGCGATCGAGAAGTCCTTAACAACGACGCAAAAAGGACGATTAGTTTTCTTTATTGATCGACTAACCAAGGAATTGTTATGTGAAGAATGATTTAGAAGATATGTTTCAAAAGACAATCCGACTATATTACTTAGTCTTTGTTTGTACAATATATTTACCGTAATGTCACTATCGAAAGCCAATCTTTCTCTCTCATTGCACAAAAATATATCAATTGAACAAAATAGGTAAAAGTTACTTTGGCGACTAAATTATTTTAAAGGAAATAGAGTTAAAAAATAATAAAAAGTAATTTTGATTTGCCTACTGATTTGAGACATATTAATTGATGCTTCGATTAATATCTGTTATATATGAGCATTCAAAGGTAGCGTAATTTGGAATACAGCAATAAAGATGCAGACACTTTATTTATTGGCGAAGTATAGTAATTTGTTCTCGAATAATAATTACGGTAAATTGAAATGCTTATATCATATATTAAATATTTGAACGCATGTAATTCGTAAATGAGTAGGTATATTTTTTTAACTAACCTTTCATTTTTTACATTTTCTTTTTTTTAATAGAGAGTAGATAATGCACTGTGAATGTGTTATCGGCAGCTCCAGTAGCTCTCGCTTCTCCGTATTTGTCCTTCAGTTCTCATTTCCAATGAGTGATTTTTCTGATAAAGGGTGAAAAAAAAGCTGCTTTCAAGGTCAGCAGTACTTGCGTGAACAGTAGCCTGAGATGTTGGAAATGTTCTGTTTCTATGTCTATCCTTGTGGTCATGTCACTAGTAAGGGTGCTGGAGGTAAGCGTTTCATTTGGGCTGACGTTATCTGCCTTATAGTCAGGGACCTGAACCTTGAATTAACCACTAAGGAGGCTGTCCTATCAACAGGTGCAAAGTACTGGGGCTGCTGTATTACCATTTGGTGAATGGATTCTGGATCATGCAGTAGTTTCTGGTGGGGCCTCTCGATGCCATACTAGTGGGTAATTGTAACGGCTTTACCTTATCATGTGCTACAAGAAAAATGTTCTGTCTTTTTTCTCTGTTACTGTCCCCTTTCTATCCTGCTCTAACCAAGTCTGTCGACCTGTTCCACAAATCTCAAAACTTCATCATGAAATATCTCCAGAAAAAGTACACGAATAAACATAGAACGCCATCCTCCAACGTAGACCTCGACTACTATGTCTCCTTCTCCAACATCAGGGGTCTACGTTCCAACCTTTCAGAGGTTGAAACCCAATTGCAGGAGACGAAAGCGGACATATTGTTCCTAAGCGAAACTGGCATTGGGCCGACCACTTCCCTAGATGATTTCATAATTAAAGGATACCCTAACAACATTTAAATCTGACCCCAAAATCGCCATGGGCATTGAATATGAGCCTACATTAAAGATGGATTTCCGTGTGGTCAGGATATCTCGAGAGAAGACCCTAATTTACCTTATATGTGCTTCCGGGTTGCACTTGCTTACACCACTGCATTTATATTTGCCTCTATCGCCCACACAATAGCGGAGTTAATATCTTTAAGAGTATATCTGAGAAAATTGACCACATCCTGTCTTCTCATCCTTCGGCTAACATTCACATCTATAGTGACTTCAATGTCCACAATTTAGAATGACTGACCAACTTAAACTAAACAGATGATGAGGGGAGGTTCTGTCACGATTTCTTCATTGCTTATGACCTCACTCTACTCACTGATACTACCAGTCAGTATGCATGCCTTCTAGACCTTTTTCTCACAACTTCCCCTGAGCTATGTTTATGTTCCGTTCTATCTCCTCTGGGATCTTCCGATTACTCGGTTGTATCAGTTAAGATAAAAATGAAATGTAATAAGTCTTCAGACGTACCTCTTCACCGTCCACTATATCGATACTCTATAGCTGATTGGGATACCTTCCATACATTTATTTGTGATCTACCTCTGCATTACATATTTAAAAAGGATGTGTCCTCTATAGTATCAGACCTGACCGAATGGTTAATTGTAGGTATAGACCGATTCATACCATCCAAAACATTCCAACAAAAACCTAACAGCCAGCCATGGTTCTCCCCAGAATGTGCTGCTGCCATCGCGCACAGAAATCACTTTTTCCATAGCTACCAACGTAATAGATGCACTGACACTAAAGCTGCTTTCAGGACTGCCAGCAACCACTGTAAAAGAGTAACGAAAAATGCAAGAGAGCTATATGCTCAGTTCGTTAAATCCAAAGTAGATGAGCAGCGGCTTGGATCCCACCAGTTTTGGCAAATAACAAATAGGATCCTGAACAGAAGCGTGCGTTCTATCCCAATCATCATCAATGGGTCTGAGGTCATCTCGTCAGACAAAGCCAAACTATTTGCCAACAACTTTGCAGCTAATTCTACCCTATGCGATCAAGGCCATCAACTCTCCGTATTTCCTCCTATAACAGACAACACGCTATGCAACATAAACATATCTGTACATGATGTCGCCAAGCTAATCAAGAACCTTGATTCCAGTAAAGCAACTGACCCTGACGGCATTCCAATTATAGTGTCGAAAAAGCTTCAACCAGAACTTGCCCCCATACTTACAAAAATGTTTAAGCTTTGTCTTAAGGAGAAGTGCTTCCCAACATCCTGGAAAACCTCATCAGTATGCCCTGTATTTAAGAATTTAGGGGATAGGTCATTTCCCTCTCAGTACAGACCAATAAGTCTCCTGTGCGTCATGAGTTAGTTGCTGGAATCCATATTAAATAAAGAAGTAGTCAATCACCTCAGCAGAAATAACCTTCTTAGTGACATGCAATATGATTTCCGTTCTGCTAGATCTACAGCAGATGTGCTAACGCTTATACCTCACAGGATCAGTGAATTTCTCCGCAAAGGCTTCCTGTCTGGGGCAATTGCTCTTGACATATCAAGGGCCTTCGATAAGTTATGACATAAATGCCTACTTCACAAGATTTCCAGCTACGGTATAACTGGAAATGTTTTCTCAATTATTAAATCATTTCTCTCTGATAGACTCATAAGGGTAGTGTTTAATGGGCAGAAATTAGAAGCCCATAGTATTAATGTTGGGGTCCCTCGGGGGTCAATCCTGGGCCCAACTCTTTTCCTGATCTACATCAATGATCTCCCAAAACACATACATAAATCATTTGTTGACATCTATGCTGATGGCACGACCATCTACGGCAACACATCAAAGACTGCAAATGACAAAGTTCTCTGATTCTCTCTCCTCTGATCTTGAGCGCGCGGTACAATGGGGGAAGAGGTGGCTGGTTACTTTTAATGCATCTAAAACCAAGTTTCTCTCTTTTAATCATCAACGCACTGATACCCAACTGGCATCAATTGAAATGTATGGTGCTGGTCTTGGGGAGACTCCATGTTTTGACAAGTTTCTGGGCTTGACCTTTACTCCTGATCTGAAATGGAACACGTACATCAAATCTATTGCTAAGGTCGCTGGAAAAATGGTAGCGTCCTTCTACCGCTCCAGTAGATATCTCACTACTGATGCAATTTTCTATCTATATAAAAGCCAAGTGCATACAAGGATGGAGTACTGCTGCAACATCTGGGCAGTAGCTGCTAAAAACAGCTTATCCTACCTTGACAGAGTACAAAATAGACTTCGTAGCTTAGTGAGGGATGCTCTTTTCTCTTCCCTGCAACCTCTCCCCCACAGAAGAGACGTTGCGAGTCTGTCTTTGTTTTATCGTTATTTCCATAGCAAGTGCCTTTCTGAGCTCCAATCTCTGGTCCCCCTTCGCCAATTATTCACGAAAAGCACTCGTCTAGCTGAAACCACTGTCAATAAGTTTCCTCACTCTTTATCTGTGCATAAATCAAAACGTAGATTCCACAAACCAAGCTTCTTTCTTAGAAGTGCGCGCCTGTGGAACTATCTTCCGTGTGCCTGTTTCCCACCTGACTACAACTTGGATGTCTTCAATTCCAACATAAACAAATTCCTGATAAACCGCCCCCTTAAGTAATCCATTTCATCAAATCTCCATTACTGACAATTACTACAATATTATCTCATTGATTACTGTACACACAATAACTCTTATCCTCGAGTGGCCTCCAGGCCTTGATATGTGGTGACTACCATAAAAAAGAAATAATAATCCAAAATAAGCTGTTTGTGTACTAATATCCCAACCGTATTGCCTTTAAAAGATTGTTTATCAATAGTAACGTTTAGCATTAAACATTAGTTTAGTTTTTTTTTAATATTAATATAATTGTCTGCGATTAGTTATCTCTATAACATGAGAAATTGAAGATCACTTCAAGATAATTAAGCGGCCCAAGTTGTGGTGTTCCCTTTTCTGTTGATGGATATTCTTGGTACTATATATGGATTTCTTATTCCTGAAAGGACCGGATGTGGAGAAAGAATCGGAAGCCAGTAACAAAACGTTGCACAGGCACTGACCTTAACCGGAACTACGATGCTAATTGGAGTGGTCGTAAGTATTGAGAAGATCGCATATATATATATATATATATATATATATATATATATATATGTGTGTGTGTGTGTGTGTGTGTGTGTGTGTGCGTGTGTGTGTGTGTGTGTGTGTGTGTGATTGATATGTAGTTTGCTTGAAGCGTTGTGTGGGATAGGTATGTAGCAGAGATTTAGAAGGCTGTCACAATGCGAGGAATGAAATATAGTCGGTGTTGGTAAGAGAAGACGAGAACAAGTGGCGATTTACAAATCAATAATCAATATCCAAGTTGTAATCAATAATATATATATATATATATGTTCACTATTTGGGGGAAAGAATTCCAGCGAAGTGCTCGATTAAAAAGAAAAATACTCCAATATAAGAGCTTAATATTTACTTATCTAAAACTGTACGGAAGGTCAGAAAAATATTGGTACTATTTGTTTCAGGCTTAACATAAGTGGGACTAACCAGCCTTACATTATTTACCATTAATTGGTCCCCCTTATGTTAGGCTTGAAACTGATGGCACCGATGTTTTTTCTGAACTTCTGTACAGTTTTAAATAAGTATATTGTTCTGGGGTAACTGACACCCCTATTCCTGTCTTCACATGGACTCTCCCATAGCTGTGAAACGCAGCCATTTTGGAATCTCTAATCAGAGATTTCATGCCAGCCTAATCGTTGACATGACTTTACCGACTCTCCTGTTTGATATTGTGAACCCCTAAAATAAGGCCACAACATCTGGCGACGTAGGAATGAAAAAACCTCACAAGGACCCTTTCCTTTTGACTAATAATCAAAAACGTCTATTTTCCTATTTTTCTGACTCAACTTTAAATTTTTCTACCAGCTTTGAAAAGTTCAACAAGTTTACTTCTTTTTTTCAACAACGAGAAAAAAAAAGAAAGTTATCGCCAAACCAAAACTGTGAGTAGAAAAAAATATATATTGCTGTCCTAATCAATTTCTTGTTTTAAGTCGAAATAAGAGTACATTCTATGCGGGAAAAAAAGTTATTGGTGAACTTGAATTTACGCTTTTGTATTTTTGAACACACGGGTTTCCTATTTTTCTGATTCAACTTTAAAAGGTTCAACAAGTTTACTTCTTTTTTTCAACAACAAAAAAAGTTATTGGTGAACTTGAATTTAGGCTTTTGTATTTTTGAACACACGTGTGGTTAGCTTGCAAGCAACCATTTTTTCTCTGTTACGGTGAACGAGAAAAATAAAAACAGAAACAGAAAAGTCATTAAACCGACTCTACATAGGACACTTGCATCTAACCCACAATTATTTATGGAAACACGTTCTACCAACGTGCCAATGTGGATATGTACTGACCATAAAAGCATATTCGAGGATTGTACAAATACAACTCTATAAAAGGAAAATATTTCAGCAACAACAACAACAAAAGGAAATTAGAAAAATACTGAAAGTCGAAACTAAAAAAGTTTATGGACTTAAAAAAAAAAACAGTAACTTTAAAAGATTTTTTCTCTCTCTCTGATATTTCTTAAATACTTTTGATGTTGGCAAAATTCTCTGACTTCACCAAATAGTACAGTTATTCACTATATTTTTTTCCTTTCATGGAAATTAAACAAAGACTTTTTAAGTGTCTTATTACATTTTCTGCTAAGATACAACACGGAACTTTTTTTTTCCTTTTGTCCCTCCTCATGTGTGAATATTTATTTCATATATCATCTTCATAAAATTGTTTTTTTCTTCGTGAAATTTCTCAGACCTAGAAATTCGGAGACTAGTTATTTTTCAACATGGAAGAACTTTCAAAACAAATAGCTGCTATGATACGGTTGCAGCAAACTCAGTTCTCCGAAATACAAAAGCAAAGAGAAGAAGAAAGAAAGCAAATGGAGGAGGAAAAACGACAAAGAGAAGCAGAAAGCTTCGAAGAAAGAGAAGAAAGAAAACGAAGAGAAGAAGAAAGAGAAGAAGAAAGAAAACAATTTAATGCCCAAATACTTGAAATGCAAGAACAAGCAAAGAGAAAGTTGGAAATATTATCTAAGGTTATATCTAAAAAAGACAGTAGAGAGTCAGACAAGGACGTTTTTTCCCAAACTGCAATCTGGTCAGCGTTGGAAACTTTTCAGTACCGGCCTGATGAAGAATTAACTTTTGAAGCCTATTTCCGCAGATTCGGCGACGTGTTCAGAATTGATTGTAAAACTTGGAGCGAGCAGATGAAGATTCGTCTCTTACTACAAAAATTGGGAGCCATGGAATATAGTAAGTTCGTGGTCTATATACTGCCAAAACAGACGAACGAATTGTCATTTGACGAGGCTGTAAAATCCTTAATGGAGTTATACTGCCCGAAAACTAGTTTATTCCATAAGAGATGGAAATGTATAAACCTGACTCGCAAAGAAGACCAAGACTACACAATATTTGCGTCAGTCGTGAACAGGCATTGTGATAATTTTAAATTATCTTCGTTAACGGCCGACAATTTCAAGGTCTTGATTTTTATTCAAGGTTTAGTCTCAACCAAAGACGCTGAAATCAGACGCAGGGCATTGAACACACTCGAAAAAGAACCGGACATTACCCTTCAAAAATTGGCTGAGGAATGCCAAATAATTATTTCTGAGAAACAGGACTCCAGAAATATAGAAGAGGCAAATGTATCATACATCAAGAAAGTGCAAAATAAAAAACCGTTCGTTCCAAAAAGTCAAGTGAAAACCAAACGCAATACTCAGGAAACATACCAAAATAAGCCTGATTTACCACGTTACCCATGCCGAGGATGTGGAGAACTCCACTGGCAGAAAGATTGTCCTTACCGGTCCCGTAAATGCGATCTATGCAGACGCAATGGCCACAAAGCCTCGCATTGCAGAGTAAAAGGACCTTGCAAGAGTTACGTCAAACGACGAGAATTCTAGGGAAAGATGAAAATGTACGGAAGTACGTAATAGTCAAAATCGGGTACAAAAACGTAAAGCTTCAACTTGACAGTGGCTCAGATTTGTCGATAATAAACTATAATACTTGGTGTAAAATTATCAAACCAAAAATGAGACAAACCAACAGAGTGGCTCACTCGATAACGGGAGAACGCATTAGGTTTGAAGGTGAAGTCACTACAAATGTAACATTGAAGGGCAAAACTTTAACACTAAAAATGTTTGTGTTAAAGAAATCAAATAATCTTTTCGGGACAGACTGGATTCAACAATTTGAACTCTGGGACTCGTCCATGAGCGATTTTTGTCAGAAAATAGACAGCCCTACAGCCGAAGCAAAAAAACTTAAGGAAAACTTGATGGAGTCATTTCCTAATGTTTTTTTCGGGCAAATTAGGCTGCTGCACAAAAATGAAGGCGAAGTTCGAATCAAAAGATAACATCACCCCGGTTTTTAAAAAGAAACGCAGCATACCATTTGCCTCTATACAAAAAAATTGACGAGGAGCTAGATAGACTCGTCAAGGCAGGAATACTGACCCAAGTCGACTACAGTGAGTGGGCTGCCTCCACTGTATACGTAAAGAAAAAAATCAATGGATATTAGAGTCTGCGCAGACTTCTCGACAGGGTTGAATGCATCACTAAGGGATCACCACTACCCGCTACCTAGCCCCGAGGAAGTATTTACGAAACTCAATGGAGGAAAAATTTGGAGGAAAAATTTTCTCAAAACTAGATTTAAGCGAAGCATACCTACAAATTCCCGTGGAAGAAGAAAGCTCCAGACTCTTGTGTATTACCACCCACAGGGGACTGTTCAAGTTTAATAGGTTAGCTTTCGGGATTAAGATCGCCCCGGCTATCTTTCAGCAAATAATCGACACTATGTTGAGCGGCTTTGATTTTTCTATAGGATACCTAGATGACATTCTAGTAAAAAGTGAATCTATAGAAGAACATAAAAGACATGTTTTTCGGGTATTTGAAAAAAAAAGTGAGTATGGCTTCACACTGGAAGACACAACATGCGAATTTTTCCTCAACCAAATTAAATACCTTGGTCAGATAATAGACAAGAACGGTAGACGGCCCGATCCTGAAAGGTCCACAGCGATAAGAAATATGCCTGAGCCACATGACTTAACAACTTTGCAAAGTTTCTTAGGTTTAGCCAACTATTATCAAGCTTTTATTCCAAACCTGCATACTTTACGTGCACCCCTAAACGAGCTACTTAGGAAGGACAAAGTTTGGGATCGGACCACAGAATGCCAGACTGCATTCGAAAAGCTAAAAAACGTGCTCACATCAGAACTGTTCCTGACCCATTATAATCCGAAACTAGACATAATCGTTGCTAGTGACGCTAACGCATATGGAATCGGCGCATGCATCCTACATAAAATGCCTGATGGTTCAACGAAACCGATAGCACATGCGTCTAGATCCCTACTACCGGCGGAAAAGAATTATTCCCAAATAGAGAAAGAATCTCTAAGCATTATTTTCGCTGTGACTAAATTCAATAAATTTTTACATGGAAGACATTTTAAGCTTCAAACGGACCATAAGCCGCTCATCGCTATCTTTGGTTCAAGAAAAGGATTGCCTACACATACGGCAAACAGACAGCAAAGATGGGGAACAATCCTACTCAATTACGACTTCGAAATGGAGTTTCTACCATCAAAGAAGTTAGGACATGCTGACGGCCTATCCCGGTTAATACCAAAAACTGGAGAACCGCTTGAGGATTCTGTTATCGCATCACTTCAATCAGAGAAGGACTACAGTTTGATTCTATGTAACACAGTGAAAGAACTTCCGGTTACCCTAGACGACATAAGAAAAGAAGCCGAGAGTGACGATTTTATAAAAGAAACCAAAGCAAAACTGGAATCGGATGAACAAGTAGCAGAGGCTTTCTCAGTGTGCAACCAGGTTCTACTACAGAGATAGAGTAGTTATTCCAGCGACCCTACATAAAAAAATCCTCAAGGATTTTCACACAAGACACCCTGGCGCCACCAGAATGAAGAGCCTCATGCGTTCATACGTGTACTGGAAAAGCATGGACAAGGACATTGAAGAAAAAGTGAAATCATGCAGAGGATGTGCTCTAGCTACGAAAGCACCACCTATTCAATTCAGTCCATGGCCCAAAGCCGACTATCCATGGTCACGAATACATGTGGACTATGCAGGACCACTTGATGGACACTACTACCTTATAATAGTGGACAGTTTTTCCAAGTGGCCGGAAGTCTTTAGATATAAGAGCCCAACTACGGACTTCACCATAAAAACTCTTCATGAGTTATTTGCACGATTCGGAGTGGTCGACTGTTTAGTGTCAGATAACGGCACTCAGTTTACGTCCGGGGACTTTAAAGAGTTCATTAGAGACTTCCAAGTGGACCACATTACAACTCCGACATACCAACCCAGGTCAAACGGCCAGGCGGAAAGATTTGTGGACACACTGAAGAGAGCTTTGAAGAAGGCTAAGGACACGCCATCCGAAAAAGCCCTACAACAATTTCTTCAGGTGTACCGCATAACGCCCAACGAAAACACACCATCCCAGATGTCTCCAGCGGAAGTAATGTTTGCAAGGAAAATACGGCCAGTTTTTGATAAGTTATTACCAAAACAGGTAAAACACACCAAGCTGACGATACCCAAGAAGAACTACATGCCGGGAGAAAAGATATTTTTCCAAATGCATAAAGATAATAGTACCTTCTGGGAGTGGGGAACGATCATTAACAGGATTGGTCGTATGGTCTATATGGTGGAAGGACCACACTCCACACATAAGAAACACTTAAACAAAATTCGCAAACGCACTTCAGACGAGCCAAGTGAAATTCCATCTGAAGAAGAGACGATGGACCTCCTATATGAGGCATTTGATCTGGAGCCTCCTCAAACCAGTACGGAAATACGTCGTTCCACTAGAAAAAGGAAGCTGACGGACCCCTTGGAAGTCAACCCTAAGAGAAAAAATTATATTTCAGGGAAATAAATCTTCGGAGAGGGGTGTTCTGGGGTAACTGACACCCCTATTCCTGTCTTCACATGGACTTTCCCATCGCTGTGAAAGGCAGCCATTTTGGACTCTCTAATCAGAGATTCCATGCCAACCTAATCGTTGACATGACTTTACTGACTCTCCTGTTTGATATTGTGAACCCCTAAAATAAGGCCACAACATATATATATATATATATATATATATATATATATATATATATATATATATATATATATATATATATATATATATATATATATAAGTGCATTAAAATGCTATAACAATGTGGGTTACCGGTGTGAGAAGTGGTGTGAAAAATGAAAAAAAAAGACAGGTGGAAATCTTGAAGAATTGTGAAATACCGTATGTTTACATTTTTTGTTCGCATATAAAATGAACAAAATGAATTTCAAATCAGTACCTGGGGACACCTAACCCTAACCCTAACACCCTGGTCTCAAAAAGCAGTAAGTCTCCCATTTACTTATTTAATATGTGATTTTATATGCGACTTTGAAAAATATATAGACATACGGTATTTCACTATTCTTAAAGATTTCCAACTGTTTATCTTTTTTTGTGTTCATTTTTTCCCACCAATTCCTGGATAAACTATCACAGGAATATATAGATAAAGGCAGCTCTGCAGATTAAAAAAGGATCTCTTCACAATGATAAGGAGAGAATGATAATGGCCGCTCAAGATTAAGGCTTGATGACCTATGCTTTTAAAAAGATGAGTGGTCTCAGCAGTAACCACAAGTGCAGGTTGTGTCACACAGAGGTAGAGAGTATGAGCCACCTGACATCCAGTTGTAAAGTCCTGTTGGAGGACGGCTATTATACAATGCGACATAATCGAGTGGGTAAATATATCCACTGGAAAAAATCTGTAAAAACTTGAATATCCAATGTAGAAGCAAATGCTGGGAACATGTTTACCAGAAAGAACAGTTGGAAATAAGTCATACACCATCCACTATAACTATGCAGTTCCTACAGCTCCAAATCTAGAAAATGGGGCTGTTAAGCCTAACATAGGGCTATAGGACAAGAAGGAGAATGGGGCAACCTTATGCTGGCCTTAACAGAGCAGAGGGATAAAACAACAAAATACCAAGGACTTATGTACAACATGAAAAGAAACTGAAATCTTAAGAAGGTATCAATCATACAAGTCATCATAGGAGCAACCGGACTAATAAGATAGAATTTCAAAAACTATCAGGCGCATATACCCGGTGAACCAAGTGCAAGGGAAATACAAACAATAGCACTTAAAGGGACAGTTAGAATCTTTCTCGGTTGGAGTAACTAAACTAATGGGAGAATGTTTGGCATCCGGTAGAATGCCCCATCTCTAGGAAAACAAAGTGATAAGAAAATAAAAGCAAGAGTAACCCACATTGCTATAGCCTTCTAATAAACTTTTATTGTATTTACCACCAATGCTTCATGCAAAATACTTTCCCTTTATATATATATATATATATATATATATATATATATATATATATATATATATATAGTAGAAATGGTAATTAATAAAAACTGAAGAAAGTGCTCAATACTGTTGTAGAGCAAATATGCATTTTATTATATATATATATATATATATATATATATATATATATATATATATATATAACAAATAATTGACAAAAGTCTATGTTCCAAATTTCAGGATGTTGAACCTCTAACCGTTTGTTCCTTTACGTTAGTTGACAAGAAATAAGCGGTAAGATGGCCAACATCTTTAAATTTGAAATATATACTTTTGTTATGTATTTGTTATGATCCCTGTAATTATATCGAGGTTCATAAATTAAAGGATTGGTATAAATAAAAGGTAAAATATAATTGAATAAACAGATTTCTTCATAAATCAATATATGCGAATTATTTAAAAACTATACATTCACGAGAGGTACCAATGGTTTCATTATGATGGGTTAGCTCTTTTTAGCTTAATTATCCCAACATACATTCTCAGCGTCCGTCGGAACGAAATAAAACGCATGGAAATGAACGTTTGGTTGAACACCGCTTAAATAAAGTGGTGTCACTGAGTTTACTTTTTTTTATTTCCGTTTAATAAATGTATTAAACTTATTTATTTAATTTTGATAAGAGTATTCAAACAAACGTTTATTTCGATGTATTTTCTTTCGTTCCGACGGACTCTGAATATTTATGTTGGAATAATTAAGCCAAAAAGAGCTAACCCATCATAATGAAACCATTGGTCTCGGGAATTGTATAGTTTTTAAATAACACGTATTAAGCTCTCACATTCGCGAACGAACACTTTATTGGTTTCTTTTCACTACATCCTTCCACCCTATATATATATATATATATATATATATATATATATATATATATATATATATATATATATATATATATATATTAGTCTTATTTCCAGAGTCTTGCGGTTCTGGGGAAGAAACTATTGGAGTAAAAAGATCTTTTACATCTAGGGATCTCTACAGTGTGGGGGTGGGATCTAGTAGCCTGTCGGGTTTGTCCCATCGACGAAATGTTGCATCCCTCTGCCTTTTCTACAAGTATTTTAGTGGTGAATGCTCTGACGAACTGCAATCACTTGTGCCCCCACGACGCGAGCACCCCTGCTCAGGTGCATGCTATCATAAAAAACCTTGACACCTCAAAAGCATGTGGACCCGATCTTATCCCAGCTGTGCTATTAAAAAAGTGCTCAGCCGAAGTAGCTCCAGTTCTCTCCAAACTCTACAACAAATGTCTTAATGAAGCTTGCTTTCCGGGCTGTTGGAAAACTGCTTCTGTTGTACCAGTATTCAAGAATTCTGGCAAAAGGACAGACCCATCAAATTATCGCCCCATTAGCCTCTTCCCACTTTTTGCCAAAATATTTGAGACCATAATTAACCATGCTCTAGTCCATAACCTTACAGATGCTAAACTACTGACTGACAAACAATATGGATTTAGACAAGCCCGTTCCACAGCAGACATCCTCACTGTGATCTCTGAACGTATATACCATTCACTGGACAAAGCGGGGGAAGGCAGAGCGGTAGCTCTAGATATATCTAAGGCTTTTGACAGGGTATGGCATGAGGGTCTCCTCAGTAAAATCAGATCATACGGTATCACTGGTAGAATACTTAACATAATTAAATCCTTCTTAGATAAGAGAAAAATCCAGGTAGTCCTCGACGGTCGCACATCTAAACAATATGATATAAATGCGGGAGTGCCCCAGGGTTCTATCCTTGGACCTCTATTGTTCCTGATATTCATAAATGACCTCCCCGACAACATTGCCTCTGAGATGGGTATATATGCTGATGACACTACACTCTATGGCAGACACGACAGGAAGACGAATGAACACATTTCTAAAGAAATGGCAGAAACACTAGAGGAAGACCTCCAATCTGTAGTGGAATGGGGACAAAAGTGGTTGGTCGCGTTCAATGCTGCCAAGACTAAACTAGTTTCATTCAATAATTACAAGAAACCCTCTCTACCACCCATAGCAATGCCCAACGACTCTTTATCTGAGAGTCCATCTTTCAAACTCCTTGGCCTAACGTTCACAGGAAACATGAGTTGGAACAATTACATTGAAGGCATTGCCAGGGCCGCTGCAAGAAAGGTAGGCTCTCTCTACCGTGCTAGAAAACTACTAACACCCGAAAGTATCCTGTACCTCTATAAGGCCACCATTCGCCCATGTATGGAGTATTGCTGCCACATCTGGGCTGGTGCATCTGCTACTAGTCTCTCGCTCCTTGACAAGGTTCAAAAGAGAGTCGCAAATCTGATAGGCCCTGAACTGGCATCTAAGCTTCAGCCTCTGTCCCATCGACGAAATGTTGCATCCCTCTGCCTTTTCTACAAGTATTTTAGTGGTGAATGCTCTGACGAACTGCAAACACTTGTGCCCCCACGACGCGAGCACCCTCGACAAACCCGACAGGCTACTAGATCCCACCCCCACACAGTAGAGATCCCTAGATGTAAAAGATCTTTTTACTCCAATAGTTTCTTCCCCGGAACCGCAAGACTCTGGAATTCCATTCCAGGTCCCTGCTTCCCCAACAGTACTGACGTGCAGAAGTTCAAGTGTAACGTGAACCGACACCTTGCTGCCCAAATCCCTACATAGTACCCCAGTAGTTGTTGCCCCTGATAGTAGCCCCCTACACCAAAGTGGCAATTTGCCTTGTTTGGGGTGAAAATGTAATAAAAAAAAATAAAAAAAAAATTATAGTATTCCAAATTTTAATGGGTTTATATAATTGAAAATTCGGTAATCGTTCATATACCAATAAATTTTAAGCCAAAAAGAGATGACTTAAACTGTAAGCTACAAAATTATCATATTTTATAATTGAGCATTCATATATTGTTTTAACAAAATCAAGACATCAAGGAATTGACTGATAGCTACAAATAGTGTATTTCATTGTTAGTTTCCCAAATAATTTTCCGGATATTTTGTTCAAAGCTATTATTAACTTTTGTACCGCAAAATCTCTCTCTCTCTCTCCCTTTCTCTCTCTCTCTCTCTCTCTCTCTCTCTCTCTATATATATATATATATATATATATATATATATATATGTGTGTGTGTGTGTGTGCTTGTGTGTTTATATATTTGGATTTTACCGTCATTGGATACTTTACCTTTCACTAGACTATCCATTCACGTGAAATCACCTTTTTCTTCACCATATTCCCTATGCTTCACTTTTTGTCATCAAGTAAGATCTTTGACTTACTTGCAGTTTCATCAAATACTTTTGTATGCAAAATTCAATCTCGCATTTTGCTAATTCCTGCCCTCTGATAAGAAGGAAAGTATTTCTTCGAAACTCCGCGGATTAAGGATTATCCACTTATTAAGGGTTTCCTTTTCAGATTAAAGATGTTTTTAACTCCTTTTCAACGTGTTTTATTAACTATTTTCTCTTATATATATATATATATATATATATATATATATATATATATATATATATATGTAATTTTATGTATCCCCACGAAATGTTACAAAGAAATATAATAATTTATGTATCGATTTTCAGAATTAACTTCAAAATGTTCAATACGTGAATAGGGGTAAGTGGTAAGTTATGAAAATAGACGTGGCAATTAAGCTATACAGAGGCGTCAGCGTTTCATACTGCGGGAAATCGTAAGGCTAAAATACATGGAATTCATGTTGCTGTGTGTTTAATCTAGCTAGCTTACCAATCAGATTCTTTGTTATCAGTAATCACAGGGTTATGTTTCAATTAACTAATGGTAGGGTTTCTTTTAAACAAATGTTCAGCTGAATTGTACTTCTTCTTCTATATCTTCCCTCCGTTCTCCCTCCCTCTCTCTCTCCCAAGTTTTTGTTTTAGTGATCACCATAAAATATTTAGACAAAGCAATTGTCAGCGATCCTGATACTTGCAAGTCATGTCAAAATGTATAACGTAAATAAATAATACCTATCGAAAAAAAAATTCCTATAAGATATTATAAAATAATATAAATTAAGTAGTATAATAGATACATTCAAATCCTGTAAAAATACAACATTATTGTAGATAACAAATATTTATTTTTCTTGGACAATGACGAATGGCAAGGGTACGGATGGCATTTCAAAATAACAAGATTAGATTAGTAAAATAATTGATCTGAACTAAAAAAAAAACTACGTCAATACTAAGTACGTTTTTGTTCTTGCTTTTTAAGGGGTGTGGTGTTTTATTAACACTGCTGGGGAGCAATGAGATGAAATATTGTTTGGTTTTTAATCTTAAAAAATATTCATGATAAATAACGATCCCTATAATACTATAAGGATGTACGAGTCTTATTCTTGGAAGCAAATTAATTGACTTACAATCAAACGAGTTTTATACACACACACATACACTCACACACAAACACACACACACACCTTATATATATACAAATATATATAGAATAAATGACAAAAGTTTATATTCCAAAGTTCATGATGTTGAACATCTTATAATTTATTCCTTTAATTCGGTTGACATTTACAATTCTTGACAGTATCTGTTTCGTAGCGCAAAATCAGTCACTTAATTATCATATCAATTAGTGAATCTATTTTGCCCTTAACTCATCAGAAGAAATAGCAACAATCAATCCATCAAAACTTGATTGAAATCCGAAAATTGGAAGAGAATCTGTAAATACCTTGTAATATGTTTCCATTACGCCATTTTGAATTTTAGAAATTAGGTCACTAAACCAAACTATTCGTACTAACATGTTCGATAAATTTAGGAATATTCTGTTAAAATTTTCTATTTAATGATTTTTAAATTTATTAATTCTAATTAATGTATGCATACTAAGGAAAAGAATATTAATAATTAAAAATATAAAACATTTTGGTCGAATATTCCTAAATAAAAAATGTTTGTTCTTTCACGTTTTTTTCCACCTTCCTACCTTTTTTTCTCAACACACACCTCCAAACACCCGGGAAACGCCGGGCATAGAGGTGATTAACAATTAAAGAAGAAAAAAAAAGATGTAAGCGTGACACAGAAAAAAAGATGTAAGCGTGCCACAGAAAAAAAAGATGTAAGCGTGACACAGAAAAAAAGATGTAAGCGTGACACAGAAAAAAAGATGTAAGCGTGACACAGGAAAAAAAGATGTAAACGTGACACAGAAAAAAGATGTAAGCGTGCCACAGAAAAAAAAGATGTAAGCGTGACACAGAAAAAAAAGATGTAAGCGTGACACAGAAATAAAGATGTAAGCGTGACACAGAAAAAAAAGATGTAAGCGTGCCACAGAAAAAAAAGATGTAAGCGTGACACAGAAAAAAAAAGATGTAAGCGTGACACAGAAAAAAAAGATGTAAGCGTGACACAGAAAAAAAAGATGTAAGCGTGCCACAGAAAAAAAGATGTAAGCGTGACACAGGAAAAAAAGATGTAAGCGTGACAGAAAAAAAGATGTAAGCGTGACACAGAAAAAAAGATGTAAGCGTGCCATAGAAAAAAAAAGATGTAAGCGTGCCACAGAAAAAAAAAGATGTAAGCGTGACACAGAAAAAAAAGATGTAAGCGTGACACAGAAAAAAAGATGTAAGCGTGACAGAAAAAAAGATGTAAGCGTGACACAGAAAAAAAGATGTAAGCGTGCCATAGAAAAAAAAAGATGTAAGCGTGCCACAGAAAAAAAAAAGATGTAAGCGTGCCATAGAAAAAAAAAGATGTAAGTGTGACACAGAAAATCGTATAAATGTATAGATTCATCGCTTGCTTTTTTGTTTACAGTTGGTGGATGTGATTACACTGCGAGTCCGGTATACCGTGGCCCATCTCCATTTTCGGAACCGGAAACTCTATCGTTGGCAGGCTTCATAAAAAAAGAGAAACCTTACGCTTTCTTTTCTGTCCATTCTTATTCCGAATACGTTCTAACCCCTTTTGCATCGACTGAGGAAAAACCAGAAGACTCCGAGGAATTGGTAAGAAACAATCACCAAGTTCTGATTCTCTTGGTTTTCTTTCTTTTATTCAGATGTTTTAGATAGATTATGCGTGTGGGCTTAATTAGCTAAATGGATACTTTCAAAGGTTATAGAATCGATTATGCCGACTTCACATCCTAGAGCGTTGGTTGTGCCAGAGAACTCCAATAATAATATAAATAAAATACTGACTCGTATTTAAATGAGTGTATACAATAAATCTTTACATTAAGTATTTTGTTTAGGTGTTAAATAATACAATAAAAGTTGATATGCCGGAAAAGAGACAAACAAAATTATTTTCCTATCCGACTTGCGTGTGTTTGCACGAACATGTGCGTGTTTTTACTGAGGTTCAGTTTTAGTTTCATGTTAGAAACCCGTGATCTCCGCTGCGTTATCGGTCATTGGAAACTAACGCGGTTCCCCCATCAGGTTTGTTTGGTGAAGAGGTTGGCTAATAACTTATTGTTAGGTATCAATCAAAAATAAAATAAATAAATGACACAGTTATTTCCCTTGGACCGAAGAAAGCAGAGTTATCGCCCTTGCCACATGACACATAAAGAGATAAACAAAAACACGATTCGATTTTTTTTACATAGGCTTCACCACTTATCAAGCCCCAGAGATCACTCGAGGATAAGGGTTAAGAGTGTACAGTAGTTAATTGAACAATATAGTAATTGTTAGTAATAGAAATTAGGTAAATTTGTTAACTAAGGTGAACAGCTCATCAAGAACTTGTTTACGTTGGACTTGAAGACAACCAGATTGCAGTCAGCTGGAAAGCAGGAGAACTGAAGCTTTTTTCATGGAATCTACGTTTAGGTTTAGGCACAGATAAAGTGTGAGGGAATTATTGATAGTGTTTTCAGCTAGACGAGTGTTTCTTATCAAAGTTTGACGATTACAGATTTTTAATCATTACGCATCGAACTGCTTCTACACAACCATTTAATCTGTAAGTTGTTTAACTCTGCATTAGTCACCTGGGTGTTCCAAAAATGGTTAGTCCCATGGTGTGTTTATACACCCTAATACAAAATGTTCATAGTTTTATTATTTTGTAAAATATAGTTATCCTGCTTAAGGATATATCTACAGTTCTTGTTGAACAGTTTGAATCACTTGTAGCTTGTTGATATTAATATAAAATAATACAATAAAGTAAATAATAAAATCAAGGAAAAAACAAGATATTATATTAGCTAAGCTCATAGTTACTAGACTGAAACGGTAATAAATTGTAAATAAAATAATTCCATCAAAACTTATCATAAAGAAAATACCAAAACATACCAATTCCATATTAAATATTACAGAGTCGCCTAATGATACCTAATATGCGTTTTTATCTAAAAAAATTTCATTCCTACTGGAAAAATACAACAATATATAAATCATAAAATCATACCTACGTTAGTCAGCTGGGGTAACTGGACACCCCAGAAAGACAAAGGAAAGCTGAAATAGAATTGCGTTATACCACGTGTGCTATACCCTCACTGAGTCAAGAGAGTACTGGGAGAGAAGAAAAACAAATAAGTTGCCAACTAGGAATTATGAGTACTTAAGCAAAATTGGGGTGACAAAAAATCTCATGGGACTAAGGCAGGGTTAAATGAAAGGTTATACTCCGTTCGTGGATCATTTCACAATACGTCTCAAAGGTCGATGCAACCTCTTGTTGTCCCATCTTTAGCAGATAGAAAATATACAGCCATGACAGCAAAAAATAGACGGTCCTTATATAAAATTAAGTTCCAGTTATACAGGTGTAGAAAGCAGTGTTTATTATAATAGTCAACAAAAAGAATGTCGGAATCTCCAAGAATGACGTCCTGAATAATTTCTACAAATTTACATAACATACAACAGTTCTACTAATGCACATAACATACAACATTTCTACTAATGCACATAACATACAACATTTCTACTAATGCACATAACATGCAACATTTTTACAAATGCACATAACATACAACATTTCTACTAATGCAGATAACATACAACATTTCTACTAATGCACATAACATACAACATTTCTACTAATGCACATAACATGCAACATTTTTACAAATGCACATAACATACAACATTTTTACAAATGCACATAACATACAAAATTTCTACACATGCGGATAACATACAGCAAAATACAGCGAATAACTCAAACTAAGTTTCGTCATATAAATATAAATAAACCTTGAAGAGGTAAACTCCCTGGACATAATCTTATGACCGTTTATGTTTTTTCTTACCTTTACCCTTAGCAAGTTCCTTCTGCTTAATACGTAATTTCAGTTTAAATTTCAAACTCTACATTAAAAAGTATTTACTTAGAAATGCTTTATTTTTCGAATAGTTATATTTTTAATAATAAATTTATTTAACATAACTCTTTAATCGAGATAAGAAATCGTATGAACTTTATAGAAAACTTATTAAAACTGCATTGTGCATTGATAAAGTTTTAGACAACCCATTTTAAAACAATTAACAACATATATAGGCTAACAAATATCTCGCAACTATAGACCACAGACTAGCGTTCTATTTCAACAACATTGGTTGAAGCAACGTCCATCTAGCACTAAATATCAAAGGAAATTATGGTGTACGATAGACTGTTCTTCTATGAAGTGGAGTTCTGGCGTTTTTCCTGTGGAAGATGAATGTTTTTGTGTTCCTCATTTTTATTGAACTACACTCTCTCTTACAGTCTCGCTATTTGACAGAATGGTTATAACTGACCCGCCGTAGCACTCTTCACGAATCGTCGCCATTGACTCCGGTTCTACGCCATTCCGAGCAACTCAGCCATTCTGAGCAACTCAGCCATTCTGAGCAACTCAGCCATTCTGAGCAACTCAGCGATGTCCTTCACGTTGTCTGACATTCTTGCTTTTGGTCTTCCACGTCCTCTTTTACCATGGGTTGTACTAAAAGAGTGGATATTTTATTAGGCCGTCTGTTCTGGTCAAATGTTCCCAAACTTGCAATTTCTTGTCATCGACGTTGTCCAGCAATCTCCGGCATGGTCTAATCTTCTCCAGACTCCATTCGTTTGTATGTTTGTTTACCGAGCTTACACGAAGAAGTCTACGGTAGCACCACAATTCAAAAGCAGCAATTTTCCTCTTGTCGATGTTGTTGTGAATACTAAAACTTGCAGAAGTCGTTTCTTTGTGCGTTGTAAAATGAATCTGTCTTTCCAGATATTGGTTAGCGCAATCATTGCTGTCTTTACCATTGCAATACATCGTCTTTTCGTATCTTTCAAAATACACTGACTAAATAGACGATTGGTGAAAACAGTACACTTGTCCTCCATAAAGATTATGTGAAGGACGAGTCGATGTCGTTGGTTTGGTCATGCGGAACATTTACAGAAGCACGGATGTTCTACACCACGGGAAAACTGACCGATCAAGGAAAGCTTGGAGGCAAGTTACTAGACAGGGCCGTGTAAAGTGGGATTTGGTGACAGCTGACTTGTTGTGGGAAGAGGAGAATAAGCTTGCAAAATATCAAAAAATGACTGACCGCCTTTATAGTAAAAAAATAACGTGTAGGTTGAATGGGTGCATCTTATGCTTCTTCTATCAAACATTGTTTTCCCTATTTTTTTTTTTTTTTTTAGACACGACTTGCGATGCAAGCAGCAGCAGAAATGGAAAAAGTGAATGGACACCGTTTCGCTGCCGGAAGGATAATAGAATTTTATGGTAAGTTTCAAAGTAATAAAAAACATTCTTCGTAAAAATGTTTCATGTTTTCATGTTGCTCACACGTTTCATATTAGTACAGCCACAACTCTGCAGGCGAACATCCTTTCGTTGTGTGAAATTTCAAACATTGTCTTTTTATTCAAACCCGGATGTACACTTCTTTCATTCCGCGTTGCTTTTTATATTATACTAGCAGGGATACCCGACGTTGTCCGGGATTGAATAATGATCAACAAACCTTCTACATTTCCAATACCTTTATTGTCATCAAAATTGGTGAAAACGTCTAAATGTCAATCAAATAGATTGGTTACCTACTCTATTCGGGAATCCACCGTGGTGCATGTGGAGGAAGCTCACATGCATTCCCGCAGTTACTTAGTCCAAAATACATTGTAGTCTATGTTACACTGTAAAGAACCTACTCTTGATTTTATAAAATTATTTTTATATAATGACTTTTTTACAAGGGAGTCAGAAGGCCACTCAAGGATAAGGGTTATTAAGTGTATTGATGGTTACCGGGACAACAGTGTAGTAATAGTAAGTAGTTAGTGGTGGAAATTGGGTATATTTGATTAAGGAGACGGCTCAACAAGAACTTGTTTGCGTTGGACTTGAAGATGACCATGTTGTAGTCATCTGGACAGCAGGCCAGCGGAACAGAGTTTCATAGCTGGACAGTTCTAAGAAAGAAACTTTGATAATAGAATTTGCGTTCAGAACGAGGCACAGATAGAAAGTAGGGGAAGATGTTGGTAGTGGTTACAGCTAGACGGTTGTTTTTGCAAGGTTTTTGCAAGGTTTTTGCAAGGTTTTTGCAAGGGGGTCATATATTAAAGCTGCGACGAGAACTTGCCATAAAAATAATGATAGAACAGAAACAGGCTCGCAATGTCTCTTCTGTGTGAAACAGGAAAGTTAAAATCTGAAAGTAAAATATGGTTCAATTGTGCATTAAACAGAAACATTCATTTCGAACGCGCCTCTGTCTTATTAAAGAGTCTATTGAAAATTTCATTGGCAGAACCCTCTGCTTGTGCGATAATAAACTTCTCAAATACACGTGTGATGTTAGGCTGTATAAAAGCGTTAACTTTGATCAAAATCGGACTGTTCTTTTTTTTTTAATGGGACTTTTGGATTCTCGATACTTATCGGCGACATACCGATACAAAACTTATCCAAGAAAACTCCCAGACACATAAAGTACATTTGTGTAAAAATTGAAAAAAATCGGCCCAGCCGTTTTAGAGTCCATACGAAACGCACTAACACACACAAAAAGTATCTTTTATATATAAGTATAGATATCAGTTTATTTAGGAATTGAACTCGAATCATACAGGCATAATTCAGTTTCGAACCTTTCTTAACATATCTCTTTGAAGTAACTTAGTTCACAATAGGTATTATTTTGATTTTCTTCATCATCCAAATCCCTTTTAACTCTCTGGCTAGCTCTGTGTATTTGCTTCGTTTCTCCTTTTCTTTCATACTCACCCTGTGGTCAGCTGGGACAGCAAAGTCAACAATTTGACAGGATTTCTTTTTCTTGTTAATTATTACGACATCTGGTCTTCTTGCTTGGATGGGTTTGTCCGTCTGTATGTCCATTCCCATAGGATCTTGTGGTTCTCGTTTTCGAGTGCTGTTGCGGGTTTATGCTTGTACCATTTATCTGTACGCTCAAAATGCAGCCGTTTGCACAATTTCCAGTGCACCGCCCTCCCCACTTGGTCATGCCTAATTTAATATTCATTTTGGGTCAGTTTGCTGCATTAACTTACTATATGGTTTATCGTTTCGTCTCTTTGTCCACAGAGTCTGCATTTGCTATTTTCTTGTGTTTTATCGATCATTGCTTTGATGTGTTGGTTCTTATCGAGTTATCTTGTGCTGCAGTTATTAGAGATTCAGTTTCTCGGTTTATATGTCCTTTTCGCATCCATGTCCAGGTGTTTTCGTTATTCTCATCTTTTGTCATTCTTATGAATTTTCCGTGGAGTTGTTTCTTTTCCCATTTCTCTCTTCTCGTTTTGTCATTTGTCTCTCTGTTTTCTGTTTTGTTGGTTTTCTCCGTGTCTCTCGTTGCCATAATTATCCTTTCAGTGTTTTACATTATGTATTTTTCTAGTTCTTTTTTGTGTCTTTCACAGTCTTCTATACAGATCAGTCCTCTCCCGCCGTCTTTCCTTTTCACATAGAGTCTGTCAATATCGTCCTTTGGGTGTAGTGCATTATGTATGGTCATGAGTTTCCTAGTTTTCTGGTCGAGCTGTCTCAGTTCTTCTTTTGTCCATCCTATAAACGGTCCAGAGTATCTCACTAATGACACTGCCCATGTATTTATACCTTTTATTAGGTTTCTACTATATAATTTCGTTTCCAGGAGTTTTCTTGTTCTCCTGAGATATTCCTTTCCAATTTTCTCTTTCATTTTTGTTGCTCTGATGGTGTCCGTTTCCAGAATTCCCAAGTATTTATAGTCGTCTTGTTCTCCTAGTGCCCTCATTTCTGTTTGGTTGGGTAGTTCCATGCCTTCTGTCGTGTCCAGTTTCCCCTTTTTTATAACTAGTAGTGTGCACTTTTCCATTCCAAATTCCATTTGGATATCTTGGCTGAAAATCCTGGTAGTGTTAATTAGTGTCTCTAGCTCCTTTTCGGTCCTTGCAAAAAGTTTCAAATCGTCCATATACATCAGGTGGTTTATTTTTTCCTCTGTATTGGAGAACTTGTATCCGGCTTGGCACTTTCTCAGAATACTGTTCAAGGGCATCATGGCTATGATGAACAGTAGTGGTGATAGTGAGTCTCCTTGAAAGATGTCTCTTTGTATGTTAATTTCTGTTATGCATTGTCCACCAGCTGTCAATTCCAGTCTCCATGCTTTCATTGCATTTTCTATTACGTTGGTGATCCCGCTTGGTATTTTATACATTTTTAGGCAGCATTCTATTACCTATGCTTGGAGGATCCTGTCGTACGCTCTTCTGTAGCGTAAATTTTTCTTCCTCCTTTTACCTCCTTAGGATCTTTTGATAAACATATAGCACATCATGTGTTCCTCTTTCCCCTTTTTGGTATCCTTCCTGCTCCTCGACGATGTCCACGGTTATTCAGTGAGTGGTAGATTTGTTCCCTCAGTTGTGCTGTCAGTATCTTCCACATGGTGGGTAGGCACATGATTGGCTTATAATTGCTGGGGACGGTTCCTTTATCCGTTTCCTTCTGTAGCAGTGTGGTTCTACTTTTTGTCACCCAGTCTGGCACGTTTGCTTCCTGTATACAACTTCTTAGGTTTTGGGCTAGCCTTTCGTGTAAGGTTGTGAATTTTTTGAACCAGTATGCATGTATCCCGTCGTGCCCTGGTGCTCTCCAGTATGCCATTTTTCCTATGGTTTTCTTTAGGGTTTCCTTGCTGATTTCATTCACTGTTCCTTTTTCGATTTGTTGTAACTCTTCTTTCATGTCTTTCAGCCATTCGGAATTTCTATTGTGATCTCGTCGCTCTTCCCATATTTTACCCCAGTAGAGTTTTGTTTCTGTCGGATTTGGTTGTTCTGTTTTTGTTTTTCCCCCGTTCACATTTTGATAGAATTGACTTTTATTAGTTTCAAATATTCTGTTTTGTTTGCATTGTTCAGATTTATATCTATATCGTCTCAATCTCGCTTCTTTTGCTTTTATTTTTTGGTCCAGTTCTTCATGTTTCTTGTTTAGCCTCTCCCTGTCAGTTATATTTCTAATATTCCGTTTTCTCTACATTGCTTTCTTCCTGTTGATCATTCTGGTTTCTGTATTTGGGTTTCTAGTCTTATTTCCCATCCAGGTTTTGTCGGTCCGCTTGTCTCCGGTTGTTTTTCTGATTTGAGATTCATACTTACCATTTTGGCGACTGCGTATTATTATTATTATTATTATTATTATTATTATTATTATTATTATTATCATTAGTAGTAGTAGTAGTAGTAGTAGAAGTAGTAGTAGTAGTAGTATTTTTATTATTATTATCATTATTATTATTATTGGCTCACAAGGGGCTTTCGCACAGGTCATCAAATATCTCTCCTTGAAAACAACCTGTGCCGTTCCCTGGAAACTGAGTGAGAGTAACAACAAATCTTCTCAGACTTTCAGTACTCTCCACTTTTTTCGAAAAATGGATTTGCGTTACCACAACAGCCGCTTATTTACGAATGTTATCGAAATAGGTGATTTTTCTCCTTCTTCTTCTTCTTCTTCTTCTTCTTCTTCTTCTTCTTATTATTATTATTATTATTATTATTATTATTATTATTATTATCTCTTATAGGCATGATAAGGGGTTCTTCTGTGGATTGGGCCAAAATGAAGGCAAATATTACGTATTCTTTTGTGTTTGAACTTCGGCCCAACAGAGGTGCAATGAACGGCTTCATCCTTCCAAAAAGTAATATTAAACCAAGCGCCTTGGAACTTTTCGCAGGTTTGAAAACCTTTGCAAAAGGATTTTTGTAATCGGACATTTTTTATCTGATTTCTTTTATCTATAAAATATTTTAACGGATTAAAATATTAGACAACATTTTGGGGTTTTGTACTGACTTTTTTTTCCTCATTAATTTTACTCAAAGGATCGAAAATTCTTTGAATTTCTTGATTTCTTTTCTCATTTTTTGACAAAGTTTCTGTTTTACAGCATATCAATAATTAGAAGTTTACATGTGGTAAAACATTTATTTTGCTTAGCTTTACCATTCTGTTTTTGTTATTTTAATAATAATTTATCTATTGGTACCCTAGGCCAATAAATAGAGAGTATGTTAACTGGTATGAATTTCCGCGAGGGTTACATAGAGTACATGTCAGGATAACCTCGCAGCAAATGGCCCTAATACAGCTAGCGTGGTTGAGGCGAGTGTTAAAAGATTAGATCCCTTCATAAAAACATATTAGAAATGCAGGTGTCGGATGAGTAGATTGAAATGATCACGAGTTAGAGCGACATTATGTAAGCAGTTCGAGTTGAGAAGCGGACAGACAAAGCTCAACAATGTAGAAATCTAATAGAGTATTGTTGCTACGTTTCGTCTCTTCCACTTGAATGGGGTAAAAAAAGAGCCCCCAATCTAATATGGCCCGTTTTATCAACTATACTTCAACCTCTGTCCTATGGCCCCAAATTTGCATTCCTGTGTCTACTTTACAAGCCTATTAATGAAATGTGTTCTGATTAAATAATTGCACTTCTGTCCCCTTCACGTACATATCCCTGACAAATCCGCTTAGCAACAAAATCACACCCTTTACTGTTGAGATCCCTAAATGCCAGAAAGCTTTCTATTCTAATAACTTCTTCCCTCGAACAGCTAGACTTTGGAATTCCCTTCCTGCTACCTGCTTCCCTGACTGTACTGATATGCAGAAGTTTAAATGAAACGTAAACCAACATCTTATTAATCTTTCTAGGCAGGGTTCCGTATAGTAGCTCCTTATGTCCAAATGGCGATATTCCTTGTTTTTGGTGAAGGCGAATAAAAAAAAGTGAATCCTCGAGACTTTGTATGTTCTTCGAGCATTTTACAGCTAAATAAGAGAATTAAGTAAGAAGTAATGCCTGAATAGACTTGTATTAAGTTAAACACATCACAACCACGAGACGATCGCGGCTCACACATGAAAAAGCGACGATGAAAAAAATGATGACCAACTACCACACACGTATGTAAACGACTTTTTGTTATTTTTATCTCGATTGCTCATTGGAAAAACCCTACAAGGGCACAAGACTATGTGCGAATATTTTTTAACGTTCGTTTTTTGCTCTTTGCTTTTGAAAATGTTATGCATTTAATTGAGGTTTTATTCAAAACACTAACAATTCATTGAACAAAAGTTGTTTGTTCGTCCATAAACTGGAAAATATTAGGGGTGCATAGCTTTTTAAACATTATGAATATGTGATGACCATAATAGATCTTGATGAGATTTGAACTTGGTATAGTCGATTTCATAGTCTGCGAAGTTATCGATTAGGCTAATCACATAGTTCATATGTATGCGTACAATAATAAAATTAGTTTCTCAGAACATCTCTTTATAGAAATCTCTCCAGACAAAGCATGAATCTAATTAATGTAAAGATGTAACAAGAACGAAAATTGATTATCACATTCTAAAGATAGGGATGTCTATTGGCCTTAGTCTTAAAAAGACCATCATTATAGTTAGGAGGAAAAGAGTCAGCAAGAAAAGAGTTCTACAAACCTGAAGTTCTTTTATGATTTGGTTTGCTTGTCTTGTTTTACTGCATATCAACTACTTTCGAATTATTTAATGCAGAGTTCGGTTGTTTTGGTAAAAGTTTTTATGCATAAAATTCTTTATATCTTCAAATATTTATTCATGGTATTAGATTTGCTTATTATTATGTTCTGCAAAGCAAAAAGAAAAGCACTTTTTTCTACAAAAAGATGAAATAGTTTTTATTTTTATTTTTTGCAAAAGGGGAATAAAACAAAACATAATGACATCAAGGTTTGATGCATTTTAGGTGAAAACGGTAGATTTTATATATATATATATATATATATATATATATATATATATATATATATATATATATATATATATATATACAGCTAAATAAGAAAATTAAGTAAGAAGTAATTTAGATGGTCTCTCACCTAAAGAGAAAACTCTAATAAAACCTTTGAACGCCAACAAATTTCCACTGATTTACATGCATGAATATATATATATATATATATATGTGTGTGTGTGTGTGTGTGTGTGTGTGTGTGTAGGGTGAATCACGAGAAATGTATGTTTTTAACGAAAACAAAACTTTGCGCATATTTAAATAAAAGATTTACAATGTACATAAAAACATTTACTAAACTATATCATTGTGGAATATTAAAATATTTTAAACTACCTTGCCCACTCCCTATCCTTTAATCAAGGAGAAGCAAGGAGCGTTTTTTAAAACATCCGTTTCCCGTTACTCGCCCTGTAAATATATGATTAAAATAATGGAAATGTATTTCGACGAAATAGGGAAATAAAAAAGGAATAAACCAAGTTATCTGCTCATCAACGTTTCGTCTTTATTCCGAGACCTCCTCTGAATGAATAAAATTAAGAAAACAAAATACCAAATAAATACTTGAAAATATATTTTCGATGAAATGAAATGGATAATTTTGTTTCATTTCAGAAACGGAAAAACTTGTTCGAAATTGAAAAATAGGAGCACAGCGTTGTGAAAGAGAGTAAGATTTGTTCTACTTGATAACGTCATATAACTGTTAATATATTTAAAAAGATATGATGCAATTCATATTCTTTTTTGGGAACAAATATTCCAGTTATAATTCAAATATTATTTTCTTAAATTCATTCATCTAGAGGAAGTCTCCAAATAAAGACGAAACGTTGATGGCCACATAAATTGGTTTATTCCTTTTTATTTCTCTCTATTTCTTTCTCTCTCTCACTCTCTCTCTATATATATATATACCGACTGATTCTATTTAAAGCAAATCATCAGAGTAATGTAATGACAAAAAAATATACAGAGCTGTATTGTACAACATGGATTGATACAATAATGCACCGTGCACCTGTATATGATATCTGGGCAACGCCTGGTAGAAAGCATTTATCTATCTATCTATCTATCTATCTATCTATCTATCTATCTAGCGGAGTAAACAATAGAGATTGACTTGTGGGAAACAATAAGTTGAGCGAGCATGCAGGTGCAGAAAGAGTCAACGGACCATGTTTTAAGCTGCATCAAATTGAGTGGCCGGTAAGTTGCACCGGAACTATGCAGGCGGGGGCTGGACGTGACGTATCAGGTTTTCCGGTTTGAGCAAGTTTAGTTGAGTTTGTTCTGAGAAGCCGAGGAAGCAAGGTGGTTAAAACAGGTCTCTCCATAACGGAGCGACAGTCTCAAAATGGATGCAGAGAAACGCCACAAGTCCTGGATCGTCGATTTCACTCTATGCTGCGGAAGCCGAGATGTCTGTTTGTCTTGCATGCGTGCTTCTTATAGAAGAACCCAGCTTCCCAAGACGTTGGCGAATGCCCCAGGCAGCGGCGAAAAGACGGAAGCGGCCAGCAGCAGACAGGTATGTCGTAATGTGTATGCGTATTATATGTTGGACACATCCGCACCTACGACCACTAGACGAGTCAGAGGCGGTTAAGTAAATAGACATTAAGGGATCTGAGGACAATAGTCCGTTAAACAGTCCGGTAAATAAGCAGTTAGATAACATACAGTTACATAAATCAATACACAACACGTATACTGTACATATGAAAATGATTTACAATATATTTATCAATAATGTGTCTTGCATTTTTAGTAGGTGATAGATCATTTAAACTTAATCATGTCATCAGTAGTTATGCTGAAAAAGTGTGTGCACCTCTGCTCTGTAGACTAGATTGACTGTAGATCTTAGCACCACCGTATTCATATATATATATATATATATATATATATATATATATATTTGTGTGTGTACACATACTTTTAATGTTTTACATAAGCATTTATATGTCGTTACACCTTCTTGAGCATGTTTCAGGCTAACTTAAACATGCTTATGAAATATATATCTTATCCTACATTTATCACTCTTGTATGAACCTCGTAAAAAAATTCATTGGTTGCTTTATCTCTGGAAAATATTAACCTGGAATATATATATATATACATATATATATATAAAGATGAATGTCCGTGTGTGTGTGTGTGTGTGTGTGTGTGTGTGTGTGTGTGTGTGTGTGTGTGTGTGTGTGTGTGTGGTCACGAATAGGCTCCTATATGGTTGACTATTTTAAAAATTGATTACATATAATGATAGATTATCTAGACATAGGAATGGGTATGTTTGATCTGGCGGAACGGTGGTTCATTAAAATTAAAAAGTCTGCGTTCGCGCCTGGGCCGTAAAGTATAGAAATACAAAATTTTAAAATTAAAAAAACGTTTACAAGTGTTTTTGATATAGATGTACATAAGAATACTTTGATAAGTATGTTTTAACTTAAATAGGGATAGTATAATACCATTGAGGGGTCTGCGTTTGCGCCTGGCCTCCATAGAATGGAACTAGGCACACACTTTTATAAAGACTTTTCATATCTATCTGCGTAAGTATACTTTGAGAATTATGTTTCAGTTTGAAGAAATATGGTATGATAAAATTATGGGGGTGTTCGGTCGCGTCTGATCTCAATAGAATGGAAATATGTCACAAAGTTTAACAAGGTGTTTTGATATAGATCCACAGAATATTGTGGTAAGTGTTTCAGTGTGAACAGGTATAGTATAATAAATTATGGGGGTTATCTATTTTATTTTTACTTTCATCATATTTTGCTTTGGTTTTGATACCCTCAAATTCAAAGCTATCTCTTTACAACCCTTCCTTTTCATAACCTATCATACTTTCATAAATCAGGGTCCATTTTCTGTAGGCTGTTTTTGAACTCAGTCAACGACGGGTAATTTTGCTAGTATATATATATATATATATATATATATATATATATATATATATATATATGAGTAAGATGATTGATAATTTGTAATTTAAATTACAAATTAAAAATAAGTTTCAGAAGGAAGAACAAACAAAATCAATAAATTCTACGATCGTTTCGGAAAAGATGCTGCTATTGAGATAGACAATAAGTCTTGGACAATAATTTTATCATTTAGTTTTTTTCAAGCATTCATAAACTACATACAACATCCCAATGAATGTATTGACGATGGTACTTACGAGCTTTAGAAGGCGAACCATTAAAAGATACATCTGCCTTACATATAAAAATGCTAGGTTTATTTTTGGTGTCTTTAAAGAAAAAACACCCAATATTTTTGCTGATGAGGAGACTTTGTTTAAAAATCTAAATGATAAAATTATTGTCCAAGACTTATTGTCTATCTCAATAAAAACATCGTTTCCGAAACGATCGTACAATTTATTGATTTTGTTTGTTCTTCCTTGTGAAACCGATTTTTAATTTTTAATTTTAATTACAAATTATCAATCATTTTACTCAATATTAAAATAACTCTAGGATATATATGCCTATCGAGCTTATTACTACATTACAACGAGCACTGTTTTCTTTTTTATTTTATTGTATTAATGAGTTTACTGATACATTAAAATATACTCTGCTGTTTAGACTGTTGTTCTAATTGCCTTAATATATATATATATATATATATATATATATATATATATATATATATATATATATATATGTGTGTGTGTGGGGGGGGTGTTTAGGAAAGATATTTAGGAAAAATATTTCGTAAAAATGGTAATTAGTAAAAACCTGAAGAAAGTGCTCAATACTATTGCAGAGCAAATATATGTTTTCTTTTTAGTTATCGTTTTATCTGCTTATATACATGTTTCGGTTACCGAATCGTATTAACGATCCAGTAACTTCATCAAACATTACAGAAATTATGATTGGAAAAATATTAGAATAACACGATAAAAGGGGAAAGAAAAGGAAGAAAAGTGGGGGAGCGGATATCGACAACAGTTAAGTTTTAAGGTTCAATAAACATTAGAGGGTTGTAGGGGTTGGGGGAGTTTAAGAAACTCAGCTAGACACGGATAGGAATATAGGGAGGGGGAGGAGAGGGAGAGATAGAGAGAGGGGCAAGGAAAGGAGGGTGAAGAATTTTAATTTTAAGTTTTAAGATTTTATAAACATTAGAAGGTGGTAGAGGTTAGGAGGGTTTTAGCTGTTCAACCAGACACGGCTAGGAATATATGAAAGGGGTAGAAAAAGAGAGAATGAGTGAGAGAGAGAGAGGGAGGAAAAGAGAGTGAGAGAGATAAAGAGGGTGAAAAAAAGAGATGGGTAGAGTTTTGGAAGCAGAGATGGAGGAAAGAAATATAGAGATAATAACAAATACTGAAGGGGAGAGGGAGAGAAGAAAGCAATTCAAAACGTGGCCCTGGACTGTCGCGCTTAGGTGTTGCGTATATGTCGCACGGGTTTTGACGTGTTAAAAGTTTATGCAGATTGGGAGGGGGCGTTGTTTGCAGTAACTAAGATGCGTCTTCTTAAAGCAGGTTTAGTTACGTCCAACTTATATGCACTTCTCTATTAAAACCCATTGATTATTAAAGGTCTTTAATAAATTAAGTAAATAAATTACAGTGAATTAAAATTGTCAGATACTGATTAAATAAATATAGCAAAATATGGAAGCATAAGGATATGGATATACGAAAAAAATTATTAAAGAAAACAAATTTCTAGGTATATATATATACTAGACCACCCGTGACCCGTTGGGTCAGTACGTTATATTAGCTATGGAATTCATGTATGAGCGTGACACTTGTGGCATAAAGAAAATAGTTTTTTTTTACATAACAGAAGCATTTCTATGAAAGTATATTAAAATGAAAAAAGAATATAGATAGATTTCTATGAGTCGTTCTGTTTATTATAATTGTTATTTTTTTTTAAATTACAGTTACTGAATTATAAGTGGTTGGTCATACTTATAGGTAAATATGCACTGAACAGGTATCATAATCCTTATTATAGTTAAATTCAAATTTTGATATATCATCTTTTAAATGAAATTGTTAGTTGAAAGTACAGAATAATAAAAAAACACTCTCCACATGTTAATAATGGCTTTTTAAATAGAAAATGAAAATAAAATGTAACTTTTTCATTTAATTTAAGCAAACATTCAGTACCCATTGTGTAAAGGAAAACACTATTTAATGTAATAGAAATGTGTGCATTTACCGATTCAGCTTTCCGTTTGGAAATGTAAGCAGACGACTTTAAAAAACATGGGAAGAAGAAAAAGAAATTTTTTTGTAATAACGCCCTCTAGTAAAAAGGTCTGCATTAGTTAAGGGGGATAACTCTATCCAGTTTTACATCACTGCCTTTTTCTCTCTCTCACACATACACGTAACTATTTCTCGCGTACGTAACGAAAACAGAGGGAGTAGGAGTGTTGAAATCTATTAGAGGGAAAGTGAGAGGTGTTTTCTTTCCATAAATTGTATAGGGTAATATTTCATATTATCAATAGATTCATAGATAAATAGATTTTATAATATATATTATAATTATCTATGAATCTATGTATTATTTGTATATATAAATAACTATTTGATCAAATTAAATTAAATTGTTTGTATTAAAAACGATATAAAAATTCCGGAATTGGAATAACGGATTGCAGACGTTGCTATTAACGCATGCGCAACCGGATGTTGAAAACCGGAAATCTGATTGCAAACATACAAGACCCATAGACTTTTAGTATTATATAGATTATACTGATGCAACAGTTTCGGTTTTGCGGTACAGGTTCGATCCTGCATTCCTACTACCATTTTTTTTTTGCTCAACATACACATCCAAACACCCGGGCAACGCCAGGCTGAAATTTTCTATGAATTTCCAAAAACTCTCATTGAAATTAAATGAAGTGGTTGAGTTTCATATCAAAGAATTTTTATTATTCTAAGCAAGACAAAGAATGCTTTAGAAAATTAATCTCCTTAACCTATAGGGTTTCGATGTCTACCATCTCATCAGATGAGAGAAAATATTAGCAAATACATGCATCCTATTTGCTAAAGTCAGTGAGACATGGAAAATCAAAGTCAAAATAATAAATTTATCAGAAGTCCTGTAGCCGGAGGATTTGCAGAAAAAGGATATGAAAGTTTTTATAGATCCAGCTTGCTTGGTAAAATCCATGTTATGCGTTCTTTACATCCGTTTGCATATCGAGCAATTCTTGTTTTGATGGGATAACTTATAGAATATTACTGCCAGTAATATTTTGTAAACCTTACAATCTCACGTTTCCATAACAACTGTTTGTTAAATAAAAACTATTCTGAAGTGTGTATATATATATATATATATATATATATATATATATATATATATATATATATATATATTCTATACTTCTAGAAATTTGGCTTTTGCTTTGTGTATACATATTCATATTAAAAACCGTTTTTCTGTGTATCTAAAAAGAAAATACAACGTTGTTGTATACGGGTCGTGACATTGCATTCATCTACAAAAGACCTAGCTAATTTGCATATTCTTTTTAACATCTATTTTAATTAATTCCATATTAGTTTTTCAGTTTTCTTATGGGATGAACATCTTTAGTTAACTATTACATATAATTATATTCATGCAGATATTCTACATGATTTATACTTGCGTAATATTTGCGTATAAAGATTATAGTAAACACAGACTACTTTCTATATATATTTATGTCTGCGTATATATATTTGTTTAAAAAAATTTGCCTTCCAAACTCCTCTGTCAGTTTTTGGTCTAAAGTTTTTGAACCAATATAGAACTTTATATTTATGTTTTAGCCGGGGAAAATCGGTGCAAAAGTGTGAAAATTAAAAAAGAAAATGAAATTTGCCAAGTAAAGGTTGAACGGCGGCATTGCAAATATGCATGCGTAATGTAATAATTTTGGTTTCGATTTTCGGTAGGGGCGCACTAGTAATTTTTTAAAACTTTTAAAATCATTATTATATATTGTATATTCACATTGCTTAAATAATAAATCATGGCTATAGTAAGAGAAGAATCGCTAAAAAAAATTCTAATTTAGTTAGAAGACAGTATGATATTTATTATATTGCAAACCATGCGAGTGCGCTTATTGGCCTGATTTGGAACCTCGACGCATAACTTACTTTTTCTAATCTGATTGCTCGGTTGAACTTGTAAATTTACTAGGTAACCCATCTGGGAGTAAATGGCGGTAAAGATTGTTTTTAAACACATTGTTCTGGAACACTGGAGCAGTTGCAATATGTATGAATTACTTGAGTCGGCCTTTGTCTGGCCTTTATCCCTGACTACTTCAACGAGCCCCAACTCCCCTATCTATATTTCTTCCAAAAGAGCTACTTGTTTTGTTTGCATACTATTTATATTCACTTGACTGGCTTAGAGTATTTTAAAACTGATGCTAATGCACTTAAATATAATTTTTCTATCTTTATCTTTTAAGATACAAAACTAAATACGATACAAATTTCCATAAGTATTAAAGACCCCTCAGTGTTGACGACAGGCTGAAAAGAAATTGAAACCTAACTGAATACAAAGCGTAATCGCAACTATCGTGGTAAACAAACATCTTCCGTGAGAGAGATGTTGCAGGGAAGAGAAAAGGGCATCACTCACTAAGCTACGAAATCTATTTTGTACTCTGTCAAGGCAGGATAAGCTATTGTTAGCAGCTCCTGCCCAGATGTGGCAACAGTACCCCCTCCCTGGACGTACTTGGCTTTCATATAGAGATTTGTATCAGCAATGAGATATCTTCTGGAGCGGTGGAATTTTCCAGCGACCTTGGCAACAGATTTGATGTACATGTTCCATTTCAGATCAGGAGTAAAGGTCAAATGCAGAAGCTTGTCAAAGCATGGAGCCTCCCCAAGAGGAGAGCCATCTATTTCAATTAATCCAAGATGGGGATCAGAGCGTTGATGATGTTGTTGATAGAAGTTTCGTTTTAGATGCATTAAAAGTAACCAGCCACCTCTTCCCCCATTGTGCCACGTGCTCAATATCAGAGGAGAGAGAATTAGAGAGAACTTTGTCATTTACGACCTTTGATGTGTTGCAGGAAAAAAATCAAATATAGTTTTTGGATTAGTGATTAATTGGAAAATTCTAGAAATCAGAAGACCACAGTATTAATGCTGGTGTCCCTCAATCCATCCTGGGCCCAATTCTCTTCCTGATCTACATCAATGATCTCCCAAAACACATACTTAAATCATTCATTGACATCTATGCTGATGACACGACCATCTACGGCAACACATCAAAGGCTGTAAATGACAAAGTTCTCTCTGATTCTCTCTCCTCTGATCTCGAGCGCGTAGTTCAGTGGGGGAAGATGTGACTGGTTACCTTTAATGCATCCAAAACCAAACTCCTATCCTTACATCATCAACGCTCTGATCCTCATCTGGCATCAATTGTGATGGATGGCTCTCGTCTGGGTGAGGCCCCGTGTTTTGACAAGCTTCTGGGTTTGACCTTCACTCCTGATCTGAAATGGAACACGTACATAAAGTCTGTTGCCAAGGTCGCTGGAAAGATGGTGGGATCCTTCTACCGCTCCAGAAGATATCTCACTACTGATGCAATTCTCTATCTATATAAAAGCCAAGTACATCCAAGGATGGAATACTGTTGCCATATCTGGGCAGGAGCTGCTAAAAACAGCCTATCCTGCCTTGACAGAGTACAAAATAGACTTCGTGGCTTGGTGGGGGATGCCCTTTTCTCTACCCTGCAACCTCTCTCCCACAGAAGAGACGTTGCGAGCCTATCCTTGTTTTATCGTTATTTCCATGACAGGTGCTCGTCTGAACTCCAATCTCTGGTCCCCCCTCGCCAATCTTTCACGAAAAACACCCGTCTAGCTGAATCCACTGTCAAAAGTTTCCCCCACTCTTTATCTGTGCCTAAATCAAAACGCGGATTCCATGAACAAAGCTTCTTTCTTAGAACTGCACGCCTGTGAAACTTTGTTCCGTCTGCCTGCTTCCCACCGGACTACAACTTGGATGTGTTCAAGTCCAACGTTTACAAATTCCTAATGAACCGCCCCCTTAAGTAACTATTTCATCAAATCTCCACACTAACGTAATGTACTTGCAATAACTCTTATCCCTGAGTGGCTTCCGGGCCTTGATAAGTCGTGATCATTGTGTAAAAAAAAAAAAGGATGCGTATGTGTGTGTGTGGAAGAGAATACATCTCATCCTATATACTAAAAAAATTGTTGATCAATAAAATTTTGTATAAAAAGTATTCAGATATCTGGAAAACTTATTAATCGGTTTTCATCAAGAAAAAAAGGGTCAAAATCGGATTTTATCTGTTCGGTAGTTGTTTCACCACTGCGCATGCGCGAATTTTCACATTCTGTAAGAATAAGTAGGTTTGATAGCACTTTTTAATATCGTGGCCTAATTATCATACTTTGATACTGTCTTTAGGTTTTGGTTTCGATCTCAGCTCGAGTAGTTTTTACTTACAAAAAGTGAACGAGTTAGAAAAAACAGACTACTCGCATGCACACCTGTCAGTTTCTTTCCGTTTTTTTTTTTTACTTTTTTTTTTACCTCATATTTATAAAGGAATTTAACGTTACTTTTAATACCGGGAAATGCGGGGTACATCTTTTAGTATATATATATATATATATATATATATATATATATATATATATATATATATATATATATATATATGTATATATATAAAGTAATGTGATTTATAATTTAAAATTTAAAAATTTAAAAAAATTTTAAATTTTAAAAATCAAATTTTAATTAAATTAAAAATCAGTTTCATAAGAAGGAACAACAACAAAATCAATTATCTGTACGATCGTTTCGGAAATCCGTGCTTTTTATTGTGGTATACATGAAGTTATGTAGAACAATTATATATAGTTTTTTGGTAAGCAAGGTCTCCTCATCAGTAAATTTAGGAGGGTTTTTTATTGAATTTAAAAGACACCATAAATAAACCTAGCATTAAAAGTAAGGCAGATGAATCTGAAAAAATTGAAATAAAAGGTTTGGATTTAAAATTTATAAGAAAATTAATATGGGTTAGAGATAGAAATAAGTAGAGAAAAATATATATTATTGAATTTACATAATAAATTTGATTTAAAAATATATAGAGATAGTTACCTTTTAATTTTTCTTTTTTGAAATCAGGAACTGTGTTTAAAGTAGTCATTTAGATGTTTGCTATAGCTTTTTATTTTATTGAATGATGAATTTTATATATATATATTATATGTATATATATTATATATATATATATATATATATATATATACACTAATGATAAACATTGCGATAGTTTTCACATTATCCTTGCACTATGATTAAATATCAGTAATTTTACCGTTCCGCTATTACGCTTATACGTGTTATTTTGTTTTCCAGCTGCGAATAATATACTGTTTGAAATCTCTTTTCTGATTGGTCATTTCATCATCCGGAAACGGATGAAGAATTCTAAACAAAAACAATGGCGTCAATTTAAAAAAAAATGTATTAATCTTTTTTAAACAAAATGTCTATTTTTTATCAAGAATCTTCGCATTTGCCTTCCTTACTGTTTTGATAAGAAAAAATAAAATAAAACGAAAAAAAAAAAAAAAAAAAAAAAAAACAGAAGCAAACAACGAAAAAAAGGAAAAATAATAAAGAATAAAATAATGAAAATAAAACTGTTTGCTTCCTGTTTCTTCAATGGTGAGCCTTTTCGTAACTTTTGATGAACATTTCTAAATTTAAATAACGTGACGTAACAGCATATCATCAGTCTCAGTAATAAAAACAAAACAAAAAAGAAACACGTGTTTCGCAAGATACAATTATTCTTATTGTACTCGCATTGACCGGTGGAAGTATGACATAAAAACCAGAACAAATTAAGTGAAGGTTACCACCCCCATGGACACTGTCATTGCCGGACATGTTGGCACTGGTAGACCCTGACTAATCTGGGCGTGCAATGGCTGATCATGGCGGGAACTAGCTCGCACTGACGGGCATTGGCTGGCTCTGGCTGGCCCATTTTAAGACTGTGATCTACATAATAATGTTAAAATTATAGCCAAAATATGATTGCTATTACTTCTAACGAATGACAATATATATATATATATATATATATATATATATATATATATATATATATATATATATATACAAAGAGCAAAATGTGTGTATGCTTGTAAGTCTCGCAAAATCTTTTGACCGAGGCGACGGATCCTCGCGAGATTTGTATCCTTTTGAAGCTCCACCTTTCGGACACAAAAATTTGGCCAAAAACATTAATTCCTTCATCCTCAACTGGGCAGTTTTCTACAAGGAAGGGGGGGGTCGGTTTTGCGTCGTCATTTTTGCAAGTCATCGTATTAGTTGGATTGACTTCGCTTAATTTCAGCGTTCTGAACTTCCGGCCGGACGATGGATACATGAATTGTTATGTAGATGACCAAAGTTAAGCAATAATGAGCTTGTTAATTATTAGATGGATATCTACCTAGGAACACCAAAGGCTTTATGTAGATCACCAAATGCAGCCTGGTCATTATCAGATGGGTGATTGCTTAAGAACAGCAAATGCTTTATATTGATCACCAAAGGTAAGCAACAATAAGCTTGGTCATTATAGGATTGGTAACTACTTGGGAATACAGAATGCTTTGTATAGATCACCAAAGTTAAGCAACATTATTTTGGTCATTCTCAAATGGGTGACTACTTTGGAATACAAAATGCTTTATGTAGATAACCAAAGTTAAGCAAAAATGAGCTTAGTAATTTTCAGATGGGTAACTACTTGGTAATACAGAATGCTTTATGTAAATCACCAAAGTTAAGCAACAATGAGCAATATCCCCGGCGTCGCCCGGGGTTGAAGGATATTGATGGAAATATCTATTAGCATAATTCCTGGCGTTGCCCCGTATTGAATGAGATAGGGGCAAATTTATACTAGTAGAATAATCAGCGTTACTCTGGATTAAATGAGGGTGGTAGAATATAAAGTTTGTACCGGAAATGGCTTAAACAATTTTCTATCTCAAAATTACTATATTTGTGAAGTCGATTCCGGATATGGCTTACACAGTTAACGATCTCAAAATTAGATGAATACAATACATTTATATTGTTAGTTTACTATAAAAGTTTACAAAGCCAATTTCTATAGGGGGGGGGGTCGATCTATCTTTTTTTAATTTTTTATGTTATCATCCGGGCATGATGATAGGGTTGGAGAGGTGGGTAGAAAGAAGCATGATTATGTTAATTTTAAGTTCTCTTTTGAGGGTTGGGTTACTTTTAAGTTCTCTTTTGGGGGTTGGGTTTGAGAAAGTAATGTCCGTTTGTGGGTCAAAAGGTATGTGAAATTGTTTCATATATGTATTTAAATTACCCGTCTTAGTGTAGGTAAAATTATTTTAAATATGTGTTGTATATTCACCGTCCTTGCAAAGGTAAAATTATTTCATATACATGCTGTAAATTATCTACAATTATTTCATACGTGTAATACCCGTCCTAGCTAGGTAAAATATTCTTTTGTTCGAAATCGCAAATGATACATAGACATTAAAAATTCCTCTCTCCTAAGAATATCAAATATATTCCAAATCAAATTCAATTTTCTCATTGTTTATACGGTCCTGAGCAACGCCGGGTAGCCCCGCTTGTAATAATAATAAAATACGTAATGTTGTTATACAATATAGTTGTATTAAATTTTAAGGCGAAGGTACAGAATCCATGTCCGTGGCATTACTAACAATAACCTAAAAAGGGTTGATATGACGTAAAACAAACAAACAAACAATGTTTACATACCCGAAGAGATATATGTTTGAGTTTAAAAGAAACGTATTTTAAAATGAAATACATATGTTTTAACATTTATAAATCAAATTACAATGCAACAATTTCTTAAAAATAGACAAACATTCATTTGTTTGAAATCAATTTTTTTCTTTTCGGTGCCATAATGTTGAAACGAAAAAAAATTTATCGTAAAAATCCTTATGGTTTTCTTCATCGGTGATATTTTTAATATCTGGACGAAACCGCGTTGGCATTGCGTGGGATGAAATATTTAGTTTGTATTAATGATATAAACGTTGTTTGAATTTTAAAATGAAATGCGTTTATATGGCGAATTATACCGCAAAATTTGTAAAATAAACAAACACTTATTTATTTAAAATCAATATTTCGATGTGATACGTCTTCCTCAGAATATTTAGGTACGTTTTACAATACACATTGGTACGACAAAATGGCCAAAAAACAAATATATAACAAATAAATGCTATCAAAGACAAGATAAGTTACTTTTCTACCGATGTGGAAAAAGTTTTTAGTGGCTTTACTTACGTTAAAACTTTTGTTTAGTCCGAAAAACAAATAGTGTTAACAAAAAAACGGCCGAAATATTTGAAGTCTTGATGACTTAAAAATTAAAAAAACTCACCCAATAAATGATTTGCTAAAATTTGTTAGTTGGTAGGATTTAGGCTGAAGAGTTCACAAGTAAATTCATTAGAGCACATTCCATTAAAGTTCATGTAAAACAAGCTTAAGGATGCAACGTTGCTAGACAATCTTAGAAATATTAGATTAGGGGTTTATTTTAGACCCGACCCAAACCAAAATAAAGACACTAGTGGTTGGTGTACACGCCCATATTTGACAACAATATTCTATGCATTGTCAGATAGTGGTTTTCTAGAAATATGGAATGCTCGTAGAAATGTGGAGTTTGGTAGAGATAATCCACCCACCGTATTTGCAGCAGATTTGGCTGTATTTTCTACGTATTTCTTCCAATTTTGTAACCTGGTATTATAAATTCGCATTTCTTAAAATTGGATTATTTATTAAATTTCGGCAATTCTTTAAAAAAATAAAAGACGTAAATTGTTTTATTGGTATTAAGGTTCTGAATTTTCGAGATGAGGACTGGTTGTTTATATTACTAGTATTGATCGGACTATTGTTTTCATCTTGAGTGTTATTTGTGTAACCTTTCAGTCAGATTGGCCTTCGACCGTCCTCAAGCATGTTGGTTGTTGTTTGGAAAAGAAAAGAAAAAAGTTACTGGCTCCGTAGATATTTTCGTATTCTTTGAATGACTCTCTATTTTATGGCTATGGTTTTTCATTTGTGAAAAAATATATGTGATAAAGGGGAGGCAACACCAATAAAGATCGACAGGGGATTATCTCCCTTCTATCGCTGAAATTTTAAGAGTGTACAATGTTTGTTTTTTTCTAGAAGTAGAAGCTCCAAAATGCTACTAATTTCTCGGCTTGTTTCATTTGTGTTACATACTAGTCCATATATATATATATATATATATATATATATATATATATATATATATATATATTATTATTATTATTATTATTATTATTATTATTATTAAATATCTCAAAAACAAAATAATTCGAAGAATTAACTTAAATAATATTTATGTACTCCAAAGTGTATTTCTATTTCAATTGAATGCATTTCTCGATGCAGATTGAAAACTCTCGTCAATAATAGAAATGGCCAACGTAACCGTGGTGCAGAGAGGGACAGAGACAGACAGAGAGAGAGAAAGAGAGAGAGAAAGAGAGAGAGAGAAAGAAAGACAAAGAGAGAGAACAAAGAGAGAGCGAGAAAGAAAAACCCGATAGAGAAAGAGAGAAAAGAGAGAAAGAAACAGAGAAAGAACGACTAGTGTTTGTGTGTGTCTTGGTTTGTAAAGCGGAAATGTTGCCTTTTTTCCCGCGCCCAACTTACATTGAAGGTCAATGTAACTTGATAGTCCTTTCATACAACGTAAAAAATACAGTATTCGCTTTTTCAAAAATATAAATTTAGGCCAACCTTCACTTTTTATTATTCGCAAATATTTCTGAATTGAATGAAATATTTACAAGAAAATAAATTTACGACCAGAAATAACAAAGAAAGAAGAAAAATTTAAAAGCCGTTAATGAAAGATATTTTCGTAATTCTTGGGATTTCCTCGTCAGCAGATTTCTTTATTTTTTCTTTCTACGTTCACGTTCATGCACACACATAGCAATGAACAAAATACGCACATCAACCACCCAACCCAACCAACCATACTGAATGTTCAACCACCCCATACTGAATTGATATATATATATATATATATATATATATATATATATATATATATATATATATATATATAATTTAAAGGAGATTAGAACAATAGTCTAAAGAGCTAAGTGTATTTTAATGTAACAGTGAAATTACTAGTTTAATTAAAATACAGGAAATAGAAAGTGCTCGTTGTAATTTAGATATATAATAAGCTCGATAGTTAAATGTCCTAGAGCTAATTCAATATTAAGTAATGTGATTTATAATTTAAAAATTTAAAAAGATTTTTAAAATTTAAAAATCAAATTTTAATTAAATTAAAAATCAGTTTCATAAGAAGGAACAACATTGATTTTGTTGTTGTTCCTTCTTATGAAACTAATTTTTAATTTAATTAAAATTTGATTTTTAAATTAAAATTTTTTTTTACATTTTTAAATTATAAATCACATTACTTAATATATATATATATATATATATATATATATATATATACATACACACCCACATATATATATATATATTTGTACATACCCATATATATATAAATATATATATATGTATATGTATATAAATATATATATTTATGTATGTATGTATGTATGTATATACGAATAAAAAAAAAGAGTAAGCGTCTTTAATATATGTCGGTTGGACTGTGTTTACATTTGACTCGTCGTCGATTTTATTTGTGAAATAATGTGTGAAATTGTCCATATCATCATCATTTACTACACCAAAAGTGATAGTCTTATAGCGAAACTTTTTTGTAAAAATAAGAAAAAGATGTAAATCCGTACCTTTTTTTTAATCGTGCCCATCACCATCATCATCGTCCTGATCATTGAGTATTTAAGACTTTTGGAATGTTCCTTCATGTGTATTATGTGTACGTATGTATATGCATGTGTATGTATATGCGTATTTGTGTACTACTGTGTGTGTATGTTTGCATGTGTGTTCATATGCATAAGTATGTTGGCATACATCTGTATGTGTGCATGTGTTCATTTCCATGTGTGTGTGGGATGGAGAGGGCTCCCGTGGGGCGTGGTGAGGGCAGTCCCTCTGGGAGAAGCGGATCTCTGATTTAAAAAAAAACAACAAAGCGGGAGACCAGTACCCGCATTAAGCTGGTCTGCAGTTTGACTTGTTGCTGGCTATCTTGCTCTTGCTTGTTGCTGGATGTCAACATTTTGAACAGAGAGAGATTTAGCTGTCGTACAAAGCTAAAACTCTGTAACATCATCTTTGTATAGATACTCCTTCAGGCATTTGTCTATTAAAAACAAAGTCCTGTGGCGATAAAAAAGCTGTGACATGTGTACGTCTGAAATGCTGGATGCATGTAAAAATTAATCTGCAATCATTATATGTATCTATGTATGTATATGTGTATGTATATTTATATATGTATGTGTGTATATTTATATATGTACATGTGTGTTTATATGTATTTATATCTATGTGTATATGTATGTATGTATGTATATGTGTCTGTGTGTATATGTTTGTGTGTATGTATATACATTTATATATGTTTGTATGCATGTATGTGTGTATATGCATATATGTGTATGTGTATGTATGCATGTGTGTATGTACATGTATGTGTATATGTGCATGTATGTGTGTATGTGTATGAATGCATATATATGTATGTGTATGTATATGTAGGTAAGTGTATGTATATATATGTGCATATGTGTACGTATATGTATGTGTATGTGTAAGTATATGTGTGTATGTATTTGTATATGTGTGTGTATATGTATGTATATGTGTATGCATGCATGTGGGTATGTATATGTATGTTTGTGTATTGTGCATTGTGTATGTATATGGGTATATATGAGCGTATGCTTATAGACATGTATGTATGTATGTATGTATGCATGTATATATTTATATGTATGTATACCAATGACTGTCTTGTGTATGTTTGCATGTGTGTGTATGTATATGTATGTGTGCGTAATGTGTATTGTGTATGTATGCATGTATATATGTGTGTGATATGTGTACATATGTATGTATGCGTGCGTGTATATATATATGTATGTATACCAATGACCATCTTTAGTGTTATGTCTGCTTGAGCATGTGAATTCGCTGGCAGGACTATATGTCATTTTCGGGCTCATGAAATTTCAGTGTCTGAAGGAGTGGCACTCGTCTGACAAGACCTAGCAATCATCATATACGAATGAAGACGTAAGGAACTTTACGTTCTTTCTTAATCTGGAAACTAATTTACAAATGCGCGTGTCACACACGCATATATATATATATATATATATATATATATATATATATATATATATATATATATATATGTGTGTGTGTGTGTAATTGTATATATATATATGTAATTCTCTCTCTCTATATATATATATAGGATTGATATGTAGTCTCTCTCTATATATATATAGGATTGATATGTAGTTTGCTTGAAACATTGTGTGGGATAGGTGTGTAAAAGAGATTTAGAAGGCTGTCACAATGCGAGGAATGAATTATAGTCGCTGTTGGTAAAAGGAGACGAGAACAAGTGGCGATTTACAAATCAATAAGTACATATATATATTATATATTTATTCAGTTGTATGGTAAAATGTCTTACTTGTAAGCCTATGCGACGTATTCCATTATTAATTTCGGAAAAATTTTCCCTTTTCAAATGGTGTGCGTAACAGGTCGATTCAAAGCATGCTGGATGAAGGACCGGAAGTTGTGTAGCAATGTGAGGCCTCGGGACAAATGTGAGTAGGGGATTTATGTATGGTATGATTAGGTAATTAACATGTTTATAAATTTGCTATTTTTATTTATTTGTCTTTATTTTTATTTTATTTTATTTATTTTTTTTTTTGGTTTATAACTTGTTTTAGCGTGAGCTTTTTTATTGTTCTCTGTTATGTTGTCTTTATCATTATTACTATTATTTATTTATTTATTTATTTTCTGCTGATGTGTGGGTGTCTCTGCTTTTCTGGGTCACTTGAGTCGCTACTGGGCTGCGTCCGGTCGACTACTGTAGGGGCGGGATGTGAGAGAGGAGGAGAGGTCGGGGTCGGCAGCTGGGTGTTTAGGTTAGGGTTGCTGGGAATCTTCGCATAAAAGAATCGCTACTAATATCCAAATTACGGCCAGAACTCAATAACAGACTGGAGCTCGGATCTTCATTCATTATATAACTCTACACACGGCTCCCACCTAACTCTTACCATTACAACCATAACCCATTAGAACAGATACACCACTGCACACAGCTCACAGCCCGCCTCATATTCCAAACAGGACAGTACCACAACCTCCTCCAATATTAATAATATAAAAAATAAATAAATAAATAAAATAACGATAATATACTAAAAGAAACTTAATAAATAAAACAGCAGTACATATTTAAAAAAAATTTAATTAAAATTAAAAGTTACTGAAGTAATACAAACCAACTAAAATCAAAAGTTAATGCAAACCAACTAAAATTAAAAGTTAGCTGAAGTAATTATAAAAAAAATGAATAAATATAAAAATCTACTACCACTCATATATATATAACTCTACATACGGCTCCCACCTAACACTTACCATTACAACCATAACCCATTAGAACAGATACACCATTGCACACAGCTCACAGCCCGCCTCACATTCCAAACAGGATAAATGGTGGCGGACACTGTTGATGATGTTAAGTTTGGGAAAATGATTAAAAACTAAAAAAAAAACTATACAAAATACTGTTAGAAACCCACCGAATATGTCAGCCTATGCCACGATAACATATAATCAGTGGGTGTCTGACATTGGTTTGTATAGTTTTTTAGTTTTAAACTGATTTTCCCAAACATAACGTATTCAAAAGAGTCCGCGACTATTCGTCTTTCTCATATACATCGATAAATACTGAGTTTTTCGAGCCGATTAAACATTTTACATTAAATAAAAACACTAAAAAATGATCCAGTTAGGTAGAAACGTAATTTACCTGACCTTTGCTTTCATTTATTCGTTTTTGGACAACTTTTTCGAATCTGTGAATAGTAACCCCCCTCACCCAAATATTAATTAAAATCTCACATTTTTTTAATACAATAAAAAAAAACTCTATTTAGCGTTTCAACGTTTTAGTAATGTTCGGCTTAATCCACTTAATGTTGGTCGAGTCCAAGCCACGATTGACGGTAACTCCTAAGGATCCGGATCCAATTCTGCAAGAGTACCATTTTCTTTTTATTTTCGCCTTTTTTTTTTTACATTTTGAGTGGATTGCTGTACCAAGAATAGAAGAAACATGCATTTTCTCTTTTTATTAGAATTTTCCATTACACAAAATTGAGCCACAGCAACGTGTCGCAGGGTACAGCTAGTATATATATATATATATATATATATATATATATATATATATATATATATATGTGTGTGTGTGTGTGTGTGTGTGTGTGTGTACTAGCCTGGGTGCCCGGGTTCGAATCTATCGACTGGTGTTAATCGTGACCCCCTGCACAGATGATTCACGAATGATGAAACACTAGTGTTTGTATGTATTTTATAATGATTATAGTAAATAATTATGTCGGCTCCTTTAAGAAACTCGTTTCTTATGGTTCAACAATTTCAGTTGAAATAAAAAGTCGGTCAATTTAACTCTTACGCTACTCTATGATCACTCTGACACACGTTAAAAACATTTCAAAGATACATTTTCAATTTTAACAGCATTTCTCGCGGTTAACGGTAGCCGAATGGATTAGGAAGATCTGGCTTCTGTTACCGGGTCCGGATCTATCGACTGGTGTTAATCGTGACACCTTGCACTGATTATTCCCGGAAGGATGAAACACTAGTGTCTGTATGTATTTCATTATTATAGTAAATAATTATATATATATATATATATATATATATATATATATATATATATATATATATATATATATATATATATATTATACATTATTAATATTTTTAAACCAAATTTTTAATATATTAAAATTCCGTTAATGTTTAAATACCAATTAAATCCAAGTAAAAATTAATTGACTCAATAATTAAGTTTCATGATTGTCAGTTTTCATAATCGACCATGCATATATTTTCGCAAAATCAAGATAACCAAAATAAAAAATGAGAACATTTGGTTTTCTTTATTTTGCGAATGTCTATATATATATATATATATATATATATATATATATATATATATATATATATATACAGTAATTATGAAAATATATATTGCTATTAAGTTACAGAATATTCCGTGCATGTGCGTATATATAAACCCGTGATAGCTACAATTTTCGTACAAGCCTGACGAATTCTCACGAGAATGAAACACGGAATATTCTGTGTTGCTTAATTGGCATATATATTTTCATAACTGACTATATATATATATATATATATATATATATATATATATATATATATATATATATACTAGCAGGGAGACCTAACGTTGTGCGGCGATTAAATTAATGGTAAAGGCTTTGTCTTATTCATACTTTATAGAACCACTGCTAAAACTGCCACAAGACATAGCAGACAGAAGACTCCGGAGTTTTCCTTCTCCTCGATGCATGCCTTAACAAAGATTAAAGTTGTTTCTCTCTTAGTGATTTTAAATGCGCCCCCTAGAAAGTTCTAAGCCCTTGCATCATATACATATCACCTAGTATTCTCAAATGGTTACCCATCTAGTACTGACCACGCTCATGCTTAATTGATAATCTCAGAAGAGCCAGTGTGTCACTGTGATTATGCCATATATATGCGTGTGTGTATGTGTGTAAGGAGATATGTATATATATATATATATATATATATATATATATATATATATATAGCATGGATATATGTATAAACAGAATGTGCTGCTGCCATTGCGCACAGAAATCACTTTTTTCACTGCTTCAAACGTAATAGATGTATGGAAACTAAAGCCGTTTTCAGGACTGCCAGCAACCATTGTAAGAAAGTAATAAGGAACGCAAGAGAGTTGTATGCTCAATCTGTTAAGTCCAAAGTAGCTGAGCAGCGGCTTGGTTCCCACCAGTTTTGGCAAATAGCAAACAGAATCCTGAACAGAAGCGTGTGCTCCATCCTAACTATTATCAATGGACCTGAGGTAATCTCGTCAGCATCAGACAAAGCCAAACTCTTTGTCAAGAACTTTGCAGCTAATTCTACCCTTTGCGACCAAGACCGCCAACCCCCAATATTTCCTCCTGTATCAGAAAACACGCTATGTGATATACGTATATCTGTACGTGATGTTGCCAAGCTAATCAAAAACCTTGATTCCAGTAAAGCAACTGGCCCTGATGGTATTCCAATTATAGTACTCAAAAAACTTCAACCTGAACTAGCGCCCATACTTACAAAACTGTTTAAACGTTGTCTTAAGGAGAATAGTTTCCCATCTCCCTGGAAAATCTCATCAGTATGCCCTGTATTTAAGAATTCAGGTGATCGCTCATCCCCCTCTCAGTACAGGCCAATAAGTCTCCTGTGCGTCATGAGTAAGTTGCTAGAATCTGTGTTAAATACAGAAGTAATCAAACATCTCAACAAAAATAACCTTCTTAGTGACACTCAATATGGTTTCCGTTCTGCTAGATCTACAGCAGATGTCATTACAGTTATATCGCATAGGATTAGCAAATCTCTCGACGGTGGCAATCTTTCTAGGGCAATTGCTCTTGACATATCTAAAGCCTTTGATAGGGTATGGCATAAAGGTTTACTTCATAAGATCGCTAGCTATGGTATAGCTGGAAAAGTCTTCTCAATTATTAAATCATTTCTTTCTGATAGGTTCATAAGAGTAGTAGTTGAGGGGCAAAAATCAGAAGCTCTCAGTATTAATGCCGGTGTCCCTCAGGGATCCATCCTGGGCCCAACTCTTTTCCTGATCTACATTAATGATCTTCCAAATCATATCCTTACATCATTTGTAGACATTTATGCTGACGACACTACCATTTATGGTACCACATCTAAGACAGTAAACGAGCAAGTACTCTCCAATTCTCTCTCCTCTGATCTTGAGCATGTAGTACAATGGGGAAAGGAGTGGCTGGTTACTTTTAATGCATCTAAAACCAAGCTTCTCTCTTTACATCATCAACATTTTAATCCACATTTGTCATCAATTGAAATGAATGGCTCTCGTCTTCAGGAGGCCTCAAGTTTTGACAAGCTTCTGGGCTTGACCATTACTCCTGATCTTAAATGGAACACGTATATCAAATCTGTTGCCAAGGCCGCTGGAAAAATGGTGGGATCTTTCTATCGATCCAGTAGATATCTCACTGCTGATGCTATTCTCTATCTATATAAGAGCCAGGTACGTCCAAGGATGGAATACTGTTGCCACATCTGGGCAGGAGCTGCTAGAAAGGACTTGTCCTGCCTTGATAGAGTTCAAAATAGACTTCGTAGCCTCGTAGGAGATGTCCTTTTCTCCTCCTTACAACCTCTATCTCACAGAAGAGATGTTGCGAGTTTGTCTCTGATGTATCGTTATTTTCATGGAAAGTGTTCAACTGAGCTTCAATCTATGGTCCCCCCTCGCCAAACTTTCACAAGAAACACTCGTCTAGCTGTAAACACTATCAATAATTTCCCCCACTCTTTATCTGTGCCTAAACCTAAACATAGATTCCATGAACAAAGCTTCTTTCTTAGAACTGCACGCCTGTGGAATTGTCTTCCGTTTTCCTGCTTTCCGGCTGACTACAATATGGTTGTGTTCAAGTCTAAAGTAAATAAGTTCTTGATGAGCCGTTCCATATAAGTTATTAAATATACCAAATTTTCATTACTAATGATTACTATATTGACCAATTTCTACTGTACACTCTTTAACCCTTATCCTTGAGTGGCCTCTGGGCCTTGATAATGTGGTGATGCCTTTGTAAAAAAAAAAAAAAAAAAAAAAAAAAAAAACATAGATATAAGCATATATATATTATGTATATATATGCTTACATATATATACACATATTATAAAACACACATCTATTAAATACACTGCCATACATATATATAATACAAAACAAACATATATATGCTCGTGATACAGCTACGCTGTTTATATACCCCCTTTACATATATATACACCCCTTTACATATAAGACCCCCGACAATATAACGTTACGACTTGGAAATGTAAAAACATCAAACGATTGTCTTACCAACGTATATTAGTTAAGTCATTTAGAAGGGGAGATGTGCTTTTGAAATACGTGGAAATTAATTGAGCTTGTCGGAGTCGAGAGAGAGGGGCAAAAACGGTCTCCAGATCGTGATGGCTCCGAGTAGCGGGGTCAGAAATGGCGATAGTCAGAATCAGCGTGGCAACTTCCTAAAAAAAGGACAAAAAAAAAACACTCTGGAAAAAAAGTTGCCGAAAATATAACCGGAGACTTTGTTATTTCTTGTGGAGTTTCCATTGCAGCTTTTCGTCAAACAAAATCAAAGATGGACCATATATGTTCCCGATTGGCCAGATTTTCAAACCTCAAATAAGTATTATTCGTCGTTTGTGTTGTAAAAGTTTTCATTTATATTCTTGTCCCACGATGAAGTGTATTTAATTTTACATATATACACCACGACTAGATTAAATGATCGCAACACATACACGTAGACAAACACACTGCTAAAATTGCACATGTCATTAGATGACTGTGAAACATACATACACCCATCGCTATAAAACACTGCAAAACTCAGACAAGACGTTGCGAGTCTATCTTTGCTCTATCTTTGCCTTTATGGAAGGTGCTTGACTGAACTATTATTCATCCCCTTTAAAACTTTCGCGCCAAATACTCGTTTAACTACAACAATGTTAAAATATTTCCCTTTGTCTTTATATATGCTTAAAACTAAACAGAAATTTCATGAGCAAAGTTTTTTCCTAGAATTTTCCGTCTTTGAAAAACAATACAATGGAGCTGCTTCCCAGCGACTATAGCATGGTCGTTTTCAAATACAAGTAAATAAGTTTTTGTTAAGCCGTCCTCTTATATAATTAAACCTGCCAAATTTCCACCAGTACTAATCATCACAGTGTTGTCGCACTGTATATCTTACACTCATTTACGCTTATCCTAGAATATCCTCTGGCTTGGATAAGCAGTGACCCCCCCTTTATATAAAACATGAATAAATGTAAAGGAATCTAGGCAAAACACCTACGTTTCCAACGTGTAAAGTTGACCATAAAGAAATTTCTTGTGAATCATACTTCATTGCAACTGTTAATTACATCCATATTTCACATCGAAAAGAAATGCTATGAAATGTACACGAAGAAGGTGCAACGTTGTTTTCATTTTTGTGCCAAAAATTTATTTTATTTCATTCCGTTTTTTGTTTTTTTTTGCTCGTTCTTTTCCTTATCAGCAGCTAAAGGCAAATATGTCTCTTCTTGATAAAAAAGAGATTCGACATTTTCTTCTCCAAAAATCCAAAAGCGTTTTTTGAATCACTATCATGATTATTCTGACTTAGTTCCGGTTGTTGAGATGACCAATCAGGAAATGACATTTCAAACACTAAAATATAAATGTTTTTCACAACTGCCGAAGAAAATAATTGGAAAGAGTACAAAAAAAATAATTGGGATGAGTGCAAAAACGCTAAATGCCCGAAAGCTGATCCCAGTAATGGATAAAGCGATCAAATTTCGAATTCATGCGTTAAAACAATCGCCACCCGTATGAGTAAATAGCTGTGATATGGGGTTTAATTAAATAAACATTTTGATTACAAATATACAAAGATGTTCGTTTAAATCATTTTTGAAGAGAGAGAGATTTTATGACAATGATGAGATTGAAAAGGCTAATGGATAATTACTTTCAAATCTGAAGAATGTCTGTACATGTGTAATATAAAGAAAAGACTTCTGAGTGAACACTAAAGGGTAGAACGATAAATTTGTTGAACTAAAGAAAAAAACACTACAGCTTTATTTTCAAACTTTTATTGAAAAAAAATAATTCAGGTAACTTGATTATGTCGTGCAATTGACATATATTTAATGTAGCCGCCTTCAACCTTAATCACTGCATCGATAATGCTCCGGAACTGGGAGCATGTCTTTTTCACAAGCACGTCTCGGCGAATACTCGGCAGATGGCAGCGATCAGGCTGGCTTAGTGTTGTGGGAGGTCATGCTGGTGATGTTCTCGACTTATGACCAAACGAAGAAGTTCAGCGAGTTCAGATCGGGGGAACAGTGGAGCCAATGAGAGAAGGATACAAAATCGTAGCACTCCTTCTGAGGTCAAGCCTGATCTCTTTGGACTTGTGGCCTGGCACCGAGTCTTGCTGCTATACCCAGCGACCACCAGATTGTACCAGGGGATCACTACACTCTTCAGATACACCTTGTTGTTTACTTTCAAGCCGACTTCGACGATTTGAGGTGGCATGATGTGGCCCTCACTTGAAACAACACCAAAGACCATAACTGTGGCTAGAAATTTCGTTGAGCTGTAATCTCAAGCATTGAACCGTTCGGATTTGCATCTTGAGCTGGTAATGGCTCTTTTGTCATAACTTTGATCAGAAGAGAACATCAGTTTTACAGCGGCGCTTCTCCGATTTCACTCGTTGAAGATTGTGTCACTTTAGAAATAGTAGAAGGCTCTTACCGCTCTTGGGATGTGTACACAACTTGCCAACTAATAGATGGTCTGCATCCAAAACAGAAAACCTGTTTCCATCAAACGCAAATGAAAGCATGTCTTCTTAACGGCGACAATTCTATCATTCCACCATGTATTACATTCACTGAAGATTTATAGGGTTGACACCAATATGCTAAAACGGAGAAGGACTAGACATACATACATACATACATACATACATACATACATACAGGGTGAGCCAAAAGTAGGTGGGCAGTAAAAGCATTTATGTAGAGATCACATATACGTACAATTATATGTACTAAGAAAATTATATTATTAAAAGCAAAATGTTATTATCATCGCAAGTGCTCAAACTGTTTTCCTTCTTGATTTACACAACTGTTTGTCACTTAAGCTTCGACAAACATGTTCTACTTTTGGATCACTCCGTGTATATATATATATATATATATATATATATATATATATATATATATATATATGTATACTTCAAGAAATTTAAATATAATTTTAACTGAAGCATATAAAAGCATCTAGATTTTAAACGAACAATAATCAAAACTGCCATAAGACGACTGTCGAAACTCAGTTGAAAGTACTTGCAAAACAAAAAGGAAAGAAAAAACAGATGGACCAAGACAACTGTGGAACTTTCAACCGAGAAATAAGAACGACAATTCGAAAAATTGAAAAATTACAAAAAAAGCTCATTAAGAAAGAACACTCCGTGCTATTTATAAATACTTGTCTGAATATATATATATATATATATATATATATATATATATATATATATATATATATATGTAAAGTTGGTTCGTTCTAAACAAATAAAACCATGTTTATACGTTACCAATTTATTTGAAATTTTCAGACAACCCATTTTTAGTGTCGAGGTATGTTTTTATGTTATTAAAATAAATTTACCTAATTAAAATTAAAATATTAAATAAAATAAATATATTTATTTAATCGTTTCTGCGAATCTGGTCTGTTGATAAAACTGAACTTCCGGTTCGATTCATTTCACAGCCACGAATTGACGAAAGGTTTCATTTTCTGTTAACTCGATAAGTAAAAAACAAAACAAAAAAAAAACATATTTCATTTGTTTATCTTCCAAATTTTTTAATTTACACATCTTTTCTTTATTATATAAGGCCCCCCAAAAAAGTTTGTTGCTTGCTTTTGAGTTTTTTTTGTTTTGTTTTTCTATATAAGATTACTCATGCAGAGAGTGATCCGTGCTGAAATAATGTTATTATTTAAAAAGTCATTCTTAACATGGGGAGGTAAGGATGTTTTGTACCTATTCTGTTCTTTAACCTTACAATTGAATAAATAAAAAAAAACATATCGTAAAACGTTATTTAAACGTGGAAATATGATTTAAAAAATAGCGCGGATCGCTCTCTGCATTAGCACCATTTTTATTTATTGTGGACTATTATTCTCATCTTTATTAGTTGTTGTTTCACGAATTTTCGGCCAACTATTTCTCTGGCCTTCATGAAAAGAAGTCCTTTTATAAATTTTCAGTAACTTTTTCCTTTTATTATTCTTAAAGAGTAAAACTTTTCTTATTCATGAAAGGAGTTAAGCCTACGTAAATAAATAAATGTTTGTACACGTGACAAATTATCAATAAATGGTTTAGTTACTTTTTTTAAAAAATGTTTGTAAAAGTGCGAAAGGCGACGTTGTTGTATACTCCCATGCTTAATTTCTATACTTATAGGTTTTTGGAATTTTTTTTCACTGGATTATTATTGATTGGACACTAATTAAACAGATTATTAAAAAAAAATGTAAAAAAGAAATCATTATTTCGACATTTGAAAGTGGTGCTCACTTTTTAGTTACAACGTTCTGATAAATCAGTCACCCATTTTGTAAGCAATAAAAACGCGGTATATCAAAACCATAGAAAGTAAAAATAATGAGTCTCTACCGCATTTGTAAGTCAGAAATATATTTGTTTCTCAAAGAAAAAAAAATAGAGAGAACAGGACTTTTTTTTATTGTTTTCATGAAAATAAAGGTTCGAGATTTTTAATTATTATTTTTTTTTTACTTATTTAGTCAGTTTGTGGGTTTTTTTTTAATTGTTTTTGTGAAAGGTGAGTTTTTTTTTCAAAACTTTTGTTTTGTTTCTTTTTAATTTTTTTAAAGTATTATAAATTTCACTAACATGCGGGAGAAATGTTTAATAATTTGGTATTTTTTTAGATTAGGTCCACCTCCACAATTTTCCTTTCAATGACGACATTTATAGGTTTCCGAGTATGCTGAACACGCAAAATGCATTGAAATTTTGCGGAAATAAATAGTTGTATTATGCATTGTATTCTTCGGCGGCCATCTTTTTACGTGCACACGCGCCATAAACAAATACACACACGTAAAAAAGATGGCCGCCAAAGATTACAATGCATAATACAACTTTTTATATCTTGATAACTACTTATTTCTGCAAAATTTCGATGCGATTTTCGTATTCAGCATAGTCGAAAATCATTTCAAGTCGTCATTTAAAAGAAAATTGAGGAGGTGGACCTAATCTAAAAATTTACCAATAATTTTTAATCTCGTACGCCTCCCGATACATTGCTTCGTCATTTAGAAAAAAAAAATAAATAAATAAAAAGTGACCGATTTACCAGAACGTGGTAACTAAAAAGTGAGTATCCCTTTCAAATGTTGAAATGCTTTTTTTTTTTTTTTCAATTTTTTTTCATAATCTGGTTAGTGTTTAATCAATAATAATCCAGTGAAAAAATTTCAAAAGACCTATCAGTATAGAAACTCCACCACGTAAGTAAATAAATAAAAAATGTTACGTGCGCATGCGTTAGCCTTGACTAGGGGGGTACTAAGGGAACGACCATTAAATAATTCTGCGGGTCGCCATGGAACTCAACGCCCAAGGAGTATCAAAATAGTTTTCATGATCTGAAGAAATTTTTTTTTCCGAAAAGTGGGTGATCACTTTTCCATCTAAATTTAACTTAAAATGAGCACCCACTTTCTGGCCACCTGAGGAAGGGGCATTTATTTTCGTGTTTATTGGCTTAAAGGTTTTTTTGACAAGGTAGTTTGGGACGCGAATGCATATTTAACAGTTTTCGTTTATGCTCACGCATAGCATAAACAAAGGCTACGTCTGTGAAATGGAAAATAGTCCCAGAGTTCAGGGGTTAATACCATGCAAAAGAAATCAAACAAAAAGACTTTTTAGCCAAGAAACACACAGAAAGAAAAAAAAAATAGCATCCATTTTTTTTCTATCGAATTCATTTGCTGTTTTTATTGAAAACTATTTTCCCCCGGATTTTTTATATAATTTTCCATTAAGGGCTGTGCGTCTCACGTTCATAAATAACAAAAATTTTTTTTTTGTAGATTTTGGTGTGCTAAAAACGAATCTGCAAACCGTTTCCGTCGCAAAAAAATAGTTTTTATGATATGAAGAAATTACTTTTTCGAAAAAGTGGCGATCACTTTTCCATGTAAATTTAACTTAAAATGAGCACCCACTTTCTAGCCACCTGAGAGAGGGGGGATTTTTTCCCATGTTTATTGGCTAAACAGCTTTCGTTTATGCTTACGCATAGCGTAAACGAAGGCTACGGCTGTTAAATGGAAAATAGTTCCAGAGTTCAGGGGTTATTACCATGCAAAAGAAATCAAACAAAAAACTTTTTAGCCAAGAAACAGAAAAATGCCCCTCTCTCAGGTGGCCAGAAAGTGGGTGCTCATTCTAAGTTAAATTTACATTGAAAAGTGATCACCCACTTTTCGAAAAAGTAATTTCATGAATGTCATGAAAACTTTTTTTTTTTTGCTACGTAAACGGTTTGCAGATTCGTTTTTAGCACACCGAAATCTACAATAAAATATTTCGTTATATATGAACGTGAAACGGGCCTTAAAGTAAAATAATACCGGATTTTTTTGAGCAGATTTGCCGTTTAGTTGTACAAATATCCTCAAACCAGGTAATCACTAAAAGGGATTTTTAAAAGTTGTCACCTGTATCGAGCAAAAGTTTAAAACCACCAATTATATGCCAGCCTACATCATGGTAACATATATTGAGTGAGTTCCTAACAGTATTTTTAGTTTAAACTCATTTTCCCAAAATTTCCCCAAACTTAACGTGTTCGATACAGTCTGCCGCCATTTGTATTTTTCAGATATACCGATAAACATTGAATGTTTTTGAACCGATTATACATTACATAAAAACACTAAAATCTTATCCAGTTAGGTAGAACACTTACTTTTCTTGCCTTTGATAACATTTATTTGTTATATATTTATTTTTTGACAACTTCTTTGTATCTGTGTTTAGTAATATAAACCTTTTTCATTTAATGTAACGTTTAGTCGGCTCGAAAAACAGTGTTTATTGGTGTATTTGAAAGCTACAAATGGTGGTGGACACTGTTGATTACTTTAAGTTAGAGAAAGTGAGTTAAAACTAAAAAAACTATACAAAATACTGTCAGAAACCTACCGATTATTCCAGCCTATGTCATGGTAACATATGTTCGGTGAGTTTCAGACACTGTTTTGTATAGTTTTTAGTTTTCAACTTACTTTCCCAAACTTAACGTATTCAACAGAATTCGCGACCATTTCTGTTTTTTGGGCCAATTAAACATTTTACATTACATAAAAACACTAAACAATTATCCAATTAGGTAGAAACGTAAATTACCTTACCTTTGCTTTCATTTATTTGTTTTTGGACAACTTTTTCGAATCTGTGTATAGTAACCCCCCTTCCCCCACCATCAACCAAATATTAATTACTAAATCACATTTTTTAAAACAACAAAAAAAAAAAAAGCATTTAGCATTTCAACATTTTTGCTACGTTCGGCTTCATCCACTGATTGTTGGTCAAGTCCAAAACATGAATGATTGACAGAAACTCTCGAGGATCCAGATCAAATTCTGCAAGAGTACCATTTTTTTCAGTTTCGCCTTCTTTTTCACTTTTTGCAGTGGATTGCTGTACTAATATAAGAAACATGCATTTTCTCTTTTATTAAATTTTTCCATTACACCAAATTGAACGACTGCAACGCGTGGCAGGGTACAGCTAGTATATATATATATATATATATATATATATATATATATATATATATATATATATATATATATATATATATGCATGCTTCTTTTAAAAGCAGGTGTTATATTGTGCTCTAAAATGCTCATGGTACCAGAAACGGACGGTCTATTGTACTGCGTGGTATCAAACAGGCATATGTTGTATATATATATATATATATATATATATATATATATATATATATATATATATAGGTGCTCGTCTGAACTCCAATCTCTGGTCCCCCCTCGCCAATCTTTCACGAAAAACACCCGTCTAGCTGAATTCACTGTGAAAAAATTCCCCCACTCTATATCTGTGCCTAAATCAAAACGTGGATTCCATGAACAAAGCTTCTTTCTTAGAACTGCACGCCTGTAGAACTCTGTTCCGTCTGCCTGCTTCCCACCGGACTAGAACTTGGATGTCTTCAAGTCCAACGTTAACAAATTCCTAATGAACCGCCCCCTTAAGTAAACACTTCATCAAATCTCCACACTAACTTAATGTACTTGCAATAACCCTTATCCCTGAGTGGCTTCCGGGCCTTGATAAGTGGTGATCACTGTGTAAAATATATATATATATGTGTGTGTGTTTATGTGTGTGTGTTATTAGTCGGCACCAAATCAATATATGATACGTTTCCTTATTCGAACGGCACCGAATTAAAGTAACTCATGTTAGGGAATGGTGTCTATATGACCGGTGTATATATTCGACTATTTGGAAACGTACACGTTTATATACTTGCCTTTGTGACCTATTTAGGTTTGTGATGTGTATATACTTGATCAGTCTAAGTGTTGATGCGTGCGTGTGTCAAACATGTATTTTCATACCTTTTCAACTGCGTCGTTGGTCATTTGGTCTACTTGAGAATTTTATCTGTTCTTGGATGGAGCTGGATCCTGTGAATGAAAACGCTTCAAGCGATCAAAGACGATGATTGATTTTATATAGTTTTTATTTCACTTCCCAGAAGAATGGTTCGCAGAAGAATGGTTCGCAGAAGAATGGAAAGTGAATATCTGACCTCATGGGGTTCTCTTAGTCTCCATTTTGAGACACGTCAGGTCCCTCCCAGGTGGGGGGGGAGGAAGACAATCCGTTAACCCATTCGCTCTGTTTAGCGTCTGAATTCCAACTCAAACGATATGTCCAGCAAACTGGAACACGTGACAAACAACACGTCACCGCCGATCTTGTTCAGAGTTTCCTGTGCAACTTGACCAGTTCACCGAGTCTGACTTGTTTTAATTTGTTTTGACAACCTTATCAAACATAGCTCCACATCTCTCTTTTACTTCTCCAGTTAGTTAGATAGATAGATATACAGCTAAATAGACAAATAGATAGATAGATAAACCGATAACTAGATAAACTGATAGATAGACGAATAACAGATAATTTCCCTTCTACTCGCCAACTATATAACACAGAGACAATTCCTGTGTGTTTATCTTGCGATCCGTATTTTCCATTTGACGGGTCAGTGTTCGAACGTTCTGCTCGAGTGTAAAAAGAAATTCACCATAACCGTGAACGTCTTCAGACACGTGATGAATTAAAAAAAATTCGTTCAGTTAAGTTATTGAAAAAGTCGATTAAAATCGTTTAAAAGAGCTTTAACCCGTTTAAAAACACCTTCTACTCTTTCGGTCTGATTGATAGTGATTTCTTATGCTACGAGTAGGGCTTCTATGATGGGAAGGTTCAGGTTACAATGTGAGACGGCTAAAATTATTCAAAATTTTAAATAAAGATAATTTTAAAGGGAGATAATTCCATATTCAAAATTTGTCAGTAAAGGACATTATAAATTCTCAGATGTCACCAAGGGAGATAATTCTAAATTTAAACTATATGAAGTGAAGTAATTCAAAATTCGAACCATATTAATTAGGGAGATAATTTTAAATTCAAAATATATTATTAACATATATTTTTCCTTATGTGAATAAAATATTAAATTTACAGCATATAACTAAGGGAGATAAGTATGAATTCAAAATATGTCACTAGGGGAGTTTATTCTAATTCCGCAGCATGTGCTCTGATCAACTTTGTAGCCTTTCAACTTACCTCAGACCGATCAGACTTTTTAACTGTAACACTCCCTAGATACCGAAAAATGTTCTACTCAATTTCTTTCTCCGAACCGCTTGCACTTGAAATTTGATCACTGCTCCCTGTTTCTTTGGCAGTACTGACATGTAGAAATTGAAGTATAAAATGAGATGAGCAAGGATCTTGCTTCCTCATTCCTACCACGAAATCGATCGGCAATATGCCTTATCTGGTGCTAACAAAATTTAAATAAAAATAACAGAAGCAGATGTTATGCACGTAATGAAATGAGAGGATAATTTTTGGGGTGAAAACGGATCAACAATAAAACAATGGCCATAAAGAGAAAAATTAAAACAAAATAGAAAAACAAACACTCGTCAAACTACAACCACTTTTAAAAAAATACCTTACTCTCTATCTGTTCCCAAAACGAAACGAAAATCCACTTGAAAAGTGTATTTCTTAGAATTACCCGTATATGAAAAACAATACTGCGAAATTTCTTTCCAGCTGATTGCAATTAGAACATGGTCATTTTCAAGTCTAATGTAAACAAGTTCTTGTTGAGCCATCCTTTTAAAAGATTCAATTTCCACTATTACTCATCATCATGGTGTTTTTCACCGGTCATGCAACACTCATTAATATTTATCCTCGAGTTGCTTTCGGATCTTGATAAGTGGTGACCCCTATTAAAATAGATATATAAAAGAAAGAAAGAAAAAGAAAAGAAGGAAAGAAAATATGCCCAGAAATAATGATAATGAAAAAAATAAAACAAAGAATGAAGTAGTTAAAATCTAATAAAAGAGAAACTTAAGTGTAAAGACAAAAAGAAAAAAAAAGTGAATGCACGACAGGAAAACATAAAGCAAAAACAGAAGATACATTTTAGTTATGAAAGTTGAAGTTTGAAAGAAAAGAAAATAATGAAAAAGAAAAAGTCGGACTAAGAGACAAAATTACGAGAACTAAACATAATCAGAAAGGAAATTTTAAAAAAAGATGAAAGAAAGAGTAATAATTTTTCTAAAATGATGAATAAAAAAAGGAAAGCATTAATAAAGCAAAAAGAGGAAATCGCTAAAGAAAAGAAAAAAAAATAACGATTGCTTATGGGTTGGTAACGGTTAATGTTACCAAGACTAATTTTATTTCCTTTGATAATTCCAAGAAACCTTCTCAACCAATCATTGTCATGTTTACTAGTAAATTGCCTGAAAGCACTTCCCTCAAGCTCCTAGGGTTAACATTTATAGACAACATGAATTGAAACAAATACATTGAGGCGATTGCCAATGCTGCTGCAAGGAAGGTGGGCTCTCTCTACCGTGCTAGAAGGCTACTCACAACTGAGAGTACCCGTTATCTCTACAAGGCCACCATTCTACCAGGCATGGCGTATTGTTGCCACATCCAGGCTGGTGCATCTATCACTAGTCTCTCACTCCTAAACAAGATTTAAAAAGTGTCGCTTACTTAATAGGTCCTCAACTATCAACTAAATTTCAATCTTTGTCCCATCGCTGAAACATGACATCCTTGTGCCTGTGTTACAATTTCAATGGCAAGTGCTCTCGAGCACTAGTACCCCCTTGACGACAATACCCTCAGCAAATCCAGATAAGCAGCAAAATCCCACCCCTGCACTATAGAAATCCCTAGATGCCGTAAAGCCTTCTACTCGAGTAGTTTTTTTTTTCTCTCGGACTGATGCACTTTGGAATTCCCTCTCCGGCTTCTGCTTCCCGACTGTACTGATATGCAGAAATAAAAGTATAATGTAAATAGACATCTTGCTGCCCAACTCCCTAAATAGTATTCCTGCAAATCTGGCTCCAAATAGTAGCCCCTCACGACTAAGTGGCTCTGTGCTTTGTTTGGGGTGGAATGACAATTTAAAAAAAGAAAGAAAAGGAATAGACTAATCCTGAAGATTTGACCATTGCGGCGCGCTTAACGATGAAAATACGATTTCTGACTCACGTGTAACAAACTAACGATGCAGATGCGTTTTTGAATCACAAACGGTTCTGTTGCTAATTGACCTTATCGAAATCTACGTTTGCTCTTGTAGTAATTACCATTAATTTTCTTCAAAGTAACTGAAGATATTAAAATGATGAGGAATTGGCACAGAACTTTATCTCTCAGCGGATGGAACGTAAAACATTCTCAGCTGTCGTTACATGACACACACGAACACTTATAGATAAAAGAAGGAAAATGAAAAAACAAACCCAGCAAAGCACAAACACGCAAAACTCACATTAAAGAAGACATTCAGAGAAACGCTACCATACATCGGACATATTGTGGGTCGATTTTTAAGTCACCATTTTGGAATTAACAAATAGTGTTGGGATCGTCATGTTTCGGTTTAAAGCTGGAGAAAAAATTTTAAATATGACGTTTATAAAATTTTGTCAGCTTTAAAATTAAATAATCTATTATATCGATAAATTAAAGGTGTTCCCCTCTCCAGTTGCACATTATAGGACTATAAACACAGGCACTACATATCATTCTAATTCAGTTACGCTTACAGTCAGTACCTGATGCACGTTTCAAGAAATTAACTGTCGGCTTTATTCGCCATCATAATTTCTTACACTGATTCCGACCAAAGTGATTCTCTAAAACAATTCAGAATTCGTGGAGATCGGAGTATATCTTATTCGATCAAAAAATCTCTTCCATCATTCACTGGGAAATATACTTCATCGGATCAAGTTCTAGAAACAGATAATACTATAATTGTTCACAAATTTACGAATTCCCAGGTAAATAATCATCGTTCCGCATCGAGTCGTATTTTTCACGCGATTTGATTTGCTGTTCAGTATCTTTGTTTTCGAAAATCGATTTAAAGTTGCCGAACGCTTACAAAACAGGTCTGATTTTTTTTTTGTTGATGGAGGGATAGAAGATTGGTTATCCGTATTGTTTGGTTTCTGTCGTCGAGTGTTATTTGCACAACATTTCGGTAAATGTAACCTCCGATCTTCTTCAGGTGTATCTTGTCGGAAATTTTCCGTCAAACACATGAATCTGCGCGGAATTTTGAACGGAATCCTTTATTTAACCCATGAGAGCATCACACTCTTGCGGCGTCAGACATGATTGAGTAGAAGTTTCTAGTATGAATTTTAGGAGCCTTTTTTGTTTCTAGATGTAAATATCAGTATTTATAAATACATCTTTGAAATGAAAAAGGATTTGATAAAAAAAGACATTTACTTAGTGTAGACATATTGTACATCCCCTAAGTTGAACTGAATTCAAAGAATACTCGAGGAAGCCGTCTTATGCCGTCATCTTTGATTTTGGGAAAGGTTATATCCATATTTCCAAGATTTCGAATTTAGGTTCGAATTAAAAACAAAAAGTTAAACTAAACTAAATGAGATACTATATCTAAAATGAAATCATCATAAAATCTAACTAGATTCATTTACATTTACTTTGAAAGTTCTCAAAACATAATTTATGAAACAAAAACCTACTTACAAGCCGTCTTAAGCCGCCATATTTGATTTCGGAAAGATTATATCCATATTTTCAAGATTTCGTATTTAGGGTCGAATAATAAATATAAATGAAAAACTTATATCTAAAATGAAATCAGCATAAAATTTAATCAGATTCATTGGCTTTACTTTACGATAGCATGGTCAAAGGAAAATCACTCTCTTTTCTGTAAAGGTAAAGTTGACTCTCCTGCTTTAACTTTGAGATAACAGTTATCACGTCTTCACGCAAGAACAAAACGAGACCACATGCCAGCAGTAATCTTTGGATAGAGCAGCTACACTGCATGCCACGTGTAGACAACCTGACTAAAACTAAATTATATGAATAGACGTATGACTCTTTTCCGACTTACAATTAAAAGACAATTCATGCAGTAAGTCATAACACCGTCCCAGCAGTTCATTACGTGAAGTCAAAGGAAGCAGAACTATTAAGCTAAAAAATGAAACTTGCCAGGAATCCGAAGGGGATATGAGATATAATAAAAATACCCATAGTAGTAGGAGAAAAAAAAACTGGAAAATATTTGTATAAAACAGTGAGAACATATGCACTTATGAAAACAAATGTAATGTGAAGAAAATCATTGGTGACGATTTCATATAAGACGGATCATAAACCAATCACAAATAAACTGAAAGAGACTGGTCCTTCGCATAACATAACACAAATTAGAAAAATAACACGTCACGAAACAAATAAAACTGAAACTGCCAAAGGGTCAGGGTGGAAAGGGCAGAGAGGTGTACCATCCAGATCTATAAAGTAATTTGTTTTAATACATATAGTGAGGAAATAATAATAACATAAATAATAATAATAATAATAATAATAATAATAATAATAACAAAAACAAAAACAACTGCAATAATAATAATAATAACTACAATAATAATAATTAAAACAATAACTACAATAAAAATAATAATAATGATAAGAACTACAATACTACTACTACTACTAATAATAATAATAATAAGTACAATAACAACAACAATAATAATAACAACTACAATAACAACAATAATAATAATAACTACAATAATAATAACAACTACAATAACAATAATAATAATAACTACAATAATAATAATAACAACAATAATAATAACTACA
>NC_136483.1:197612240-197669740 GCF_053919585.1 Euprymna scolopes
TCTGCTACTAGTCTCTCACTCCTAGACAATGTCCAAAAGAGAGTCACCAACCTAATAGGTCCTGAACTGTCATCCAAGCTTCAGCCTCTGTCCCATCAACGCAATGTAACATTCCTCTGCCTGTTCTACAAGTACTTTAACAGTGAATGTTCCAACGAACTGCAAGCACTTGTACCTCCTCGACGTAAATACCCCCGACAAACCCGAAAAGCAGTAAAATCCCACCCCTTTACAGTAGAGATCTCTAGATGTAAGAGAACCTTCTACTCCAGTAGTTTCTTCCCTAGAACCACTAGACTTTGGAATTCCCTTCCATGTTCCTGCTTCCCAACTGTACTGACATGCAGATGTTCAAGTGTAACGCAAACCGAGATCTTGCTGCCCAACTCCCCACCTAGTACCCCTGTACCCCTGTAGCCTGTGTCCCTAATAGTAGCCCCCGACATCAAAGTGGCAATGTGCCTTGTTTGGGGTGAAAATGTAATTTTAAAAAAAAGTGCTCCAATTAAAATAGGAATCAGCTTGACTTCATTACATTTTCATATTTGAACTAATTTCCATTTTAGATCGTGATATTTATTCATTAATTATTGGCTCACATGAAGCTTTCACACAAGTCCACACACGATCTGATTGGAAACCTGTGGTATTCTCCGAAAGCTGAGTGACAACAAGTCTTCCCAGACGTCCAGCTCTGTCCACCTCCTTCGATAGCATTTGCAAATGAATTTGCATCATCGCAACAGCCGCTTTGTTATTATTTTTATTATTATTATTATTATTTATACTCACTAGGAGTTTTCACACAGACCTTCATCAAACATTTCTCTCTGAAAACAACTTGCGATGTTCCCTAGAGTCTGAGTGACAACAAGTCTCCTCAGATTTCCAGTACACTCCACTTCTTGCAAATTAGTTTGTTATCGCAAGAACCGTTTACCATTGGTTTCTTGCTGACAACGACCATTGGCCTTCACTGGAATTTTGGTGACAATATGTCTCCCCAAGGAGCTCATTTTACCACTCATCCACTGAAAGTCTGGTTTGTGTTTTCTTTCATTGGTCTTTCCATCTTCCTTGACCCTCCACGACTATTTGGTGTGGTGCAAGTTGATTCTGATGTTATTTATATTTGGCAGGGGGTTAACTTACACTTATATGGTTGTAGTTTTCTTGATTTCATTTGGAGTTTCTTTATTTTTTGTTTTACTGTTTTACTTCTGTTGCAGTTTTTATATGATCGGTTAGCGTTTGTAGCTCATGTGTATTAGTCTTTGCATTCAAGGGGTTTATTTAATATTTCAGCCATTTTCATTATTGTTATCCGTTGTATCTTCTCAGCCATCCCTGTGATTCCAATCTCTAATATTTTTTTTCTGATTATTTTTGGTATTGTTCCTAGTGCTCCTACTATTACTAGTGTTGTCTTGACTTTTTTTCATCTTCCATGTTCCTTTCAGCTGCTTCGCTTCTCCTTCTCATTCTCATTCTCCTGTGGTCTGTGATCTGGCAGGATTTTTCCTTCTTGTTAACTATTATGACATTTGGTCTTCTTGCTTCGATTGGTTTATCTGTTTGTACGTCCATAAATCCCATAGGATTTTGTGATTTCCGTTTACAAGTATTATTATCTAAATATTAAGTTACTTGTCCGTACGTCCAGAGTCCTAAAAAAACATCATCATCGCAAACATTAATTAATGAGAAACGAATTACCTCCCTTCATAGTCGCTTTTTATCAGTTGAAAATCAATGAAACGATTCCCTCTCCAAAACTAAAAATAAACATGACTGTCTGTTTATGATTTCAAATTGGCTATTTTATTTCCTTTTATTTCATTTCATTTTATTTCATTTTATTTCATTTTATTTTATTTCATTTCATTTCATTTTATTTCATTTTATTTTATTTCATTTCATTTTATTTCATTTTATTTTATTTCATTTTATTTCATTTCATTTTATTTCATTTCATTTCATTTCATTTTATTTTATTTCATTTTATTTTATTTCATTTTATTTCATTTTATTTTATTTAAATTTATTTTATTTCATTTTATTTTATTTCATTTTATTTTATTTCATTTCATTTTATTTCATTTCATTTTGTTTTGTTTTGTTTTATTTTATTTCATTTCATTTAATTTTATTTCATTTCATTTCATTTTATTTCATTTCATTTTATTTCATTTCATTTCATTTTATTTCATTTCATTATATTTCATTTCATTTCATTTTATTTCATTTTATTTTATTTCATTTTATTTTATTTTATTTTATTTCATTTCATTTCATTTTATTTCATTTCATTTTATTTCATTTCATTTCATTTTATTTTATTTCATTTCATTTTGTTTTGTTTTATTTCATTTCATTTTATTTTATTTCATTTTATTTTATTTTATTTTATTTCATTTCATTTTATTTTATTTTATTTCATTTCATTTTATTTTATTTCATTTCATTTTATTTTATTTCATTTGTTTTCATTTCATTTTATTTCATTTCATTTCATTTCATTTTATTTCATTTAATTTTATTTTATTTCATTTTATTTTATTTCATTTCATTTTATTTCATTTCATTTTATTTCATTTCATTTTGTTTTGTTTTGTTTTATTTTATTTCATTTCATTTAATTTTATTTCATTTCATTTCATTTTATTTCATTTCATTTTATTTCATTTCATTTCATTTTATTTCATTTCATTATATTTCATTTCATTTCATTTTATTTCATTTTATTTTATTTCATTTTATTTTATTTTATTTTATTTCATTTCATTTCATTTTATTTCATTTCATTTTATTTCATTTCATTTTATTTCATTTTATTTTATTTCATTTCATTTTATTTTATTTCATTTCATTTTGTTTTGTTTTATTTCATTTCATTTTATTTTATTTCATTTTATTTTATTTTATTTTATTTCATTTCATTTTATTTCATTTCATTTCATTTTATTTTATTTCATTTCATTTCATTTTATTTCATTTGTTTTCATTTCATTTTATTTCATTTCATTTCATTTCATTTTATTTCATTTAATTTTATTTTATTTCATTTTATTTTATTTCATTTCATTTTATTTCATTTCATTTTATTACATTTAATTTAATTTCATTTTATTTTATTTCATTTCATTTAATTTCATTTTATTTCATTTAATTTTATTTTATTTCATTTTATTTTATTTCATTTCATTTCAATTTATTGTATTTCATTTCATTTTATTTCATTTCATTTCATTTTATTTTATTTCATTTCATTTCATTTTATTTCATTTCATTTTATTTTATTTTATTTCATTTCATTTTATTTTATTTCATTTCATTTTATTTTATTTCATTTAATTTTATTTCATTTAATTTTATTTCATTTCATTTCATTTCATTTCATTTCATTTTATTTTATTTCATTTTATTTTATTTCATTTCATTTCATTTTATTTTATTTCATTTAATTTTATTTTATTTCATTTAATTTTATTTCATTTCATTTTATTTCATTTTATTTCATTTCATTTAATTTCATTTTATTTCATTTTATTTTATTTTATTTCATTTTATTTCATTTTATTTCATTTCATTTCATTTTATTTCATTTCATTTTAGTTTATTTCATTTCATTTATTTCATTTCATTTTATTTTATTTTATTTTATTTCATTTTATTTTATTTCATTTCATTTTGTTTTGTTTTGTTTTATTTTATTTCATTTCATTTTATTTCATTTCATTTTATTTCATTTTATTTCATTTTATTTCATTTTATTTAATTTCATTTTATTTCATTTCATTTTATTTCATTTCATTTTATTTCATTTCATTTCATTTCATTTTATTTCATTTTAGTTTATTTCATTTCATTTTATTTCATTTCATTTATTTCATTTCATTTTATTTTATTTTATTTCATTTTAGTTTATTTCATTTCATTTATTTCATTTCATTTTATTTTATTTTATTTCATTTTATTTTATTTCATTTCATTTTGTTTTGTTTTGTTTTATTTTATTTCATTTCATTTTATTTCATTTCATTTTATTTCATTTTATTTCATTTCATTTTATTTCATTTCATTTTATTTCATTTTATTTTATTTCATTTTATTTCATTTCATTTTGTTTTGTTTTGTTTTATTTTATTTCATTTCATTTTATTTCATTTCATTTCATTTTATTTCATTTTGTTTTGTTTTGTTTTGTTTTATTTTATTTCATTTCATTTTATTTCATTTCATTTTATTTCATTTTGTTTTGTTTTGTTTTATTTTATTTCATTTCATTTCATTTTATTTCATTTTATTTTGTTTTGTTTTGTTTTATTTTATTTCATTTCATTTTATTTTATTTCATTTTATTATGTTTTGTTTTGTTTTATTTTATTTCATTTTATTTAATTTCATTTTATTTTGTTTTGTTTTGTTTTGTTTTATTTTATTTCATTTCATTTTATTTTATTTCATTTTATTTTGTTATGTTTTGTTTTATTTTATTTCATTTCATTTTATTTTATTTCATTTTATTTTGTTTTGTTTTGTTTTATTTCATTTCATTTCATTTCATTTTATTTTATTTTGTTTTATTTTATTTTATTTAAAAAAAAGGTCATGTTAAGAGAAGATTGTAAGCTTTTCTTTTTAAAATAAAAAAAAATGCAAATTTAAAAAAAAAATATTCAGAAAAAAAAACAATGTGTACTGTGTTGAATTTTCATAAAAAAATTAAATTGTTTCAATCAATTGTTTTTAGATTTAAGAGGTTTAAAAAGAATTTGCTAAAAATTGTTTTACATTTTCTATTATTTGTTTTATTATGTTTTTATTCATTTTTTTATAATGTGTTTCAATAATTTTTCAACTACCATGGAATTTCTCGGGTTCTGCTAGTTATGATTAAAATTATTATTATTATTATTATTGTTATTATTATTATAGTAATAGCAGTAGTAGTAGTAGTAGCAGTAGTAGTACGTCATAATAATATTGACACACTGACTAGCATTAAATGATCAAAGTTAAGCAACATTGATCCTGGTCAATACTAAAAATAGGTGTCTATTTGTGAATAACAGGTGATGATTGTACTCTTTGTTTATCTTGGCATTGTCTGCAGTCGTCTGGGACTTTTCCTTGCTACTGAAATCAAGTAGTGCTGATTCAGGAGAGGAGTGTTTGGAATTGCCAAACTCTTGCTTTACGATTAAATGAGCATGTGCCCTTACAAACGGTATCCATCGTTTATCGAGAGTGAATAGAGCTATTGTTATTATTGTTACTAACTTGGAGTTCTCACGCAGGTCATCATCAGAGATTGCTCACTGAAAATAACTGGTAGTGTTCCCTGGAGTCTGGGTGACAAACTGTCTCCCTAGATTTCTAGTACTCTCCACTTCTTTCAGTAACCTTTGCAAATTAATTTGCATTCTTGCAACAGCCTCTTGCCATTGACTTCTTGTCGGCAATGACTATTGGGCATCTTTGGAATTTGGGTGGCAACAAGCCTTCCCAAGTTGAATCCTCTCATTATTATTTTATAATAAAATAAAAACGTGTAGACCGCAGTCTCTCTTTGAATTGTCTATTACGCTGAGATGTAAGGGAGGGCACCACACTTTTCCAGAATTAATATTATACATTAAATGTTTTGGTTCTTATCCAGAATTTAACATAATTTCTAAAAAACTAAAGAAAACTCTTTATGATGTACGTACCCGTCATAAAACGAAAATGTCATATTCCTAAAATCACATAAATTGACTAATTAGTATTTTTTTATACAGAAAATTATATTTTTACGATTTTTAGCGATTGATAATATATCATAGACATTAAAAAACTGATTTTAAAATCACGGTGGTTCGAATTGAGTTGTCTTCTTATATTAAATATGGCGGATCACGACAAACCGTTCTTAATTCGTCATAAAACTTGATTTATTTTAGTGAAACAAAAACTTAATTAATCAGTTTACGTGAATTTTGGAATATGACATTTTTGTTCCGTGACGGATATGTACATCGTAAAGATTTTTCTGTATTTTTTAACTAGGTTGAATTCTGGATTAACACCAATTTTTTTAAAATGTAATAGGTTTTGTTTGCCGTTTAATCAAGTTAATTATCCAATGGTTACGGTATCTTGTTTCAGTATTAACGAACATGAAAAAAGGTTGAATTGCCGTAAATGGAGCGAAAGAATAAAAGCTGACTTAATTCTTTCAACGACAGCTAATGCAACTGCTGTCGCTATACTTGTTTTCGACATGTGAACGCAATGTTAATAAATTCCTATGTGCTACTTAGGTAAATTACCTACAATTGGACATGTCGCTGTGTTTGATGCAATGAATTTGTTACCAGCTTTCTCGGTGATCATTTATAGCTCATACACATATACGTGTTATTTAGTCAATGATTTCCTTCTTAGCTCCTCTACTCCTCCTCCTCCTCCTCCTCCCCCTCCTCCTCCTCCTCCTCCAACCACTTGTCATCTCATTCGTCTTTCTCCACTTTCTATTGTATCTAATATGTCAACCAGCTACTAAGTAGGATCATTAGAGTTTGGGTATTTGGTTTGGTTTTACGGCATATTACCCCCAGATTATTTAATGCTGAATCGGATTAAAAAAAAAGAAGATTTTATGCTTCAAGTTGTTTATATCTTCAAATATTTATTCGTGGTGTTTGGTTTGGTTGTTTTGCTTTACATTGTATTAACCATTTTCAGGTTATTTAATGTTGAGTCAAGTAATCTTAGAAAGAAAAACGAGCTGGAACAAAGAAAAAAGAAACATATCAGAAACTCTAAAGAACACATGCCATAACAGTATTTATAGAAAAGACTGAGACTATCAATATCATGTATTTAAGAGAGAGAGTGGGGGGTCAATCATACTTTTCTGCACGTTATAAAAAAACTTCAACTGTTACAATGATTCGCCAGCAAAAATATGACAACAGTGTTCATTACATAGTCTGTTAGTAGAGGTGTTCGAAATAGAGAATAACCTCAGTTGTTAGAAATAGAGAATAACCTCAGTTGTTTGAAAAAGGGAATAACCTCAGTTGTTTGAAATAGAGAGTGAATAACCTCAGTTGTTCGGAATAGAGATAACCTCGGGTGTTCGAAATAGAGAGAGAATAACCTCAGGTGTTCGAAATAGAGAATAACCTCAGTTGTTCGAAATAGAGAATAACCCCAGTTGTTCGAAATAGGGAATAACCCCAGTTGTTCGAAATAGAGAATAACCTCAGTTGTTCGAAATAGAGAATAACCTCAGTTGTTCGAAATAGAGAATAACCTCAGTTGTTCGAAATAGAGAGTGAATAACCTCAGTTGTTCGAAATAGAGAATAACCTCAGTTGTCCGAAATAGAGAGAGAATAACCTCAGTTGTTCGAAATAGAGAATAACCTCAGGTGTTCGAAATAGAGAATAACCTCAGTTGTTTGAAAAATGGAATAACCTCAGTTGTTCGAAATAGAGTGAATAACCTCAGTTGTTCGAAATAGAGAGTGAATAACCTCAGTTGTTCGAAATAGAGAATAACCTCAGGTGTTCGAAATAGAGAATAACCTCAGTTGTTTGAAAAATGGAATAACCTCAGTTGTTCGAAATAGAGTGAATAACCTCAGTTGTTCGAAATAGAGAGTGAATAACCTCAGTTGTTCGAAATAGAGAGTGAATAACCTCAGTTGTTCGAAATACAGAATAACCTCAGTTGTTCGAAATAGAGAGAGAATAACCTCAGTTGTTCGAAATAGAGAATAACCTCAGTTGTGAGAAAGTGTTTAGAGCGATGAGTGAACGGACTTTACAAGAACGGAAGGAGCAATGGATCTTATATATGTACTCCAAGAAAGATTTCATGAAAAAGAAAAACCAAGAAGTTTCAGAATCAGTTTCTCTTCAAAACCGGAACCATTCATGAAAATCTCAGGAGGAAAACGGACACAACTACGATTGAAAGATACAAGCTGAGTCTCAACAGGATTAAACGGATAAGTTATTTCATATCCCAATCAACAACTGAACCTGGATCAACTTCTTTGTCAGCCACACATTTCAATTGATCTGAGGAAAATGGTCAAGAATCAGCACTAAAATAAAGAGCTGCATCATCAGCATAAATGTTAATCTGTTGAACAAGTTTCTTATTATTGTTGATATAGTGATATAGAGAAGAAACGGTGATGACCTAGAATAGAACTCGAGGTAACACCAGCATTTATTTAAAAAGAGAATGAGTTGACACAACCTAATTTCTACAAATAAGTGTGTTTTCTGGTCATTTCGCGATACCTACACGCATACAATGTTTTTTTTTATGCTATAATTTTTATCGATTTGTAGCTGATATATGGCGATTGAATTTACAGAATGCATGCTAACTATGCACAATAACCTCTCCACAGGTCCGTTGGGAAGAGGGGGGTTCATTACAAAAGCTATACCTATATACTTCTATATTTTTTAGACCCATTCAATTACCTCTTTTGCGCACCGTTTAAAGAAAGAAAAGGTTTTACTCCATGAGGCGTTTCTGGTTTAATCTCTGATGAATCTCCAATCAGACCATTAGTAGTAACGTCGTTTTGAGTGACAAAGCTTTGGTCTGAGACTAGCTGACAAACAGGTGAATAGATACATCGAACATTTATAAGTCGAAATCTTTTATTATTATAAAGTTAATTGGTAAAACGGATATTATTTATGAATCGATTTAAGGTATTTAATAATTATTATAGTAAATAATTATATATATATATATATATATTCTTACGATTACAAGAAAAAACTATACTAAAGAGGTATATATTCTATGAATAATTTGAATTGTAACAAATATTAAGCTCAATAAAAATGAATGTTCACACTCGGGGCATGTATATCATTAGTTATCATTTCCAACAGTAGAATATTCATTTAATTTACAATTACTCGGTTTTTATGAGTTATCTTCTTATGCAGTAAGTCTTGCACGTGTTTTGCTGAATAGCTAAAGACAACTAAACAACTCCTCAGACGTTCATATGTTCCTCAAAAACACTGATGGACAGTTTTTTTTTTATGGAATGAAAAAGGGTTTGGAGAAGAAAAACAATTAGATAAAAGGAAATGATTTTAAGTCGGCAAAAACATAATGGTAACTAAGGATATATATCTTCTGTACTCCTATTAATCTGTTTTTGTCTTTCGATATTCATATTAAAAACCCTTTTTTCTATTGATTTAAAAAGAAAATGCAACTTTGTTATATATGGGTTGTGGAATTGCATTCACAAGCAAAAGATCTAGCTAATCTGCATATTCTTTTGAACATTCATTTTAATTAAGTCCCTATTAGTTTTTTCCTATTAGTTTTTTCCTATTAGTTTTTTCGGTTTTCTGATGGCAACTATTACGTGTAATTATATTAATGCAGATATTCTACATAATTTCTACTTGCGTAATATTTGCGTACAAAGTGTATAGGAAACGCAAGACTCTTTCCATATATATTTATGTATGCGTATAAATTTTTGTTTAAACAATTTTGCCTACCAAACTCCTCCTAGAGTTTTTGGTCTACAGACATGAAACTTCATATATAAGGTATTTTAACCCATGCTAAACTTTATATTTGGGTTTTAGCTAGGGAAAATTGGCACAAAAGTGTTAAAATTAAAACAAAAACATGAAATTTGTCAGGTGAAGGTCAAACGCCGGCATTACGAATATGCACGCATAACGTAATAGCTATTGGTTCATGTTTTAATTTTTAGTTTTGCAGCAAACAAGTCTTCATAGGTCGGTCATTAAGGGTGGAAGCAAAAATAAATTGTAAGCTAATCGTTTTAGTTTTGATTGTTTATTTTTAAACTTTTTAAATCATTGCTATATATTGGGTCCAATATAATATAATAAATCTGCATTAATCAAAATATCATATTTAAGCGTATCGGGTGCCCTGCTATTATATATATATATATATATATATATATATGTGTGTGTGTGTGTGTGTGTGTGTGTGTGTGTGTGTGTGTGAATACATTTTATTTCCTTATAATATATACCAATCCTTATTTAAGAAGCTCAAAGTAATTAAAGAGCAATATAGCGAATGAATGACAAAAGTCTATATTCCAAAAGTCATTTCTAAATTCAAAATGGTGTAATATAAATATATTATAAGGCATTTACATCTTCTCTCTCAATTTTCGGATTTTTTATCATGTCAAAACGCACATTATTTCCTTTTTATGGATTGATTGTTGCTATTTCTTCTGATGAGTTAAGGGCAAAATAGATTCACTAAATGATAATTAAGTGATTGATTTTGTGCTACGAAACAGATACTGTCAAGAATTGTAAATGTCAACTGAATTAAAGGAATGAATTATAAGATGTTAAACAACATGAACTTTGGAATATAGACTTTTTTTATTCATTCAATATATATATATATATATATATATATATATAGTAGTAATTTATAAAAATATATATGACAATTAAGCTGCACAGAATATTCTGCGTTTCATTCATGTTAGAATTTATCAGGTATAAGCGGAATATTCTGTGTAGCTTAATTGCTATGTATATTTTTATAACTTACTACCTTGTTCTACCTATGTATTGAGCACTGTTGAAGTAAATACTTAAAGTTTACGCATAAAAGTATACTTTCGTATATTAATTAATGTGATTAAATGAAGCAGTCATATATATATATATATATATATATATATATATATATTAAGACAGAAAGAGAAAGATATATATATATATATATATATATATATATATATATATATATATATATATATATATATATATATATATATATATATGATAGTATATATAATTTTCGAAGTTTACTTTTAAAATCCGATTTGCCTTCCGGTTCTTTTTTCAAACCCTAACCCTTTGAAGAGGAAGATATTTATGACCCTGACAGCTCAACTCAACCTATACCGCCGATCGACAAAACTACATTGTGAGAAATAAAATAATATATTTTCAACATAAAAAAAGCTCTTACGTTATTGAATATATTTTCAGATCAGATGGTGCTTGATTTGGCAAAGAGATACCACCATAGACTTTGGAATCGGTTTTACTAAGTTCAAGTCACAGTGTTTTAATTCTGTTGTATGAACTTATGATGCTCTCTCTGCTTTTGATAAAGCAAAACAACTTGTGTTTAATGAACGGTGTACAATGAATCGTTTACAACAAGAATTATCTTTCGACATTTAATAACTTAAAAATGTTGATACGCCGTAAAACGAACGGAGGATGTGTTCACCCCCCCCCCCCAAAAAAAAGGTAGGAAATAAAGAAATACAAATAATCGTGTTATTTGATTTAAATTAGAATTAGAGAATGGGCCAGTTTTCCATTATTTTATCCATATAAAAAATCACAATAATAGAATTATCGATTATAAAATCCTTTTGCAAAAGTTTTCAAAGCTGCAAAGAGTTCCAAAGAGCTCGGTTTGATGTTACGTTTCGGAAGGAGAAAACCGTTTCCATAACTTTGCGTCGGTCGAAGTTCAAATGCGTAAGAATACTTGACGTTCGCCTCCAATTTTGCCCAATCATAAGCTCCACCTGTGGCAATGTCTGCAAAAAAAAAAGAGAAACGGAATAATAATAATAATAATAATAATAATAATAATAATAATAATAATAATAATAATAATAACAACAACAACTAGCGGGATCTGTGGAAATTCCACAGCGGCATTTTTCATATGTAATATATTGTTGCTTGGCATTCTGTGAGCGTTCTGTTCAGTATGAATGAAGGCACAATCATATTATTCTAGTCATTTTATTAAAACTGTATCGCCCCCTTACTAAAATAATAACTTTGATATATTTCCTGGGCTGATTAGTTAATTACAAACACACCGGTCAATTAACTCACATTTCATCATTTCCCATAATTATGAAATATGTTACTATGTTCGACAATAATTTTTCATACTTTTAACCTACATTATCGCCTCTCTCCTTACTAAAATAAAAAAATTTGATATATTGTATGGGCTGATTATTTCATTAAAAAAACACAACCATCAATTAACTCACATTTCATAATTTTTCATAATTCTTGGATGTGGTACTAACTTCGACAATAATTTTTCATCATTTAAACTTGCATATAGCACACCTTACTAAAATAATAACTTTGATATACTGTCTAATCAGATTGTTTCATTACAAACACACCAATCAATTAACTCACATTTCATCATTTTTCATAATTTTTGGGTATGTTACTAATTTCGACAATCATTTTTTATAAGTTAAACACACCTAATTTTTATCATTTTAACCGACATCATCACCCCTTTACTAAAATAATAACTTTGATATATTGTCTGGTCTGATTATTTCATTGCAAACACACTAATGCATTAAATCATATATTATCATTTTTCATAATTCTTGGATATGTTACTAATTTCGACAATCATTTTTCATAATTTAAACCATCCTTATCACCCTCTCTTACTAACATAATAACTTTGATATATTGTCTGGGCTAATATTTCCATTACAACTTACCAATCAATTAACTCACATTTCATCATTTTTCATAATTTTTGGGTATGTTACTAATTTCGACAATCATTTTTTATAAGTTAAACACACCTAATTTTTATCATTTTAACCGACATCATCACCCCTTTACTAAAATAATAACTTTGATATATTGTCTGGTCTGATTATTTCATTGCAAACACACTAATGCATTAAATCATATATTATCATTTTTCATAATTCTTGGATATGTTACTAATTTCGACAATCATTTTTCATAATTTAAACCATCCTTATCACCCTCTCTTACTAACATAATAACTTTGATATATTGTCTGGGCTAATATTTCCATTACAACTTACCAATCAATTAACTCACATTTCATCATTTTTCATAATTTTTGGGTATGTTACTAATTTCGACAATCATTTTTTATAAGTTAAACACACCTAATTTTTATCATTTTTACCGACATCATCACCCCTTTACTAAAATAATAACTTTGATATATTGTCTGGTCTGATTATTTCATTGCAAACACACTAATGCATTAAATCATATATTATCATTTTTCATAATTCTTGGATATGTTACTAATTTCGACAATCATTTTTCATAATTTAAACCATCCTTATCACCCTCTCTTACTAACATAATAACTTTGATATATTGTCTGGGCTGATTATTTTATTATAAACGCACCAATTAATTAATTCACATTTCATCATTTTTTCGTAATTCTTGGAAATTTTACTAATTGCGACAATAATTTTTCATAATTTAAACACACCTTAACGCCCTCTCTGACTAAAATGATAATTTTGATATATTTTCTGAGCTGATTATTTAATTACAAACACATAAATCAAGTAGCTCACATTTCATAATTTTTCATACTTCTTTGATATGTTACTAATTTCGACAATAATTTTCATAACTGTAACCCACTACGTCGCACCCCCTTACTTAAATAATAACTTTTATTATTTGCCTGGGCTGATTATTTCATTACAAACACATCAATAAATTCCGGGTATTCTCATAGTATATATGTTCCACCTATCTTATCCAATACCGGGTGACACCACATATTCTGCTAGTATATATCTTTCACCCCACCCCCCTCATTCGATCCCGGACGAGGCTGCGTATTCTGCTACTATATGTTTCCCCCTATCTCATTCAATACTGGGCGATGCTTTCTGTTCGTATATATTTGCACTTATCTCATTCAAACCCGGGACTGACTTCATGCCCGCCACCCCACTATTAAATATATACATGAAATGAAGTAATGCTTAAAAAGTAAACTGCTTCAGCAATTTCTGGGACTGACTTTATATTCCCAACCCACTGCTAAAAATATACATGAAATAATGTAATGTCTAAATAGTAAACTATTTCAGCGCTTTTCGGGACTGACTTCATATCCCCCACCCCACTGTTATTAATATACATTAAATGAAGTAATGTTTAATACCCAAACGGTTTAGACCATTTCCGGGACTGATTTTATATCCCCATACACTACTGTTTAAAATATAGATGAAATAAAGTAATGTTTAAATCGTAAATGGTTTAAGTCATTTCCGAGACTGACTTCATATCCCCCAACGCACTATCTAAAATATACTTAAAATAAAGTAATGGTTGAATCATAAATTGTTTCAGCAGCTTTTCGAAATTAATACATAAAAATTAACACGGTTAGCGAGTGGGCAACCATTACTTCAACATGAATTTCTGAGTGCAATATCAGTCTCAGCATTCCAATGACTTAACCCCCCCCATTTTTAGTCTTGGTTAATGGAGGAGAAATTCTTCATTACTGATACAATTTTTAGCTTTTGTTACTCATCAGAGGGCCTCTTTTGAGGAACTGGCTACCCCTTCCCCCAATTTCTAACCGATCTCATGTCCAACTCTGCCCTTTTGGGGAGGCAAGTAAACAAAATAATAACAGAAAGGACATTTTTCAGGGCATCTTATAATTAATCAGAAGAGACATCTCCAGTGCATTTTATAATTATTCAGAAGGAACATTTCCTGAGTATTTTGTAATTAAATCAGAAATTACTTTTCCCAGTTACTTTTGTAATATTAAAACTTTGTTACATTAAATATAATACCTATTTACAATCCCTCCCCAGGGGACAGATTTAGCCACTAGGGTCGTTTTTTAACGTGGAGAAAAAGAACAAAAAAGTGTCTTAGTCATAAAGGATTTCTCCTCCACTGAGAGAGAAGAAATTGAAATGTAGCGTCTGAAGAACAGATACTACACTTTGATCTTGGCCAAAAGGTCAAGAAAAACAAATCATTTTTATTAGCTTTGCCTCAACAGCGACTCCATTTTTTTCTTTGTTTTAATGGATGGAATTCCATAACAATTAAACGACCCGGTTGTAAGCTTGGCACACAAAAGAACACACACGCTATCGTATTAATATATAGATAATAATAATAATAATAATAATAATAATAATAATAATAATAATAATAATAATAATAATAATAGTGTGCGTGTATTACCATAAACTAGCATCATACCAAATAAGCGAGGAGGGTACATGAGAATGGAAAGACCAAGGAGAGAAAGCACTAGCCAGACCTCCGCTAGATGAATGCAAAGAGGACTAGAACCCTGGGGAGATGTATTGCCACCCAAATTCCAGTTAAGACCAAAGGAGAAATCAACGGTAAGCGGCTGTTACGATAACGCAAATTCATCGGCAAAGGTTATCGAAAGAGGTGGAGAGTACTCGGGATCTAGGGAGACTTGTCGCTCAGACTCTGGAGAACGCCAGAAGTTGTTCTCAAAGAGAAATATTTGATTATGGCTTGTATGAGTACTCCTAAGGTGCAAATAATAATAATAATAATAATAATAATAATAATAATAATAATAATAATAATAATAATAATTTTGAGTATATCGTTATAATCGGGAGTTTTAGAGAGTGTAATCAGTGTAAATCGATAACTAAGCTCTTAAAGTATTAACCAAAGAATGCTGAAAATCTCACCCTCTATATGCCTCTAATTGTACCCGGAAGCAAAATATAACAAAGAACAAACTCTTTTATAAACCATTGTCTCCACGTTGTGAAGAAAATGAATCTTGGGTTTATTTTCAGCGAAACTCTTGATTCCCTTATTGTGTCCTTTAGTCTTTACATTCCATAAGCGATGTTTCTGACAAAGAGAGAAAAATTGCGGTTTTCTGTGTCCGAATCTATTCCATTTAGCACTTATCGTTGCCAAGATTTTAATTTTGAAATAGTTTTTCAGTTCTTTACATAAACTGGCCTTATCACTTGAATTGAGCGATTTCCATAAAAAAAGTTAAGGCAAAAAACGCCGTGAAGTGAATCAGTCCGAAGTAAAAGTTTTCATCTCTTCGACTCGTAAGATTATTAACAATAATATTAGTCATATTAATCGTGAGAATATTATTAGTAATATTAGTTTACTTCACTATTTCCCCATAGCTGAAGATGTGGAGATATAGATTGATGCATTTCTCAAACACATTAATTAAAGAAATGCAACAGTACATCGAACGCATAGTATACGTCTGGAAACTACAAATCCTGTGAACATAACAGCAATTGAGAAAGTGAAATATGAAAATAATTTATATTGGAAACATTTTTTTCATGATTTTCTAATCATTTCAGACTTACACAAGAGTTCTGGTGGGGTACCGACGGTAAATTTAAGTCCATTCACCGCTTTAATTGCTGCAGCAGCTTTGTGCGCAAGATGGGTCTGCAAAATAAAATGCAAATTGATTTTTTAAGAAAAACAATAACAAAAAAGCGGTCGATTTCATATTTAAAATAATCTATTTCAATGAGAGTAGATATGCCTAAATTAAATGCATGGATAGAGAATTGAGGTTTAAACAGTTCTTCTGTCATCTAAATAAGCTAATAGGGATTGCCCCTCCCCACTACTACCTCGATGTGACATGGTAAAAAGAAAGAAAAAAATTAGTTCTCTCCAAACAAATGGAAAAAAGAAAGAAAAAATTAGTTCTCTCCAAACAAATGGAAAAAAGAAAGAAAAAATTAGTTCTCTCCAAACTCTACAACAAATGCCTATATGAAAAATTAGTTCTCTCCAAACTCTACAACAAATGCCTTAATGAATCATGCTTTCCGGGTTGTTGGAAAACTGCTTCTGTGGTACTAGTATTCAAGAATTCTGGCGAAAGAACTGACCCATTAAATTATCGCCCCATTAGCCTCCTCCCACTTTTTGCCAAAATATTTGAGACCTTAATTAACCATGCTCTAGTCCATCACCTTACAGATGCTAAACTTCTGACCGACCAACAATATGGATTTAGACAAGCCCGTTCCACAGCAGACATCCTAACTGTAATCTCTGAACGTATGTACCATTCACTGGACAAAGCGGGAGAGGGCAGAGCGGTAGCTCTAGATATATCTAAGGCTTTTGACAGATTTTTTATTAGGTCAGTTGATTCTATCACAACCGGTAAAATGCGTATTTTTTTCAGAGATCATGTCGTTTTTTTATCATTCTTGAAGTCCTAATATTTCGTTATTTAGCTCTATTAAGACCATAATCATTTGGAACGGGTATATCAATTATGATCGCAGTTCTTACTAACTCGTTTTATATTACAATGTCTGGCTCAATGGTCTTGTCTTTTGTGCATCTGTCCGCCTGTATGTCTTTATCATAGAACACTGTCACATTTCCATTTAATTTTATCGGTGATGGCTCATGTTCCCAGATGTTCGACGATCTTTCAAGCTGCATCTCTCCACAGATCTTCCAAGGGTGGTATTTACATACTTTGTTGTGGGTGGACGGTGTGGAGACCATTTACCAACATGTTTTGGCATTCAGACATTAGGCGTCTCAGTCTCTCAATCGCTCAGTCGCAAAACCTGCATTAGCCATTTGCTTATAAGCCAATTTTTAAATCCAGTTGTGAATAAGTTCTGATCTTGATTGGCTACAATAACTCTTTCATCAATAAATGTAAGGCCTCCACATTTAAGCCATTTGATTGAATCATCTTTTTATAAACGCCTGGTTAAGCTCTTCCAGGAACTTTCCTTAATAAAGCGTATAGCGATGAGACTGACAGACTGACGAACGGACATTTATGAACGTATCTAAAATCTGTGTTTACATCGAAAGCGTTCTGCTTTGTTTACTTCGTTCTGCACAAAATCGCAGCTGATCAACTGAGCTATCCAATTTTACAACAGAAATTACATTTTCCCTTTTATTTCGTGCCATTTTTACTTAACTTTAACCACATAATTAGTATGTGAACTCTATATTCGTATTACTGTTTTTGTACTCTATGTTTATAAGGGGCAAACAACCCCGTGCAGATTTTTCTGTTAAATTCTTTTCCTTGCATTTTATAATTGAGTATATCAGCAATTGTTGTCATGTTTTTTACTGCATTATTATGTGCTTTTCCACTGCAATGTGTTCAAGAAAATATTAACTGTTTGTGCGATTTTATTTGTAAATCTATTGATTCTAATCGAGGCGCAGATGACAAAAAAGATATTTCGTTTTTGAATTTTTGAGATGAAGATTGTTTATTCGCATTATATGAATTCATTGAGTTTGATTTTCACAACGTTTTGGTCGATGTAACCTCCACCCTACTTCAGGTGTATCATGTCGAACTCGGGACTGTTTCTGCCGATCTTGAGAATTTGGGCGGAATTTCGAACGAAGCCCTTTATTTACTTCATGGGGTCGGCATTTTCTTGTTCTATCAGTCATGGTTGGATAGAGATCCTAAGTAATTCGCAATTATATTTTTCGGTAGCCCACTCTGAGAATTGAACCTTCAACCTTCAGGAAAATATTACTTTTACAATCGATTTTTCGAGTACTCTAACTACTGCGCCAAGGGTTCTTGCGGATATATCTGAAGTGTGGAGGTTACATCGATCGACGCGTTGTGAAAATCACACTCAAGATGAGAACAATAATCTGATGAATTCAAAGAGGATATTTATTTGAATGTCTACATTTAATTATGCGTTCGTGTTTTTTAGTAAGCGGCTTGGCGTTTTGTCTAATGTTTATAATGTATTCTTCTCTCTCTCGATATAATAATTTTTGCTATTTTTTGTTGTAAGCTGAGTAATCTCCCAGTTTATTAAAATGTACATTTTTCTTTTTCTGATTCTATACATTTCTTTGTCGAAATAGATTTTTAGGGTGATTTGATTTCTTTAGTTGCCTGTTAGATGTAATAAAAGAACTAATCATGACGTCGTCCCTGTAGATCCCAATAATATCTTTGTTAACTATTGTGAAAAGCAGTGCTCTTAACTAGCTACCAAATTTAAATCGGAAAGCCAGAAGCGTCTATTATGCGCTGTCATGCCTGGTTATATTCGATATGCTATATAAGGGTTGACATTTACAACGCTTATAATTCTCTTGCATCTTCCTTTTGTAAGGTATTGTTGTTTTTATATTGCTGAGTTTCTAGTCACCTGTAATCACGTTGACACGCCGGTTCTCGTTAAATCGTCGAAGTTAAACAACGTTGAGTCTGCTCAGTACCATATGGGTGACCATATGGGTGACCATATGGGTGACCATATGGGTGAGTACATGCGCTAAATGTAGGAGGATATTGACACCTCCTTAACGCTGTCATCTTCTGTGATGGCGATATACATGCGACTGAGGACCACTTATGAATTTGATACTCCTATGAAACTTCCTTCTTTGGAGGAACTTACTTCAACTCACTTAGGGTTAATGTCGCCTCGGTACGATACGTTACTAGTAACCCATCTCACCAGTAAAACGATAGAACGGGTTTAGTCGCTGATTACCCGACTATACAACAGATATTATTGGTTTACATGGTGTATATATACGGCATAATCACGTTGACATGGTGTATATATACGGCATAATCACGTTGACATGGTGTATATATACGGCATAATCACGTTGACATGGTGTATATATACGGCATAATCACGTTGACATGGTGTATATATACGGCATAATCATGTTGACATGGTGTATATATACGGCATAATCACGTTGACATGGTGTATATATACGGCATAATCACGTTGACATGGTGTATATATACGGCCTAATCACGTTGACATGGTGTATATATACGGCATAATCACGTTGACATACCGGTTGCCGTTAGATCACCGAAGTTAAGCAACGTTAAGCTTGGTCAGTACTAAAATGGATGACAATTTGGGAATTCCAGGTGCTGTATGTACTCTCCGCTTATCTCGGCATTGTTCCCAACGTCCTGGACTTCCCCTTGCCATTGGACTCAAGCAGCGCCGATTGAGGAGAGGTGTGGTTGGAATTGCGCAACCCTTGCGTCATGATTACACGCACAGATACCCATACAGGGAGTATCCATTGTCTGTTGGGAAAGAATGGGGGCATCGACATGGTATAAATCACATAAACTGATTATAAGCAGTATGTAAACGCACACAAACACACGTTTCATACACGCATGCAAACACACATAAAGTCCAACTCTTCCACAATTGCGGTACTGTCAGAGCTGAGCAACCGGCTAACAGAGCTTGGATGAAAATCCGTGTGTCTATTGGTCGTTTTTGCCTCAGCACGTTGCTAGCAAAAACGTAATGGAGTTAAAGTGGCGATGTTGTTTATGCGCTTTTTTTTTTTGGTGTGTTCTAAGTCAATCATTCCACGACTTCGAATGCAACAGCCGAACCTTTCTGCTTTCTGTGTCGCGGGTAAATACATACAATGCTGCGGTTCAACGAACAGCTGCGACCGACAAGAAGGATTTCATGAGTTGTTTTAAGACAACTGTTTGTGAGGAGAACTTTGTTTCTGAATTCCTCGTTTAGGATTAGTGATTTGTATTAATTGGATTATTCGGACTAATTTTCTAATATTGAGTTTTATTTTCACAACGTTTCAGCTGAAGTAACCTCCGGCCTTCTTCGTAGTCTTATTTCGAATTATATACAAAGACCCGAAGTATAACGGATAAAGTAATAAGTAAGATTCACTTTTCTATAGGTTAGATATTAAAATCTTCAGTGCGGATGATATTACAAATACAACAAGATTTCTATTCGATCATGACTGACGGAACGAGAATAAGCAACCCTCGTGGATTAAATAAGTGACTGTTCAATATAGATTCCCGAGTTCGATAGAAAGATTTCCAAGTTCGATAAATTACATCTGAAGCATATCAGAGAGTACATGGGTTGAAACGTTGTGAAAATAACACTCAAGTTGAGAACAGTCGTCCGTACAATCCAAATAATATGCAGAAATCCCAACAGACAAATAACAACAAAAATGAAACATTTTTTGTCATTTTATGCGATATTAAGTATTTTTGTGTTGCTTCACGTTTAAACACAATTAATATTGTGAAGATTTATTGTATACGATTAGTTGAACACATGTCAATATTTCGCTAATATCTGATGGGGTAAAATTGTGTTTTCATATTTTAAAATCAGGCGCGCTGTTTTGCTCTTGTTTGTTTTTTTGTTTGTTTGTTTTTTTAATTTACGTTTGAACAATCACGATTGTGAACATTTGAGATGAAGATTGATAATTGTTATTATCTGTATTTTCGGACTACTGTTCTCATCTTGAGTGTTTTTTTTCACAACATTTTTCACAACATTTTTCACAACGTTTCTGTTATGTTCTTATCTTGAGTGGCTTTTTTTCACAACGCGTCGATCTTCTTCACGTGCATCGTGTCAAACTCGGAAAGATTTCTGTCGAATTTTCGTGCAGATTCACAAGTGCGACAGAAAGATTTCCGAGTTCGACAAAATACACTTGAAGAATGTATAGTTAGAGCTCCAATCTAGGGTCCCCCCTCTAGCTTGACTTTCACGAAAAGCACTCGTCAAGCTGACACCACTATCAATAATTTCCTCCACTCTTTATCTGGGCCTAAACCTAAACATATATTCCATGAACAAAGCTTCATTCTTAGAACTGCACAAATGTGGAACTCCCTTCTGTTTGCTGCTTTCCAACTGATTACAATATGGTTTTCTTCAAATCCAACGTAAACAAGTTCTTGATGAGTCGTACCCTTAAGTAATCCAATTTACAAAATTTCTACTACTAATGATTATTACGATATTGTCCCATTGACTACCGTACACTCATGAACCCTTATCCTTGACTTCCGGGCTTCGATAAGTAGTGACTCCTATGTAAAAAAATGGTCGGATGTTACATCGAAGAAAATATTGTGAAAATAACACTAAAGAAGACAACAGTAGTCGGAAGTAATAAACTAAGCCGAATGCAAAAATTATTATTATTATTATTATCATTATTATTATTATTATGTGAAAGAACTACTCGATCCAAGCTACGCCTGTCTAATTGCGGAATGTACTGTATCTTCCAGCAAATGGCAACCGATATAAAAAAGCACTTTTCTCAATGCACTTTTGCCAATGATGGGGTGGTGGCTGTGCATGGGCGACCGTATGCGCTTTGTCACTCACATTTTTGTCGCCACTCTGAAATCAACGAACCCATCGCTTAAGTGTGCTGACCTCAACTGCATCGGCTTCGTAAACGTTCAACATGCGCTAGTGAATGTTGATTAGTTCATTTTTTTTTTGTTTTTGCAATGGAAAATTCAATGACACATCTCTGCTCCCGGCGCACATTCATAACAGGGGTTGTTTTCTTAGGATCTCACATCGTTAATATCTGCAACAGAGAAATGAAACTTTCAAGTCACGAATCCATAAGTTCAGTCGTCATAACGATGCAAGCTGAAATCCCCTCTGATCCACTCGAGCGGAATATTACTATTGGAACCTCTCTCATACATCATTAACCGAACATTCAGGAATATATTTTTTTTAATTCAATTTTCACCCCAAACAAGGCACAGTGCCACTTTGAAGCAGGGGGCTACTATTAGGGAATTAATTAGCGGGGTCATTATGAAGGGAGAAGAGTAGAAAGATGTTTGTTAACATTACACTTGAACTTCTGCATATCATTGCAGTTGGGAAAGCAGAATCCCGGAAGGGAGTTCCAAAGACCCGCAGTTCTGAGGAAGAAACTATTGGAGTAAAAGGCTTTCTTGCACCTAGGGATCTCTACTGTAAAGGGATGAGACTTAGTAGCTTGTCGGGTTTGTCGGGGGTAGTTACGTCGGGGAGGTACAAGTGTTTGCAGTTCGTCAGAGCATTCACCATTAAAGTATTTGTAGAACAGGCAGAGGGATGCAACATCTCGTCGATGGGACAGAGGTTGAAGCCTAGATGACAGTTCAGGACCTATCAGGTTGGCGACTCTTTTTTGAACTCTGTCCAGGAGCGAGAGACAAGCAGCAGATGCACCAGCCCAGATGTGACAACAGTACTCCATACATGGGCGAATGGTTGCCTTATAGAGGTATAGGATACTGGCAGGCGTAAGTAGTTTTCTAGCACGGTAGAGGGAGCCAACCTTCCTTGCAGCAGCCTTGGCAATGCTCTCAATGTATCTATTCCAGTTCATATTCCCTGTAAACGTTAGGCCGAGGAGTTTAAAAGAAGTACTTTCAGGCAATGTGTTCTTGGCCATTGCTATTGGTGGTAGAGAAGGTTTCTTGTAGTTATTGAAGGAAACAAGCTTAGCCTTAGCAGCATTGAATGTGACCAACTATTTTTGTCCCCATTCCACTACGGATTGGAGGTAATCCTTTAGTGTTTCTGCCATTTTATACTAGAAAGCACGCACTACACATTTCCAATACTTATTTGTTGACTGATGAACTTTTCCTTTTCTTTGTGTCTGGTGTGTGTTAAATCATTTTAACGAGTCCCGCAACAAAATATGCAGTCATTATGCGAGCGTTAATATTAGCGAAATGTGCACACGCGTTGGGGATCACTGCAAATGATGATTTCAAGCGTTTGGTGAATTATTTTCTATCTTCATTTTCAAATATTTGTCTGACGTATTTACTACTACTACTACTACTACTACTACTACTATTAATAATAATAATAATAATAATAATGATAATGATAATAACAATAATAATAATACTGCAACTAGTACGTACTACTACTACTGAAACTACTGCTACTTCTAATAATAATAATAATCATAATAAAGCAACTAGTACTACTACTATTGAAACTACTACTACTACTATTGCAACTATTACTAATACTACTATTTTTCTACTATGTGTGCAAAATTAATAACTCTCACAAAAATTTAATTTGACTTCTCTAAAATGACGCAACAGAATCCATCGGGTCAATTCCATGATTCCGAAAAAAAATAATTTGAAATGAAAGAATAAAAGAAAGAAAATAACACAACGCGTTAATCGTTTCTTACCAATTCCATAGAGTCTGCTGGTTTTTTGTAAGTGTATCCATAAGGCGTCATGATGTATTGCGAATAAGCATGGACGGAAAAGAACGCAATTGGTTGCACTAGTTTGACGAACGATGCCAGGGCTTTCGCTTCCGGTTCCGAAAATACAGATGTACCACGGAAAGTAGGGTTGCAAGGGTTGGGGCTTGCACCAGCTGCAGGAAAAACAAGGAATGTTTTAAAATTACATTAATTACATTTCAATAGCTGGTCTGCTTTTCGTTGTGGTCCACTTCTTCCTCTGCGTAGTTATGGTCAGGGTTATGGTTAGTGTTAGGAATGCTGATGTACTGAAATGATTTACGTTCGTGTGATTTGGTGTATTCTGTTAGTTGAACGAAGAAGAGCTAACGCTCGCAGAATGATCATTAGAATCGCCTTTAACATCGGCGCTAACTCATATGTTTTACAGCAAAATTTTAAATAATAGAAGCATACATAAGTGCATAAAACCAAAGATTAAATAAAACATTATTTTTTCCAACATAAAAAACTATATATATATATATATATATATATATATATATATATATATATATATATATATATAAATTACAATAAGTTTACCAAGGTAATCAAAATGGTAAACTTAAAATATATTGTAAATATTAAAGAGTTAATATTTACAAGTAAAATAATCTCAACCAGATGTAAAAGCTCAATAGAACCGAAAAGGAAATAGAGCTTATAATATGAACAAATGATTAATAAAATATGTTAAAAAACATCTTGAAAAAGAGTTAGAAACATATTTAATTTTAAAAAGGAAGCACAAGATAAGTGGATAGTCCTTAATCCGCGGAGTTTCGAAGAAATATTCTCCTTCTCATCAGAGGGCAGGAATTAGCAAAATGCGGGATCGGATTTTGCATGTAAAAGTATTTAATGAAACCACAAGTAAGTCACAGATCTTACTTGGTTAAAAATGGGTGAGGTAAGGGGAATAGGAGGTAAAAGAAAAAATGATAAAAAGATTTCACATGAATGGATAGTCCGGTGAAGGGTAAAAAATCCAAGGATGGTAAAATCCAAACACGGTCGAATTAAAAACTTCAGTTTTCTTTTGTTCTCTTTGAGAGTTTATAGGGAGTCCATTTGTTAAGGTTTCTGGGTGAAGAATGTCTTTAGACGAAAAGTGTGTGTGTGTGTGTGTGTGTGTGTGTATGTGTGTGTGTGTGTGCGTGTACTCCCGTCGATTTCGACGTATAGAGTTCGCCATAACAACTAAGTTGTTACGGAATTCACACAGATTATTTATTTATAGTTGTGAATGCTCCATGTAGAAACATCTATACATTTTTTGTACAGTTATAAGTCGGTGCAATAGCTGCCACAAGACAGAGCAGACAGTACGCCTCAGGATTTGGATAAGAGTTTTCCACCTCCTACATGCATGACTTAATGAAGACTGATAGTGCATCACTAACCTGGAAATTTCTCTAGTAAAATAATTAATACTAATTTTTCTAATCTCTGCCTGTAATCTTTTAATCATTTTATTAGTTTACTAGAGAGGTGAGATAATTGAGACTATCCAAATTATTAAGGGCATTTCTAACTATGATGGAAGGTCATTGACAGATTTTAAAAATCTAATGTTTCATAATAAATACCATGTTTGAGTGGAAAAGAGGAAAGGGCAAGCGATAGAGAATGACACCAGGCAGAGTCACAAAGTCATACGATTTTTGAAAGAAATTTCTCATGACGTTTCTGAATTTTTGAGATGGAGATTGGTTATTCGTATTATTTTGATTCATTCGACTACTGTTCTCATCTTTAGTGTGATTTTCGATGTAACCTCCAACCTTCTTCAGATGTATCTTATCGAACTCGTGAATGTTTCTATCGAATTTGGGAATTTGGACGGAATTTTGAGCGGAACACTTTATTTACTTCACGAGGGTAGCATGCTCTTGTTCCATCATCCATGCCTGGATAGAGTTAGTAATTGCGAATTACGTAGGACCTCTATCCAGTAATGGCTGATGGAACAAGAGCATGCTACCCTCGTGAAGTAAATAAAGGGTTCCGCTCAAAATTCCGTCCAAATTCCCGAATTCGATAGAAACATTCACGAGTTCGACAAGATCCATCTGAAAAAGGTCGGGGGTTACATCGACCGAAACGTTGTGAAAACTATACTCAAGATGAGAACAGTAGTTCGATGAAATAAAATAATAATGTTTCTTACTTTCTCTTAGCCGGTGAGATTTCAAGTAGGGAAGACGTGCCCAATAGAAAAGAAGGTGACTAGAGTAATCATGCAAGTTCTGTGGAAAGTTTTCTTTTTATATAGAAAACAATTTTGTGTAGTGTAGACGTGAATTTAATTATTAAAAGCAAACGGGTTTTTTTTTATTTATTTGGGGTAAAGAAAGGAAAATTTAAGGAGACATGGAGGATGAGTGAAGAAATGAATAGAAAAGAATTGGCTTTGTTTATTTATGTCTCCACACAATTAATATGAACTTCATTATAACAGAAATGTCCTTCCGTACAATTTCGTCAATCTCCCGTACTTTAAATGTAGAAAATATTCGTATCTGGAATTTTTTAAATTATTTAATGACATAATGTAATCTGCATTTAAGTTAAAAAGAAATGTAATACGAATACTGCACGTATATTAATGAAAAAGAATGTGCAAATAACGTAAATATCCGCCTGCATGAATCAATTTATTAGAAATCATTTGTATACGAAGAGCCTCTTATATAGATACTAGACTACCCGTCGTAACCCGTTGGGTCAGTATGTTATATTAGCTATGGAATTCATGTATGAGCGTGACACTTGTGACGTAAAGAAAATAGTATTTTTTTTTACATAACAGAAACATTTCTATGAAAGTATATTAAAATGAAAAAAGAATATAGATAGATTTTTATGAGTCGTTCTGTTTATTATAATTGATTATTTTCAAAACAATTACAGTTACTGAATTATAAGTGGTTGGCCATACTTATAGGTAAATGTGCACTGAACATATACCATAATACTTATTATAGTTAAATTCAAATTTTGATATATCTGCTTTTTTTTACATCGTTCATTTCTGTATTACGTTTAAGTTATTTTAAACCCCACTCTTCCCATGTTAAATAATAATTTCGAAATAATAACGTTAATATTTCAGCGTCCCAATTGTTCTTTTGTTTTTGTTTTTTTTTCGCGCTTAAATTATCCAAATAAACAATTGTTAATACTGTCTGCCTTTTTTTTACATTGTTCATTTCTGTATTACGTTTAAGTTATTTTAAACCCCACTCTTCCCATTTTAAATAATAATTTCGAAATAATAACGTTAATATTTCAGTGCGCATGTCATGCGCGCATGCGCAACCGGTGTTGTAAACCGGAAAGTGGGTTACATACATCGTTACAAGATCATTTGAGTTTTATAATTATATAGATATAAAATAAAAATGTATAATTGTCCAAATACACAATAGTATATCTAATGTTATGATATACAAGTAAATTTAATGAATAAAACGGGAACAGAGATGCAACACTGCTTCAACTGGACTATTTTTTCTAAAGCGCATTATTTTCACTTTACGAAATAATTTCAACTGTAGAGGTCTGAAATAGCTTAAAAGCAGTAAGCTGACAAACACGAAGACAAAGCGGAGGGAGAGCATTCTGAATACTTACGTCCTCCCCAACCAGCTGCGAAGTTCCGGTTAAGGTCAGTTCCGGTACAAAAGAAATTTATTGGTCTCCGGTTTTTTCTCCACATACGGTCCTTTATAGAAATAAAAAAGAAACATATAGCAATTGCAGCTATCAACCTTTGCTGATTTCATTTTGAAGCATTAGCTATCAAATTATTAAAACTATATATCACAGTAAAACAATTAAGAATATATACGTTATAGTTTTATTAAGTTAGTCATATCTACCAGGCGTTGCTCAGGAGATTATATATATATATATATATATATATATATATATATATATATATATATATATATATATATATATATATATAGCATTACCTCTGTACCAACGTGACACGGATGTAAACCAATAAAAATTGAAAGTTAAAAATAAAGATGAATGCACGAAATGTTTGATGATTTTTTTCAATTTTGATCCAATTTTGACTCGTTAAAAACAATTTTAACCGATAAAAACCCGAAATATCCAATCATTTGAGGCCTCTAGTTTTAGTTTCGGAGGAGATAGAGTTTAAAAATATGGAGACAAACCGACAAACAGACAGACATACCGACAGAAAGACATATATTCGTTTGTTAATTAGATGTAAATGTATTTAGGCATTATTTTTTCATTCAGGCAGACATTATTAAATACAACGCTGATACTTTGCTTTATGATTCAGTTTTTTAAAAATATTTTGTCGATTTTCCGTTTAATATTTTTAAATCAAAATTGAAAATATTGATGAAAGTTCCATAGTTATCACGAGCACTTTCGATTCGACTGTGAATCATCTTCAAGTGTTGAGGCGGTGAAAGTGAGTATGAGCAAAAAATGGAAAGTAAAAATCGAAAAAGTAAAAATCGAAAAAGTAAAAATCGAAAAAGTAAAATATGCAATAAATTTTATCGAGTGATGGAAAATCAAAAAAAAATCATAAAGCAAAGTATAGGGTGTCTAAAAAGCTACACAATATCCCGCACAGTTTAAAACTCTTTCCTTATAAATGGCAGCTTGTTCAACATTAGAAACCTGAAGATGTTTAAACAAGGGTTCAATATGCAGTTTAAATGCACGAACTTGTCCGAAATTACCCAAATTTTCTACAAAAGTTGATTATGTCAGATGAAACCCATTTTTATTTGAATAGATTCATTAACAAACAAAATTACAGATTTTGGGGCTCTGAAAATCCATCTGAAACTCCAACGGCAATTCATCAAAAGCAGTTGTATCCCATAAAGTCCTCTGCATGCTGTGCAGTAACGGAGAAGATTATTGGACCTTATTTTTTGGAGATCAAGACGAAAATACTATCGTTCTTACTGGAGAGAGATACTGAACTATAATTACAGACTTCATGCACCCACAAATTCAAAATAGGCCCGGATTATGCTCCCAACAAGATGGGGTAACGGCACATACGGCAAGAGACTTCATGGAGCAACCCAGGGAATACTTTGGTGACATTATTTCTCGCTATGACAATGTCAAAAGGTCACTACCTTCCTCGACTTTTTCTTGTGGGGATATCTTAAAGAAAGAGTCCATGTTAACAAACCCCAAACCCCGCAAGAATTAAAGGAACACATATTATATTTTTTGGAAGAGTCCATATTGTTGTATTATGAAACACAAGATTTCTATCGAGCCTATAACAACAACATAAATAAAGCCCAAACAGCAAGAGTAGCAAACGATAACAACAACGAAAACACATAAAGATGGTTTAACTTCGACATTCAATTTACTACTAACGACGCATTGAATTGTAAGAAACTATATTTTTTTACACATCCTTCCACTATGATTTACAGTTTATTAATGCATAGAATTATCGGGAAAAGCACGTTGCACTTGAAAATAACTAATAATTAAGAGAAAAAAAAATCCGACTGATCAGATCAGAGCGGTAACTCTAGATATATCTAAGGCTTTTGACAGGGTATGGCATGAGGGTCTTCTCAAGAAAATCAGATCATACGGTATCACTGGAAGAATACATAACATAATTAAATCCTTCTTAGATAAGAGAAAAATCCAGGTTGTCTTTGCCGGTCGTACATCTAAATAATATGATATAAATGCGGGAGTGCCTCAGGAGTCTATTCTTGGACCTCTGTTATTCCTAATATTCATGAATTACCTCCCTGACAAAATTGTCTGTGAGATGAGTATATATGCTGACGACACCACACTCTATAACAGACACGACAGAAAAACAAATTAACACATATCTAAAGAAATGGCAGATACACTAGAAGATGACCTCCGATCCGTAGTGGAATGGGGACAAAAATGGATGGTTACATTCAATGCTGCCAAGACTAAATTTGTTTCCGTCAATAATTACAAGATACCTTCGCTACCACCAATAGCAATGGCCAATGACTCTTTATCTGAAAGTACATCTTTTAAACTCCTCGGCCTAACGTTCACTGGAATCTGAGTTGGAACAATTACATTGAGAGCATTGCCAGGACCGCTGTGAAGAAAGTGGGGTTTCTCTATCGTGCTAGAAAGCTATTCACGCCCGAAAGTATCATATACGTCTATAAGGCCACCATTCGGCCATGTATGGAGTATTGTTGTCATATTTGGGTTGGGGCATCTGCCACTAGTCTCTTGCTCCTAGACAAGGTTCAAAAGAGAGTCACCAATCTGATAGGTCCTGAACTGTCATCTAAGCTTCAGTCTCTGTACCATCGACGAAATGTAGCATCCCTCTGCCTGTTTTACAAGTACTTTAATGGTGAATGACAAATTGCAAGAATGTGCCCCCCTCGACGTAAATACCCCCGAAAAACCCGACAAGCAGCTCAATCCCACCCTTTCACGGTAGAGATCCCTAGATGTAAGAGAGCCTTCTACTCCAGTAGTTTCTTCCCCAGAACCGCTAGACTTTGGAATTCCCTTCCGGGTACCTGCTTCCCCAACTGTACTGACATGCAGAAGTTCAAGTGTAACGTGAATCGACTTCTTGCTGCCCAACTCCCTACACAGTACCCCTGATGCTTATGTCCCTGATAGTAGTCCCCTATAACAAAGTAGCAATGTGCTTTGTTTGGGATGAAAATGCAATAAAAAAAGAAAAAAAAAGAAATATGTCGCTGAGAAGATGGTGGGATCCTTCTACCGCTCCCGAAGATGTCTCACTACTGATGCAATTCTCTATCTGTATAAAAGCCAAGTACGTCCAAGGATGGAGTACTGCTGCCACATCTGGGCAGGAGCTGCTAAAAACAGCCTATCCTGCCTTGACAGAGTACAAAATAGACTTCGTGGCTTAGTGGGGGATGCCCTTTTCTCTTCCCTGCAACCTCTCACCCACAGAAGAGACGTTGCAAGCCTGTCTTTGTTTTATCGTTATTTCCATGGTAAGTGCTCGTCTGATCTCCAATCTCAGCCCCCCTTACCAATCTTTGACGATAAACACCCGTCTAGCTGAAACCACTGTCAATAATTTTCCCCGCTCTTTATCCGTGCATAAATCAAAGTGTAGATTCCATGAGCAAAGCTTCTTTCGTAGAAGTGCATGACTGTGGAACTCTATTCCGTTTGCCTGTTTCCCACTTGACTACAACTTGGATGTCTTCAAGTCTAACATAAACAAATTCTTGATGAACCGCCCTCTTAAGTAAGAGACTTTATCAAATCTCCAATACTAACGATTACTACGATACTATCCCATTGATTACTGTACACGCAATAACCCTTATCCCCGAGTGGCCCCCGGGCCTTGATAAGTGGTGACCGCCATGTAAAAAAAACAAAAAAACAAAAACGTTTCTCTTCAATTACAGTGTAAGCAATTGTTTAGTGCTACGTCCGCCTCTCTCATATATAAAGGCTGCGTCATCGACTGTCAGAAGCACTTGATGGTGGAGGTCGGCTTAACGTCTGCCGTGGATTAAATTTTAATAACAGCAGTCAAGAAGAACATATTTTATTAGAGCCAGGAGGAACCCTTGAAACTTTGGTTACCCTGGGCAAATAAGGTTTTCTGATTTCTGAATATTTTGGAAGAATATTATTGAACCTGTCCGGATAAAGATACTAAATCTCTCAAAAGTTTTTTTCTTTAAATCAAAATGTAAAGTTACGCAAGGAAATAACTCTTAGACGATAATTATGATAGAAAATTTTATTAGAGAAACAAAATAAAAACATGAAAAATGCAACAAAAAAGTTACAGAATATCAAAGATAATAACATTATATTAACACATATGTCACATATTAACTTGAGATGAATTGACAAAATTTTCTAGTTAATTGACCATTGTCCGAGAGCAGAAACGTGCAGAGAATTTTTCAGAGCAGGTGCAAAAAAAAAAAAAAAACGGAAAAATATAATAATTAGGCACAGGCCTATAATACATTCCTCTGAAAAGGCCACTTTTGAAACCAGAGTAAAAGGGAAGGTGATTGTGCAGCTTTAGCATCTCCCCCCTTTATATGTCGATTTCTGAGAGTCAGTTGACACAACCAGAAATATAAACTAACGATAAAATAAAACTGATTTTAATTTTCGCAGATAATTTGGTTCTTATTCAGAAATACACTTTTGAGGACCCGGATGATCCTCATTTAAAAACAGACATCGTGGGGAGATGACTATACATAAGTAAACCAAACTGCAGTTACTTACGAAATTGTGTGTGTAGTAGTATCCGTCAGGGTTAACTGTTGGGACGAAAATCCAATCGTATAGACGCAACAGTTCATCAATCTCGGGATCTTGTCCCAGCGTAGTCGCCATCTGTAATTAAAGATACCTGCAATCAATATCATGTTTCATAATGTGTAATGTCAATATTATGTTCCATTATTTTTTAAGGTCAATATTATGTTCCATTATTTTTTAAGGTCAATATTATGTTCCATTATTTTTTAAGGTCAATATTATGTTCCATTATTTTTTAAGGTCAATATTATGTTCCATTATTTTTTAAGGTCAATATTATGTTCCATTATTTTTTAAGGTCAATATTATGTTTCATAATCTCTTAATGTCAATATTATGTTTTATAATTTCATAATGTCAATATAATGTTTACTATATGATTCATAATTTCATAATGTAAATACAATATGTTTCATAATTTCATAATGTCAATACTATATGATTCATAATTTCATAATGCAAATATTATGTTTTCTATATGTTTCATAATTTCATAAGGTCAATATTATGTTTTCTATGTGTTTCATAATTTCATAATGTCAATACAATATGTTTCATGATTACATAATGTCAATACAATATGTTTCATAATTTCATAATGCCCATACTATATGTTTCAAAATTTCATAATGTCAATACTATGCGTTTAATAATTTCATAATGTCAATATTATGTTTCATAATTTCATAATGTCAATACTATGCGTTTAATAATTTCATAATGTCAATATTATGTTTCATAATTTCATAATGCCAATATTATGTTTCATAATTACATAATGTCAATACAAGATGTTTCATAATTTCATAATGTCAATATTATATTTCATAATTTCATAATCTACATATTATGTTTCATAATGTCAATATTATGTTTCATAATTTTATAATGTCAATATTATGTTTCATAATTTCATAATGTCAATATTATGTTTCATAATTTCATAATGTCAATATTATGTTTCATAATTTCATAATGTCCATGCTATATGTTTCATAATTTCATAATGTCAATATTGTGTTTCATAATTTCATAATATCCATAACATATGTTTTATAATTTCATAATGCCAATACAATATGTTTCATAATTTCATAATCTACATATTATGTTTCATAATGTCAATATTATGTTTCATAATTTTATAATGTCTATACTATATGTTTCATAATTTCATAATGTCAATATTATGTTTCATAATTTCATAATGTCAATACTATATGTTTCATAATCTCATAATTTCATAATGTCAATATTATGTTTCATAATGTCATAATGTCAATATTATGTTTCATAATTTCATAAAGTCAATACTATATGTTCAATAATTTTATAATGTAAATACTATATGTTTAATAATTTAATAATGTGAATACTACATGTTTAATAATTTCATAATGTCAATATTATGTTTCATAATTTCAGAATGGCAATACTATCTGTTTCGTAATTTCATAATGTCAATGCCATATATTTCATAATTTCATAAGGTACAATATTATGTTTCATAATGTCTTAATATCAATATTATGTTTCAGAATATCTCAATGTCAATATTATGTTTCATAATCTCTTAATGCAAATATTATGTTTCATAATCTTTTAATATCAATATTCTGTTTCATAATTTCATAATGTCATTATTATGTTTACAAATTTTATAATGTCACTGGTATGTTTTATAATTACTTTATGTCAATATTATGTTTAATAATCTCTTAATGTCAATATAATGTTTCATAATTACATAATGTCAATACTATATGTTTCATAATTTCATAATGTCAATACAATATGTTTCATAATTTCATTTTGTCAATACTATATGTTTCATAATTTCCTAATGTAAATATTATGTTTCGTAATTTCATGAAGTTTATATTATTTTCCATACTTTTATACTGTCAATAATATGTTTGATTATATCTGTATATCAATATTATGCTTCATAATTTCATAATGTCAATACAATATGTTTCATAATTTCATAATGTCAATATTAGGTTTCATAATTTTATAATGTAAATATTATGTTTCATACGTTCATAATGTCAATATTATGTTTCATACTTTCATGAAGTCAATATTATGTTTCATAATTTCATAATGTCGATATTATATTTAATACTTTCATAATATCAATATTATGTTTCATAATTTCATAATGTATATACTATATGTTTCCTAATTTCGAAATGTCAATACTATATTTTTTCATAATTTCCTAATGCAATTATTATGTTTCTATATTTCATAATGTCAATATTATGCTTCATAATTTCATAATATCAATACTATATTTCATGATTTCATAATGTCAATACTATATGTTTCATAATTTCACAATGTAAATCAAATGTTTACTAATTTCATAAGGTCAATATTATGTTTCATAATCTCTTAATGTCAATATTATGTTTCATAATCTCAAAATGTAAATACTATATGTTTCATATTTTCATAATGTCAATACTCTACGTTTCATAATTTTATAATGTTAATATTACGTTTTATAATGTCAATATAATGTTTCAAAATTTCATAATGTCAATACTATATGTTTCATAATCTCATAATGTCAATACTATATGTTTCATAATTTCCTAATGGCAATATTATGTTTCATAATTTGATAATGTCAATATCATGTTTCATAATTTCATAATGTCAATGCTATGTTTCATAATTTCATAATGTCCATAATATATGTTTCATAATTTAATAATGTCAATATTATGTTTCATAATTTCATAATCTCAGTATTATGTTTCGCAATTTCCCAATGTTAAAATTATGTTTCATACTTTTATTTTGTTAATACTATGTTTCATTATATCTGTATATCAGTATTATGTTTCATAATTTCACAATGTCAATACTATATGTTTCATAATTTCACAATGTCAATACTATATGTTTCATAATTTCAGAATGCAAATACTATATGTTTCATAATTTCATTATGTGAATATTGTGTTTCATAATTTCATAATGTCAATATTATCTTTCATAATTTCATAATGTCAATAGTGTTTCATTATTACATAATGTCAATGCTATATGTTTCATAATTTCATTAGGTTAATACTTTATGTTTCTTAATTTCATAATATCAATACTATGTTTCATAATTTGATAATGTCAATATTATGTTTCATTATCACGTAATGTCAATATTAGGTTTCATAATTTTATAATGTCAATACTATATGTTTCATAATTTCATAATGGCAATATTATGTTTCATAATTTAATAATGTCAATAATATATGTTTCATAATTTCACAATGTCAATACTATATGTTTCATAATTTCATAATGTCAATACCATCTTTAATAATTTTATAATATCAATCTTATATGTTTCATAATTTCATAATGTCAATACTATATGTGTCATAATTACATAATGTCAATACTATATGTTTCATAATGTTATAATATCATTATTATGTTTCATAATATCAATATTTTGTTTAATAATTTCATAATGAAAATGTTATGTTTCATAATATCAATATAAAGTTTAATAATGTCATAATGACAATATTATATTTCATAATGTCAAAAGTATGTTTTATTATTTTATAATGTCAATATTATGTTTCATTGTTAAATTAAGTCAATAATATGTTTAATAATTTCATAATGTCAATACTATATTTGTCATAATTGCATAATGTCAATACTATATGTTTCATAATTTGATAATGTCAATATTATGATTAATAATTTCATAATGTCAATGTTATGTTTCATAATTGCATAATGTCAATACTATATTTTTCATAATGTCAATATTATGTTTTATAATCTCTTAATGTCAATATTATGTTTAATAATTTCATAATGTACAATACTATATGTTTCATAATGTCAATACTATACGTTTCATAATTTCGTATTGGCAATATTATGTTTCATAATGTCAATACTATATTTCATAATTTTATAATGTCAATATTATGTTTCATAATTTCATAATGCTAATATTGTGTTTCATAATATTATAATGTTAATATTATGTTTCATACTTTTATACTGTCAATACTATGTTTGATTATATCTGCATTTCAATATTATGTTTCATAATTCTATAATGGCAATACTCTATGTTTCATAATTTCATTATGTCAATAATATATGTTTCATAATTTCGTAATGTCAATACGATATGTTTTATAATTTCATAATGTCAATACTCTATGTTTCATTATTTCATAATGTAAATATTGTTTCATAATTTCATAATATCAATATTATGTTTCATAATTTCATAATGCCAATACTATGTTTCATAATTACATAATGTCAATACTAGATGTTTCATAATTTCATAATGTCAATACTATATGGTGATAATTTCATAATGTCAATACTATGTTTCATAATTTAATAATGTCAATATTATATTTCATAATTTTATAATTTCAATACTATATGTTGTATAATTTCATAATGTCATGTTATGTTTCATAATTTCATAATGTCAATACTATACGTTTCCTTTTTTTTTTTACAAAGGCATCACCACATTATCAAGGCCAAGAGGCCACTCAAGGATAAGGATTAAAGAGTGTACAGTAGAAATTGGTCAATATAGTAATCATTAGTAATGAAAATTTGGTAAATTTGATAACTTATATGGAACGGCTCATCAAGAACTTATTTACTTTAGACTTGAACACAACCATATTGTAGTCAGTCGGAAAGCAGGAAAACGGAAGACAATTCCACAGGCATGCAGTTCTAAGAAAGAAGCTTTGTTCATGGAATCTACGTTTAGGTTTAGGCACAGATAAAGAGTGGGGGAAATTATTGATAGTGTTTACAGCTAGACGAGTGTTTCTTGTGAAAGTTTGGCGAGGGGGGACCATAGATTGAAGCTCAGTTGAACACTTTCCATGAAAATAACGATACATCAGAGACAAACTCGCAACATCTCTTCTGTGAGATAGAGGTTGCAAGGAGGAGAAAAGGACATCTCCTACGAGGCTACGAAGTCTATTTTGAACTCTATCAAGGCAGGCCAAGTCCTTTCTAGCAGCTCCTGCCCAGATGTGGCAACAGTATTCCATCCTTGGACGTACCTGGCTCTTATATAGATAGAGAATAGCATCAGCAGTGAGATATCTACCGGATCGATAGAAAGATCCCACCATTTTTCCAGCGGCCTTGGCAACAGATTTGATGTACATGTTCCATTTAAGATCAGGAGTAATGGTTAAGCCAAGAAGTTTGTCAAAACTTGAGGCCTCCTGAAGACGAGAGCCATTCATTTCAATTGATGTCAGATGTGGATCAGAATGTTGATGATGTAAAGAGAGAAGCTTGGTTTTAGATGCATTAAAAGTAACCAGCCATTCTTTACCCCATTGTACTACGTGCTCAAGATCAGAGGAGAGAGAATTGGAGAGAACTTGGTCGTTTACTGTCTTAGATGTGGTACCATAAATGGTAGTGTCGTCAGCATAAATGTCTACAAATGATGTAAGGGTATGATTTGGAAGATCATTAATGTAGATCAGGAAAAGAGTTGGGCCCAGGATAGATTCCTGAGGGACACCGGCATTAATACTGTGAGCTTCTGATTTTTGCCCCTCAACTACTACTCTTATGAACCTATCAGAAAGAAATGATTTAATAATTGAGAAGACTTTTCCAGCTATACCATAGCTAGCGATCTTATGAAGTAAACCTTTATGCCATACCCTATCAAAGGCTTTAGATATGTCAAGAGCAATTGCCCTAGAAAGATTGCCACCGTCGAGAGATTTGCTAATCCTATGCGATATAACTGTAAGGACATCTGCTGTAGATCTAGCAGAACGGAAACCATATTGAGTGTCACTAAGAAGGTTATTTTTGTTGAGATGGTTGATTACTTCTGTATTTAACACAGATTCTAGCAACTTACTCATGACGCACAGGGGACTTATTGGCCTGTACTGAGAGGGGGATGAGCGACCACCTGAATTCTTAAATACAGGGCATACTGATGAGATTTTCCAGGGAGATGGGAAACTATTCTCCTTAAGACATTTCATAATGTCAATATTATGTTTCCTAATGTCAATATTATGTTTAATAATTTCATAATGTCAATATTATGTTCTATAATTTCACAATGTTAATATAATGTTTCATCGTTTCATAATGTCAATATTATGTTTTATAATTTGATAATATATATATATGTGTCATATATATTTCTTATTACATATTCACCCCAAGCAAGAGACATTGCCACTTTGAGGTAGAGGGCTAATATCAGGGACATAAGATACAGGGGTCCTATGTGGGGAGTTGGCCAGCAAGATTTCGGTTAACGTTACCCTTGAACATCTGCATGTCACTACAGTTAGGGAAGCAGGAACCTGGAATGGAATTCCAAAGTCTAGCGGTTCTGGGGAAGAAACTACTTCATCTAAGGATCTTTACTGTGAAGAGGTGGGATTTAGCTGCTTGTCGGATTATTCGGAGGTATTTACGTCGAGGGAGTACAAGTGCATGCAGTTCGTCAGAGCATTCACTGGGAAAGTACTTGTAAAACTGGTAGAGTGATGCTACATATCGTCGATGGGACGGAGGCTGAAGCTTAGATGACAGTTCAGGACCTGTCAGGTTGGCGATTCTCTTTTGGAACTTGTCTAGGAGTGATAGACTAGTAGCAGATGCATCAGCCCAAATATGACAACAATACTCCATACATGGCCGAATGGTGGCCTTATAGAGGTACGGGATACTTTCGGGTGTTAGTAGCTTTCTAGCATGGTAGAGAGAACCTACCTTCTTAGCAGCGGTCCTGCCAATGCTGTCAATGTAATTGTTCCAAATCATGTTTACTGTGAACGTTAGGCCAAGGAGTTTAAAAAATGTACTTCCAGATAAAGAGTTTTAGGCTATTGCTATTGGTGGTAGAGATGGTGTCTTGTAATTATTGAAGGAAACAAGTTTAGTCTTGGCAGCATTGAATATGACTATCCGTTTTTGTCCCCATTCCGTTACAGATTGGAGGTCATCCTCTAGTGTTTTTGCTATATCTTTAGATATGTGTTCATTTGTTTTTCTGCCGTGTCTATTATAGAGCGTGGTGTCATCAGCATATATACCCATCTCAGAGGCAATTTTGTCAGGGAGGTCATTTATGAATATTAATAATAGAGGTTAAAGGATTGACCCTTGAGGCACTCCCGCATTTATATCATATTGTTTGGATGTACGACAGTCGAGGACAACCTGGATTTTTCTCTTATTTTAGAAGGATTTTATTATGTTAAGTATTCTTCTAGTGATACCGTATGATCTGATTTTCTTGAGAAGACCTTCATGCCATACCCTGTCAAAAGCCTTAGATATATCTAGAGCGTCCACTCTACCGTCCTCTGCTTTGCCCAGTGAATGGTATATACGCTCAGAGATTACAGCGAGGATGTCTGCTGTGAAACGGGCTTGCCTAAATCCATATTGTTGGTCGGTCAGAAGTTTAGCATCTGTAAGGTGATGGACTAGACCTTGGTTAATTATGTTCTCAAATATTTTGGCGAAAAGGTGGAGGAGGCTAATTGGGTGATAATTTACTGGGTCCGTTCTTTCGCCAGAATTCTTGAATACTGGTACCGCAGAAGCAGTTTTCAAGCGGGCAGGAAAGTAAGATTCATAAAGGTATTTGTTGTAAAGTTTAGAGAGAACTGGAGCTACTTCGGCGGAGCATTTTTTACTAGCACAGCCAGGATAAGATCAGGCCCACATGCTTTTGAAGTGTCAAGATTTTTTTATGATAACATGCACCTGAGAAGGGGTAATTTTCAGATCGTCTAGTGTGGCGTCTGTCCGCAAAGGAAAGTCTGGGAGGAGGTAGTTAGCAGGGTCCAGTGTAGAGTTTGAGACAAACCGACTGGCAAGCATGTTGGTCTTCTCGGTTGCTGAGCAAACAATCTCATGATTGTTGGATAGTGGGGGATTGATATTGCCCATTATTTACTACACTATTGTAGATTTTCCAGAAGTCACGGGTTCCTAATTTCTGTACTTCGATGCGTTTTTTAGTGGTTTCAGTAAATTATTTCTTAGCTGTCGCTATTTCTTTCTTACAATTACTTCTGGCTTCTATATACTTCCGTCTGTTTGAACTGGACTCATGTCGGTTAAATCTGCGATACGCATGTTGCCTTTGCGCAATGGCAGCTGCACAAGTAGAAGTAAACCATTGGGGAGAGTGGAGCTTGCTATAAAATTTCCACGTGGGAACATGTGCTTCAATTGCTGCTTTGAACCATTCAGTGGTCTCATTTGCGCACTGTTCCGCAGGAAGTGAAAAGATATTTCGCCATGGGGTGTCTCTGATGAGATCCCTGATGGCTTCCCAGTCAGCCTTTTTATAATATCGCGTTGTTTTGAGCAATGGTTCTACATTTTAGCTCTAGAGTTTAGGGCGATTTCGACCATTGTCACTACATGATCAGCGTTCCTAAGTGGGCTGTGGGCATTCGTAACACAATCATCGGGAACTGTTGTCAGAAACAGATCTAGAAGTAATGCGTGTTGTTCTTGCTGGTCTGGGAAATGGGTTGGAAACGTAACAATCTGTGAAAGGGAATGAGATATAGAGAAGCTATGTGTTGTGGTACTAGCTGCGTGTGTGTAAGTAGAAAATCCAAGCCAGTTTCTGTGGTTGACATTAAAATCACCAAATACATGTACTTGTGCGCTAGTGTCGAGGGAGTGTGCTGTATCTATGCTGTCAGAGACATTGTTTATTAGGGTACAGTTCTGGGTCGAAGGAGAGCGGTAGAGAAAATAAAAGTAACTAATGTTTAAGTATAAAGCACATAAAGGCTTGATCATCCGATTCTCTAGTCAAGGGGAAATTGTTTCGAATATAGACTTTAAGCCCGTGCATAAGTCTGTCAGAGTCCTTACGGCAGAGTGGGAGATATCCAGGCATGCTAAAATAGTCAGAGGGGATGGAGAAGTATATGTTAGTCTCAGTTAGTGCTAAGATACCCGGGATGTTTGTTAGGGGAAATGCTTCAACATCATTTCAATTTGTTTTAAGCCCGCAGATATTAATAAATGCATGCCGCAAGGGAGGAGGCAATTTGGTTTGGTTTTGTCCTGGTTTAAGCGTAATTTTAGATCGTATTGTAATTTTTTAAGAGTTCCGATTCAAGTAACCGGTGCTGAACAAGTGGTTATGCAGAATACAAGACATGCAACACATAACATGTTTCATAATTTAATAATGTCAATATTATGTTTCATAAATTTCTAATGTCAATAATATGTTTCATAATTTCATAATGTCATCATTATGTTTCATACTTTCATAATGTCATCATTATGTTTCATAATTTCATAATGTAATTATTATGTTTCATAATTTTATAATGTCAATAATGTCTTTCATAATTTCATAATGTCAATAATATGTTTAATAATTTGATAATGTCAATATATTGTTTCATAATTTCATAATGTCAATATTATGTTTCATAATTTCATAATGTCAATATTATGTTTCATAATTTCATAATATCAATATTAAGTTTCATAATTTCATAATGTTAATACTATGTTTCATAATTTCATAATGTCATTATTATGTTTCATAATTTCATAATGTCAATATTATGTTTCATACTTTCATAATGTCAATACTATATTTCATAATTTCATAATGTCATTATTATGTTTCATAATTTCATAATGTCATTATTATGTTATTTAATTTCATTTTGTCAATATTATGTTTTATACTTTCATAATGTCAATACTATGTTTCATACTTTTACAATGTCAATATTATGTTTCATAACTTCATAATGTCAATATTATATTTCATAATTTCATAATGTCAATATTATATTTCATAATTTCATAACGTCATTATTATGTTTCATAATTTCATAATGTCAATAATATGTTTTATGCTTACATAATGTCAATATTATGTTTTATACTTTCATAATGTCAATACTATGTTTCATACTTTTACTATGTCAATATTATGTTTCATAATTTCATAATGTCAATATTATATTTCAAAATTTCATAATGTCAATAATATGTTTCATACTTTCATAATGTCATTATAATATTTCATAATTTCATAATGTCAATATTATGTTTTATACTTTCCTAATGTCAATACTATGTTCCATAATTCCATAATGTAAATACTATGTTTAATAATTACATGATGTCAATATTATTTTTCATAATTTCATAATGTCAATACTAGGTTTCATAATGTCATAATGTCAATACTACATGTTTCATGATTTCATAATGTCAATACTATATTTCATAATTTCAGAATGGCAATATTATTTTTCATAATTTCATAATGTCAATATTATGTTTCATAATTTAATAATGTCAATACTATATGTTTCATAATTTCATAATGTCAATACTATTTTTCATAATTTCATAATGTCAAATTTATTTTTTATAATTCCATAATGTCAATATTATATTTCATAATTTCATAATGTCAATATTACGTTTCATATCTTAATAATGTCATTTTTACGTTTCATAATGCATAATGTCAATACTATATTTCATAATTTCATAATGTCATTATTATTTTCATAATTTCATAATGTCAATTCTATATGTTCGATTATTTCACAATGTCATTATTATCTTTCATAATTTCATAATGTCATTATGACCTTTCATAATTTCATAATGTCAATAATATGTCGCAAACTTTCATAAGATCAATATTATATTTCATAATTTCATAATGTCATTATTATGTTTCATAATTTCATAATGTCAATAATATATTTCATACTTTTATAATGTCAATAATATGTTTCATACTTTCATAATATCAATATTATTTGTCATAATTTCATGATGTCAATAATATGTTTTATACTTTCATAATGTCAATATTATATTTCATAATTTTATAATGTCGTTATTATGTTTCATAATTTCATAATGTAAATATAATGTTTCATACTTTCATAATGTCAATATTATGTTTCATAATTTGATAATGTCATTATTATGTTTCATAATTTCATAATGTCATTATTATGTTTCATAATTTTATTATGTCATTATTATGTTTCATAATTTAATCATATCAATATTATTTTTCATAATTTCATAATTTCAATATTATATTTCATAATGTCATAATGTCAATATTATGTTTAATACTTTGATAATGTCAATATTATGTTTCATACTTTCATAATGTCAATATTATGTTTCATAATTTCATAATGTCATTATTATGTTTCATAATTTCATAATGTCAATAATATGTTTCATAATTTCATAATGTCATTATTATGTTTCATAATTTCATAATGTTATTATTATGTTTCATACTTTCATAATGACATTATTATGTTTCATAATTTCAGAATGTCAATGCTATATGTTTTATACTTTCATAATGTCATTATTATGTTTCATACTTTCATAATGTCATTATTATGTTTCATACTTTCATAATGTCATTATTATGTTTCATAATTTCATAATGTCATTATTATGTTTCATAATTTCATAATGTCAATATTATGTTTCATAATTTCATAATGTCATTATTATGTTTCATAATTTCATAATGTCAATATTATGTTTCATACTTTCATAATTTCATTATTATGTTTCATAATTTCATAATGTCAATATTATGTTTCATACTTTCATAATGTCATTATTATGTTTCATAATTTCATAATGTCATTATTATGTTTCATAATTTCATAATGTCAATATTATGTTTCATACTTTCATAATGTCATTATTATGTTTCATAGTTTCATAATGTCAATATTATGTTTCATAATTTCATAATGTCATTATTATGTTTCATAATTTCATAATGTTATTATTATGTTTCATAATTTCATAATGTCATTATTATTTTCATAATTTCATAATGTCAATGCTATGTTTCATAATTTTATAATGTCAATATTATGTTTCATAATTTCATAATGTCCATATTATGTTTCATACTTTCATAATATCAATATTATATTTCATAATTTCATAATGTCAATATTATGGTTCATAATTTCATAATGTTATTATTATGTTTATACTGTCATAATGTCAATACTATGTTTCATAATTCAGAATGTCAATATTATGTTTCATAATTTCATAATGTACATGTTATGTTTCATAATTTCATAATGACAACATTATATTTCATAATTTCGTAAGGTCAATATTATGTTTATACTTTCATAATGTCAATACTCTGTTTCATAATGTCATAATGTCAATATTATGTTTCATACTTTCATAATTTCAATATTATGTTTCATAATTTCTCATCGAACTCTGAGAGGCATCGGAAGGAAGCATTATGAAAATCAGATCCGAAGTAAGAAATTGTAAAATATTTCAATTAATAGAAGCAATAGTATACTTTCTGCTTCAGACAGACAGTTACTAAATTTCCACTAGTGATGGATTAAAAAGAAGAGAAAGTCGTGATTTTACTGCGTCTGTTTCATTGAGACGATTCGTTGCATACGATTAATTGAACATAAGTTTTTGTATCAATGTCATCTTTTCCAACATTATTAATGCGTCAAAAGTAAAATGTAGATTCGATTAAATTCAAACGCCCAATTTTAAATTTGACTACTCGCAACGGTACCCGTTAGTCGCGTCACACACCCATACTCCAATCTAATAATTAATGAAGATGTAAAAAAAAAGGCGTGGCTTACCCTTTCGATGATTTTGAGGCTTGAGGCAATGCTGATCCATTCACGGCAATGCATTCCTGATTCAACAAAAATCACCCTTTTGCCAGGTCCTGTAGAAAACTGGGAGAGAGAGAGGATAAAGGGTAGATTGAAATGGTTTTATTACGGCCAATGTGAATTTGCTTTTATATATCGAAATAAAAATAGAATTATCAATAAAAAATAAGGGATGACATTAGAGTGTCACTTTAGTTAGAGTGTCACGTTTGGCTGACATATATGCGTGTATTTGGTACGATAGTTTGAAAGCATCATTAGAATGTAAGGAAGATGCAATAAATATTAGAATATAGAAAAGTAGAATTAAGGCTTAAAACCGATACAAGAATATAGAATTCGATGCCTCTGTTCAGTCTCAAAAGACAAAGGATACCCCCTGCACGTGTAATTGTGAGGCAAGGGTTGCGCAATTTCCAAGCACACCTCTCCTGTATCGGCACTGCTTGAGCTTTGTGGCAAGTAGAAGTCCAGAAAGAGTGGAAACAAAGCTGAGATAAGCGGAGAGCACATACAGCACCTAGAGGTCCCAAATGGTCACCCATTTAGCTCTGACCAGGTTCAACGTTGCTTTTCGGTGATCCAACGGGAACCGCTGTGTCAACGTGATTATGGCGTACTGATATATAGAATAAAATAATATGATAAAACAATATAGAATAAAACACAGAATGTAGGAATAAAACGAACTCAAGAATATAATAATTAAACAAACATTGGAATTTAAAAAGAATACAAACATTAGTTTATAATAATAATAATATAAATAATAATAATTATAATAATAATGATAATAATAATAATAATAATAACAACAATAATAATAATAATAATAATAAAACACTAGTATATACAAATAAAACAAACATTAGTTTATAATATTAATAATAATTATAATAATAATAAAAATAATAATTATAATAATAACGATAATAATAATAATAACAATAATAATAATAATAATAATAATAATAATAATAAAACACTAGTATATACAAATAAAACAAACATTAGTTTATAATAATAATAATTATAATAATAATAATAATAACGATAATGATAATAATAACAATAATTATAATAATAATAATAAAACACTAGTATATACAAATAAAACAAACATTAGTTTATAATAATGATAATAATTATTATAATAATAATAATAACAATAATTATAATAATAACGATAATAATAATAACAATAATAATAATAACAATAATAATAATAATAATAATAACGATAACAATAATTATAATAATAACGATAATAATAATAATAACAATAATAATAATAACAATAATAATAATAACGATAATAATAATAATAATAATAACAACAATAATAATAATAATAATAATAATAATAATAAAACACTAGTATATACAAATAAAACAAACATTAGTTTATAATAATAATAATAATAATAACAATAATTATAATAATAACGATAATAACAATAATAATAATAATAATAATAATAACAATAACAATAATAATAATAATAATAACAACAATAATAACAATAATAATAATAATAATAATAACAATAATAATAATAATAATAATAATAATAATAATGATAATAAAACACTAGTATATACAAATAAAACAAACATTAGAATACAGAAATTAAAGGAACAAATGAATATAGGATTTTGTTTAAAGTTAGCAGAAGGAAAAGAAAAAAGAAAAAGGGAAACAGATCAAACGAACAGAAGTCTTACCGCGTGTGTGTCGGGCGAGGTTAAGCGAAAGAGAGAGAGAAATCAAGATGGCGCCCATTCTTTTAAAACGTGTGTTCTGGTGGAAGTCACGCGAAATCACACGAAATCACGCGGGAGACATGTATAAAAGGAGATGACTGGTTAGGTCGGGGAGAGGTAGAGAGAAGAAGGTTGATGATGACAGTGGTGATCTTGAACCCGGCGACTGTTAGCTTGCAAAGAAGAATTCTTCTTTTTTTTTTTTTAATTTCTTTAATTTCGTTGTCCTAAACCAAGAACACTTCAAGCTATTTCGGCGATGGCTGCCGGCCTGAACAACATGATGAAACCGTTCAGTGGTGAAGGCGAAGTGGTGGCTTGGTTAGAGAAAGTAGACCTAGTGGCAAAACTCCAAAAGATAGGCGAAGTTGCCACAATGATGCCGTTGTTCCTGGAGAGTGATACGCTAGCCCTATATTTTGAGCTGAACTCCGGTGAACAGTGAGACACTGAGACGATCATAGGCAGATTGATCCAGGGATTTGCGAAAGGGCTGTTTGAGACGTACAACAAATTGAAAGAAGAGGTGGACGGGAGAATCCGTCGATGTGTATGCAAATGAAGTCAAAAGAATGGTGGAACTGGCAGGAATTCGGAGACAAGTAGCGAATCACGTAGCAAAGATGGCATTCGTTACCGGAGGAGATTTCCAAGAAGCTGCAGCAGGTCCTAGGTTTCGAGACTTTGGAGGTGAGTGATCTGCTCCCAACTGCAAAAATATTAGTGAGCATCCAACCCTTTGGGGCCATAGAAATTGTGGCAACCGCGCAGAATGGTGAGAGCAAAAGCCGCCCGAGACCGCAAAGCGCGTGTTTCGAATGTGGGAGCCCGCACTTGCAGAGAGACTGCAGGAAGTTCTAAGAAAGGATGGTGTGCTACAGATGTAACCAGAGTGGTCACATGGCAGTTAACTGCAAGAGTCCGGGAAACTGTCAAGGGGGGGCCGAAGCGCCAGCAACTGCCCTGACTTGGGAATAATGGTGCGCTCGCAGCAGATGCCCAAGCGTGAAATCGTGATGGAAGGACAAGATGCTGTGGCTCTGATTGACAGTGGCTGTACCACTAACATGGTGCATACTAGCCTTGTAAGAGGGTGAAGAGGGAAGGGTGAAGTAGTGGAATTCGATGGGTCACGAGTGAACTGTCGAGGGAGGAGGACTGTCACAATTGAAATTGAGGATCCCCGGATGAGAGCCCAAGCGATTGTCGGAATGGACGTAATATGCCGACTTGGAGGTGTCACAGTCGGCAGCAATGGCGTGAGGTTCGGACCAGCTGGATTCACAGTAACAGAGCAGGTCAACGAAGGAATCAAACAGGTTGGAGAAAAGAAATGGATATCAATCAGTGATCCAGATTTAAAGCGGAATTCGATGGGAATCAGTGGTCATGGAAGAATGAAACACCAACGCTGACAAACAGGGTGGCATGTTACGATAAATCGCTCAAATGGGGAGCAAGAAAGAATTTTGAACGAGAAGTGGAGCAGAGGACGCGTAACCGGTAGTAATACTAGCAACACCATTGCGGTAGACATATTCTTGATATGGTTACGTTACAAATACTTACGTTTCCAACCCGTTTCCAAGACCAGCAAGAACAAAACTGTTCACTTCTAGATCTGTTTCTGACCACAGTTCACGAAGCTTGTGTAACGAATGCCCACAGTCCACTCGGGAACGCCGATCATGCAGTGATAATGGTTGAAATCGCCCTAATCTCTAGAGCCAAAACCGAAGAGCCACTGCTCAAAACAATGAGATATTATAAAAAGGCTTACTGGGAAGCCATCAGGGATCTCATCAGAGACGCCACATGGCGAAGTATCTTTTCACTTCCTGCTGAACAGTGCGCCAAGGATACCACTGGATGGTTCAAAACGGCTTCAGTAAAATGTAACCCCTCAAAAAGTGGTCACAAATGGTTATATAATAACCATCGTAAAGGATGTTGTTCTTTGACGATTTGAGCCCGAGAAATATTAACCCATCGAATTCTTGTGCCTGCATCTCCTATAACTAACCATTGTTAACGGTTACCGAGAATAAAGATATATTATTATATTTTTATTAAAAAATTTTTTAAAATATAATGGATGAGAAGACTAAATAATTTTATTTTACTGAATCAGGGATCTCATCAGAGATATCTTTTCACTTCCTGCTGAATAGTGCGCCAAGGATACCACTGAATCGTTCAAAACGGCAATTGAAGCATATGTTACCGCGCAGAAATTTTATAGCAAGCTTCTGTAGTACCAGTTTTCAAGAATTCTGGCGAAAGAACTGACCCAGTAAATTATTGCCCCATTAGCCGCCTCCCACTTTTTGCCAAAATATTTTAGTCCATAATTAACCAGGCTCTGGCCCATCACCTTACAGATACTAAACTTCTGACCGACAAACAATATGGATTTAGGCAAACGAATACTAGAATTTAGGAATAAAATGGAAACTAGAATCTAAAGACGAACACTTCGTTTAATAAAAAAAAAAATAATATGAACGTTATATAATGGATATTAAACAAACACTAGAATCTAAAAACGAACACTTGAGTTTGAAAACTACCACGTTGTAGCCTCTATGAAGCAATTTTGTTACGTGACTACAAGCAGGAAATTCTTGGTAAGAAACTCTGTTCATGGTGTTAGGCAAACAGAGGAAGAATGCTAAGTATTAAGTCGATACTCTTATACTATTTAAAAAATGTAATGTTAAATTAACTTACTTTAATGGCCACGAGATCTCTTCCTTCAAAAGATTTTCCGAATTTGATCACGGACAGATGTTTGTATTTAGTCTCGTACGAGTGTAGCAAGTTCTTGATCTGAAACGAAGAAAAAAAAACACCCATTAAAAATCCATTAAAAATCCATTCAGACTCACTTTAAAAATCGATGAAAAAATCGGTGATTCATAGGGAATAAAGAAAGATCTATATAAAAAGAATAAAAACAAAATTAAACTATTTTTTTTTTCAAATACTATTATCCGGATAACTATAGACAACGAACGGAAAAACTGGTCAAAAACAAATATAGAAAATAAACGTTACCAAAGGCAAGAAAAGTAACTCTTCTAACTATTTGGTAAACTTTTTTTTTGTATTTTAACTTATGTTAAATCTTTATTTTTTTAGTTCGAAATGCAAGTAATATCGAATTGCTAAGTTAGAACGAGATCCTCTTTGATGTTTCGATAATCGCTCAAAGCTTGAAAATGATACGAAATACTGATAGAAAGCTAGCCAATAACTGTCACTGTGGCATTATTGGGTGGATTTCTATCATCAGCATTTTGTTTTATTTTCGACGTTTTAATAATTATCACGTCTTCTCAAACGATATACTTATGTAAAATAAGCGATATATATATATATATATATATATATATACGCATATATATATATATATATATATATATATATATATATATATATATATATTCATTTTTCTTTTTGGCGTCGAGAGGTTCCAGGTCGTCTGATGAATTCTCTTTGACTGAAACAGATGGCTATTTGTAGCGACCATATGTAAATGTTTGCCCCAAATAATAATAATAATAATAATAATAATAATAATAATAATAATAATAATAATGCATCGCTTGAGTGTGAACTTAACGCAGTATATGTAGCGTTATATATATATATATATATATATATATATATATATATACATATATATAACGCTACATATACTGCGTTAACTTCCCACTCAAGCGATGCAATATCCCCTTAATTCTTTTGAGACTTTGGCAGTGGACAAAAACACTTGGTCCTCTACATGTGACAGCGGGATGGCCTTCTCCAACAACGATCATGAGCGAGTAGCTCGGAGTGACATAGAGTGAGACACAAACGAGCGGCGGCCACTTACCACCAACATCCAAATCCTATCTTCCTGTGCTCTACATGTGCAAAGCAGAGTAGATCATGCATCAGGCTTAACAGTCATCAACGGAGTCACGGAATCAATTTTTAAAAAAATGATGAAAAGTGTCCACATGGATGGACTACCATAACTAACTTACATATATATATATATATATATATATATATATATATATATATATATATATTTGTAAGTTATATATATATATAAGTTATATATATATATATATATATATATATATATATATATATATATATATATATATATATATATGTAAGTTAGTTATGGTAGTATATACAGGGTGTTCGGGATAAAGTTGACGGCTTCGTAAGGAAAAAGATAAAGTACTATGTAACTAGAAAATTTAATGAATTGAAAAAAAAAATGAACAGACACAGAAATTACACTACTGTCAACAAGTTTTATTCAAAATAACCACCATTAGCATCAATCACAGCCTCAATCCTGCTTCGGAACCTGGAACAAGCTGATGCTACAGTCTCCCTTTGAAGAGCCTCAAAAACTAGCTTAATTTTATCCATTAACTGGGCTTTTGTATCACTGGCACAGTGATTGTTGTCTTTCTCAACTGCGCCCCATACAAAATACTCAATGGGGTAGAGATCTGGGGAGTTTGGAGGCCAAACATTTGGACTGGTGAAGATTTACGGCTGGTTTTACTAACATTGCCTTTTATCATCCTAATTTTTAATCGAGTTTTTTATCACTCGTAAATGTATATTTTAATCGACTCTTCATTGACTCTTTTTATCATTCGTAACTATATATTTCACTTCTATTTTTAATATTTTATCTCCACCTGATGATGATTCAAGAAAGAATCGAAAGCGCTCGTGTGAACCATGGAACATTTGTAAATACCTTCCATCTTGAAGTTAAAAAATCTTACGAAAGATCGGAAAAATGAAAAAAAGAATCATTAAGCAAGGTATCTCTGTTGTTTTTAATAATGTTTGCCTGAATGAAGGAATGCTGCCTAAATACACTAATATATATATATATATATATATATATATATATATATATATATATATATATATATATAGAAAGAGAGAGAGAATGAGAGAGAAAGGAAAAGAAAGAGAAGTCCTCTAATTCGGTATGTATGATATAAACCGAGTTAGAAGAGGAAAAGCTGGCAGTATATGTTTACGTTTAAGAGTGTTTCTGTGCAAATAGAGATATACGTTGTTCATACTCCTGTATTAGATGCAAAATTGTTGGAGTCACTTACCTCATTATAACTGGCATATTTGTCAGTGACGGAATTGGATGCATATGCAGTGTACTGACTGCCATTGTGTGCCTGCTCTTCATTCTCTTGATCAATAACTCTGCAAACAAAAATCAGATAACAACCAATTCAAAATAATTACTTTTTATGTTAATTTTATTATGTACACTCACTAGAAGTTCTCACACAGGTCATCGGCAGATATTACTCACTGCCAACAATGCTCGATGGAGTTGAGTGACAATAAGTCTTTCTAGACCTCCAGAACTCTCCATAGTCTTCGATAACTTTTGCAAATGAATATGCGTTATCGCAACAACCGCTTGCTATTGCCTTCTCGCTGGCAATGATCATTGGTCTTTATTGGAATTTGGGTTCGCAATAAGCCTTCCTAAAACCCGAGTCTTTTTCGCATTCATCCAATGGAGGTTTGCTTAGTGAAATCTGTCTTTCCATCCTCCCTGATCCTTCACAACTATTTGGTGTGAGGGCAATTGATGCCGGAATTACAATTTTGTATGAGAGCTGGGGGGAATTTATGTTTCAGTTTTCCTGGTTCCATGTGGCGTTCCTCTGTTTTTGTTTTATTTCTGTTCCGGTTGGAGTTTGTAGTTCAGGTCTCCGCATTCAATGTTTTTTTTTTAATATTTCAGCCATTTTTGTTTCTTCATATTTATCCCTCTGATTCCAATTTATCCCATACTTTTTTCGACGTTTGTCGGGATTGTTTCTAATGCTCCTACGATTATTTCATATCCACTTCAGCACTCTGGCCATATTATTCTTATGAAGGTTAATATTAATTTATATCAAACGTAACAAATTTGCTGTTGGTAGTGATCATTAGGGCTATGACAAACGAATATTCTTATCATTGTTTTGACTCTCGAGTATATATTCGACACAGTTAGACACAGTTAATCAATCGAGAACCACATCACTACCTAAAAACATATGATATTATCTGATATATACCCGAGAGTCAAAATAATGAAAAGAATATTCTCTTGTAACTCTGCATCCCCCACATATATTATTATTATTATTATTATTATTATTATTATTATTATTATTATTATTATTATTATTACATAGAGTCGATCGACTGAGCGTTTCTTTAAATTGAATATCTTTTAAATACAAAGTAGACACTCTAATCTGTTTTATCCGTTAGTGATAGTCAAGACCAGGATGCCTTCTTATAAAGGTGAAAAAGTATAATCCGATTTAATTTATTTGTAAAAAGACTTTATTTGCTTTCAGAAATTTAATTTCTTCGTATTCAGAAAACGAGGGCGTAGGAGTTATCGCTACTCCTGCCAAATATATACTCTCCTCCACATTCTCATAACACCGGGAATATTTTTCAGATAGAACGCAATCTTTGTTCACCGCCCAATCTGTCTCACCGAAAGTTAAAAAAATAAATGAACAAACCAATTGTTAAGTTCATAATATAAAAACTCTACATTTGTCATCGTCTTAAATTTAATCCTCATGGTGTCATTTTTAACAAACTTTCAAGCGTAACTACTAAGGCTGGAACGCAATATGTTTTGACTTCGATTCTAGCTGATGGCGCCCAAGTCATATTTTTAAAACTTTTGAAACCATAAGTATCTATTGGGTACAATATAATAATCAATGGAGTATTGGCTTCATAGTAATTAATACGAGGACTGTGTACATTAAAATATCATATTTAAGCGTATCTTACAACCGGGCAACGACATGTGGCCTTTCAGTATTGCATTAATAATTTATATAAATAAAACAGTAGATGGATGCATGTGTGTGTCTGTGTAAAAATATTTAACCAATAAACTCTTAAACTACGATGACATAACTCTGAAATTAATAGGAAATAGTAATCATACACAAAGGAGAGTTTATAACAAGTAAAATCTTTGTTTGGATGAATGAGTAACGTGTACAGAAATATATCGACAAATTGAAATGCAAAATGTCCATTTCAACTTGCTGACATCTTTCTATTACTTTTGCGCATGTGCAAATTCATTCATAGCTTGAAGTGGTTTCATTTTAAATCTTTTTATCTATCGATAGTTCAAAATGGCGGATGGAATGTTAAATGTTTTGGCTTCCATTCTAGCTGATGGCATACAAGTCATTTTTTACTTCTGAAATCAGTACTATTTATTAGGTACAATATAATATTCAATCGAGAATTTCCTCTATAATAATAAATACGAAACCTGCACGAGTTAAAATATATTTAAGCATATCTTACGACCAGGCAGTGCCGCCCCCGCTAGTAAATAACAAATTCTTAGCAAATAACGCGGATATCACGACCGAAAATCGAAATCGAAACCTTATGATTTTCAGTTTGAGGTTCTACTAACTGACCTTTTTTAACTTTCTTATAAATAGAGCTTAAGGTGACGGTGATCTAGTGGTTCACAATACGGACCAATAATCTTGGTATCCTAAGTTTGAATCCAGTTCGTTCTACAAAAATCATTTTTGTTTATGATGCTGGCAACCTTCATGTGGTCTCTTCGTAATCCTTGATGCCTTTTTAGAAAGAATTCTGACCAGAAAAATATCGGGAAAACCAATGCAAACAACAGAATCTTCGGATTTGTACGGCATGATGATGATGATGATGATGATGATGATGATGATGATGATGATGATGATGATGATGATGATGATGATGATGATGATGATGATGATGATGATGATGATGATGATGATGATGATGATGATGATGATGATGATGATGATGATGATGATGATGGATCTTAAAACATTACCTTAACAAAATAATTACAAATTAAATAATTATCCTACCTATCTCATTGCATTCGGTATTAAATTAATGCATAAATGGTTGATCTGCCGCAAACCAAATCAAATCAACTTAATAGAAACTATGCACACAATGTAGGTTAAATTGTAATATTTGTTTTGTCTTCGTAGTCTTTGGTAATATTTACTTTTGTTTCAATCCAGAGTGTCTCGTTTTGTGTGAACTAGATTTGGATCTAATTAAAAACGGACGTTTTGTCCAATTTATTTATAATGGAGGGTTGAGCAAATAAGAATTATTCAAATTCAAGCTGCAATTCTTTTTAAAATTAATTATGCTTCTCGGCAGATTGGAATAAGAGAGATAACACATGCCGCATGAATTCGGTAAAAATGGTTAACCGGCTTGAAATTATCGTCATACATGACTCTTCGACTAAATCAAATGATAATTTATTCTAAGCAACGGATCTGGACTAGAAGTTTCAGAATCAATTCTTGAAAATAAACATTTCTTACATATAATTGAATCTACATCCACACTCTTATATAAAAGTTACTTTGTGTGAGTGAGAGAGTTCCTTCTTCATAAGTTTTAAAACGGGTGTGCTTATCTTTTGCAAATTTCACACAAAGCTAATTTATATGTCTGGCAGTGTTCTTAGATATGTTTTGTACAGAAATTCATCCGATAAGTATTGAAAATCGAAAAAGTCTTAAAACAGTCTTTTTTCTGTTATAGATAATAAACAAGAATTTTTACAGGGAAATATTTTACGTTACATCGGCCGACAGAGATAATAAAATGTCAGCAAATCACTTCTTCTTAAAGACAGATTTGTTGACATCTGGAAATATAGGGCAGTGGTAAATCATTTGACTACAGATCGAATGATCCCCTGGTCAAGCCCGGGTGTACATCACCATTTTATTTATTTTTTTTATTATTAACTAGCAAGGCCACCCGGCGTTGCTCGGGACCGTATAAGATAATGAGAAAATTTTTGAACGTACGTAAGACAGAAGCGTGTGTTAAATGAATGTTTCTGTTTAGAGCACAAATGAACCATGATACTTGACTTTTGTATTTTAAACTTCAAAATTAATTGTTTATATAAAGTTTAATTATAATATACACTTTATAAAATCAACAGTAGGTTATTTACAGTGCGATGTAGATTACAATGTATTGTGAACTAAGTCACTGCAGGGAGACATGTGAAATTTCCTCTTGGTACACTGTGGTATTGTTGATTTTATCAAATTATTTTGATGTAATGACGTGAATTACAGTTAAAAATGCAAAAGTAAATTACAATAATTCAAATCTACTCTAAACAGAAACATTAATCTACTGTCAGTCTTATACGCCGGGCCCTTCTGCTTGTGCGGTGATAAAACACTCTCAAATGTGCTTGTGATATTACACAACATAAAAGTGTTAACTTTGGTCAAAATCAAACTGCTTTTTTCTTTAATGGGATTTTTTTTTTCGATTATCAATTTTCGATACTTGTTGGGGGCAAAATCTATCTTTTGTATATCAGGAGAGAAATTGAATTTGAACACGAACAAGATGTAGCAGGGAAGAATTCCCGTGGTAATGTTTTCGTGGAAATTTTGTTTATTGATAATCACATGAGGACGAAAGTAAAAGTCCTTGCACTTGTGGTAAAAAGTCTCGTTCTTGCTGTAAATATCTTACAAAGAGGGAATACAGATTGGAGCTCAGTCGAGCACCTTGAATAGTAATAAAGATAAAGATATCTGTATAAAAGCCAAGTACGTCCAAAGATGGAGTAATGCTGCCATATCTGAACAGGAGCTGCTAAAAACAGCCTATCCTGCCTTGACAGAGTACAAAATAGACTTTGTGGCTTAGTGGGGGATGCCCCTTTCTCTACCCTGAAACCTCTCTCCCACAGAAGAGACGTTGCGAGCCTATCCTTGTTTTATCGTTATTTCCATGGCAGGTGCTCGTCTGAACTCCAATCTCTGGTCCCCCCTCGCCAATCTTTCACGAAAAGCACCCGTCTAACTGAATCCACTGTGAAAAATTTCCCCCACTCTTTATTTGTGCCTAAATCAAAACGTGGATTCCATGAACAAAGCTTCTTTCTTAGAACTGTACGCTTGTGGAACTTTGTTCCGTCTGCCTGCTTCCCACCTGACTACAACTTGGATGTCTTCAAGTCCAGCGTTAACAAATTCCTAATGAACCGCTCCCTTAAGTAAACACTTCATCAAATCTCCACATTTACGCAATGTACTTGCAATAACCCTTATCCCTGAGTGGCTTCCGGGCCTTGATAAGTGGTGACCACTGTGTAAAAAGAAAAGAAAGTCATTTCTCAGTCTGTTTTTGAGATAAAGATTGTTTTTTATATCTGAAATATTGCATGATGAATTTATTTGCATTTGAAATAGCAAAAATTTATTCCAAAAGAATTGAAAACTTGGAAAAGTGTTCCAAAATATTTCAGAATAAAATGTCTGGCTAATTATGACATAGAAATGGAAATGAGATTCAAACAGTTTATTAAAATATTTTAAATTTGGCCATGACCCATGAAATGTTTGTGAACCAAAAAGATTGTTTCATCTGAAATCCCGAAAAAAAAAAAAATATTCTGAAAATAAACAAAGATGGCCGCCACGAATTTCTATGAATTGACAAAGTTATTCAATATTTCATTGAACGTTGCCGGTAAAATGCTGATGTTGAAACGTTAAAAAAA
>NC_136483.1:197687240-197777240 GCF_053919585.1 Euprymna scolopes
ACCGTTTGTTAGGAGTCTCGAATCCAACCCTTTATTATTATTACAGGGGTACTATGACTCCAGCTGATTCTCTGTTTTGAATGTTACTTTTCACTGCCTTCGTTCAGGATTGAACTCAGTACCTTTGGGTAACTGTAAACTTTGGTACAACGTCTAGGACCACTCGGCCATATGTCGCTAAGACAGTTCTTAGTTGGTTTTTGTTAAACCTATGTTGTTATTCAAGGTGTTCTCTCTCTATCAGAGGTGCCCAAATTACATTCAGCTCTATGCTTGGTTTGCTCAGTAGGTTGTGAGTTGTTTCTTTAAGTTTTCTCACTTTTCAGTGGGTCTCTCTGTTTATTATTTTTACTTCATCCCATAGGGGGCGATGGTCCCCCCTCTCCATCCAGACATGGTTGGCTATACCCGATTTTTCCGTCTCCCCTTTAATTACCGCTTTTCGGTGTTCTTCCACCCTTACTTTAAGGGGGCAGCATGTTTCACCCTTGTAAATCTTTCTGCAACTGCATGGGATGGAGTATATACAGACAATTACTATAATAAACTAGTTTTGACCAAAGTTTCATTTCATTCAGACAAAACACACACCTAATTAGAGTTGGGGCCCGTTTTGGGGGAGGGGTCACCCTGTGTATATGTATATATATATATATATATATATATATATATATATGCGAATAACGAGATGATTTAGATCACAAATTAATTAGTTTGTGGTTTCAATTTAATAATTTTGGGTATTAATATTTTTATATAAGACAATACTAACCAAATAAAATTGTACAATATAATAGATAGAGTAAATTAAAAATTGCATATTTAAATTTCTTTCAAAAAATATAATTGTCAAAACAAAACTGGATTAAGGAAATTACTTTAAATGTTTTTCTTGATAAAAAATAGTTTTTTGTTTTGATAATTATATTTTTTAGAAGCAATTTAAATATAAAACCTTCAATTTATATATATATATATATATATATATATATATATATATATATATATATATTGATTAAAAAGATCAAAAATTGTGAATAAAATCATTTTTAGAAACTGATTTTTAATTTACAATTATTGATCTTTTTACTCAATATATATATATAGCTCTAGGATAATTTAATTACTAATTCGTACATGTCTTTAAGTTTTAAAATCATTTCTAAATTAAATTCTTTCCCTGATTCTACATGTTCATTCTTTTCACTGTATATTTTATTATATGAATCTAAAAAAGTGCGTATTTGATCAGAAAGTTGAAAAATTACATATATATTTTGTTTAGTTTTTAAATTTATTAAATAAATAATTTTTGCATGAGAATTTTTCAACACATATCCACGATATATTTGAAATAATATTTAATTTTCGATGAAATAAAATTTTAATCTCGATGATTACAGTAAGTGTTTTAATTCATTCCTTTTTTATTCATGAAATTCCATTCGAATTAAAAAGAATGTTCAAAGTTTATTATTTCTCTCAGGCAAGTTTCTTTCTATAGTAATTATTTATCGCTCGATTTCATTAAAAAATACGGATTGTTCGATTTTATCTTTTTTTAATTATTTATCGTTCGATTTTAATTTTTTTTTTGTTCCCTGAATTCATAATTCAGGGTGTTTTTTTTTTGTTTTTTTGTTTTTTTTTTTGCAGCATTTATCTTCTGCTTAAAACATAATCTTTTTTATTTATTTATAGTGAATAAAAATCGGTTTCAGTATAAATCAAACCGCGTTCCTTTTTCTTTTTAAAATACAAGTTTGTAAGTAAATTAACCTAATTTTAGCCTTTAAAATTGAAACAACAAAATGTTTATTTATCTTGAACACAGAAACAACATACAACTTTTCCTTTTGAATTATTTCTTGTTTTTCTTTTATTTAATGCATTTGAATGGCGGATGTATCACTGATATGTGTTTGGCCAGAGAAAGAGAGTATGTAGATAACTGAAAATAACTATTCTTTCTCTTTAAGCTGATTACGTTTGTACGCTAATGAATAAAAGAAAATAGTATATTTATTCTTACTTTATAGTCTCCATCTTCGAACATCGCTTTCAAGCCCGTCAACTGGAATTGATTTTGAGGTATGACTTTAAAAAGATGATAACTGAAAAGGGAAGGAAAATAGAAGCAAACATAAACACTAATTTTCAAACAAAAGAAAACACAAGATGCAAGTTTGAATGGGAAACAATGGATTGAAAAAAGAAGCGGAGAAAGAGAAGTAAAAAAAGAAGAAAAGAATGAAGAAGAGAAAAAAGAAAGAGTACTAATTTAACATTCATATTAAACATCCCTCTACCGCTCGCCAGCTTGGAGGAACGTTTGACGTGTACATTATTGATAGGAGGGGGGGTCTAGCTTACTATCTTATATACTTATTTACTTTTTAGTGTTTTTATTATCTAAAACTTAATATTTTTTACTTAATTCTCTTTAAGGATATTAGGTTGACTAGAAAGTTCTTGCGGAATTTTTAATCTTGGTTTCAAATGAAGTATTTTCAAATAAGTTTTCGTTATAATACGTTTACTTTATATATATCATTTTAAAAAGCGTTTTTCGCTCTATCTAATCGTTTAAATTACAATCGTTTAAAAACGAGTATGCCTTCTTTTAAGAACAAGATGGGAAAAAAGAAAATTCACACAGTTTTTTTATTCAATTCAAGCTAGGCTAAAAAGCTGCTGAAACAGCTCGTGATATCAACGGAAAGTTTCGCCGAGGAACCACTACTGAACGCACAGAACAATGATGTTTTAAGAAATTTCGTGGTAGCGACAGGAGTTTTTAAAATGATGAGCAAATTGGACGACAACCAAAAGAAACACCGATATGAAGTGTCATCTTCCTTTCTTTTACGCAACATGAATGACCGGTTTCTTGATCGGGTTGTGACTTGAAAGTGGGTTCTTTACACAAACCAGCAACGCTCAGCTCAGTGGTTAGACGTCGACGAAGCTCCACAACACTTTCCGATGCCAAAGTTTCACCAAAAGAAGGTCATGCTAAGTGTTTGGTAGTCTTCTACCGGTCTCATCCATTACAATTTCTTAATGCAGGCGAAACCATTATGTTAACAAATAGATTAAATGCATCAGAAACTTCAACAACAACACCCAGCATTAGTCAACAGAAAAGGCGCAATTCTCAACCGATCCTGCAAAAGTTGAACTTATTGGGCTACGAAACTCTGCCTTATCTGCCATACTCTTCAAATATCTCACCTACCGACTACCATTTTTTCAAACATCTCAACAACTTTCAGCGTAAGAAATGCTTAAAAAGCCTAAACAATATGAAAAACGCCTTCAGTGACTTTATCGCCACCAGAACATAAGATTTGTACGTTACTGGCATAAATAAACTTGTTTGCGTTGGCAAAAGTGTGTGGATTCTAATGGTGCTTATTTCGAGCAATATATTTTTCTTTGAGCCAAGATATTTTCATCTGAATTTAAAAGATAACAACAGCAAGAACTTTCTTGCCAACCTGATAGATAAAAACTATGTCATCGTTTAATATGATTTGAAACAAACATATATAATCTATCGTAATAAAGGGTAATAAATTAGAATAGGCAAATATGTATCCGAAGATCACTTAACGATAAAATGCTGCTCAACAAAAACTTGTTTAGATTGGACTTGAAGACGACTATATTGTAGTCAGCTGGAAAGCAGACCAGTGGATCAGAGCGCGCAGTTGTAGGAAAGAAGCATTGTTCATGAAATTTGCGTTTACATTTAGGTACTGATAGAGAGTGTGAGAAATTGTTGATAATGGTTGTAGTTAGACGAGTGTTTTTCGTGAAAGTTTGGCAAGTCCAGTAAAAACAGGCAAAAGTTTATAGAAGCTAGAAGTAATTGTAAGAACGGAATAACAACAGCCAAGAGAGAATATATCGAAACCACCAGAAAACGCATTAAAGCGCAGGAATTAGGAACCCGTGATTTGATGAAATCTACAACAGTGTAGTAAATAATGGGCAATCAACAATTCCTCCACCATCCAACAATCATGAGGTTGTTTGCACGGCGATCAAGAAGACCAGTTGGTTTGCCTCATTCCGTATTGGGTCCAGCAAACCACACTCTCCCTGATTTTCTTTTGCGGACAGGCACCACACTAGACGATCTTAAAATCACCCCTTCTCAGGTGCATGCTATTAAAATATCTAGACACCTCAAAAGCATGTGAACTTGAACTTGTATTATTAATAAATGCTTCGGTCCTTTCCAAACTTTACAACAACTGCCTTAACGAATCTTGCTTTCCTGACTGCTGGAAAACTGCTTCTATGGTACCAGTTTACAAGAATTCTGGCGAAAGAACTGACTCATTAAATCATCGCCCTATTAAGCCTCCTCCCTCTTTTCGCCAAAATATTTTAATCCACAATTAATCAAGCTCTAGTCCATTACCTTACAGTTCCTAAACTTCTGTCCGATCAACAATATGGATTTAGGCAAGTCTGTTCTACTGTAGATATCCTTACTGTAATCTTTGAGCGTATATACCATACACTGGACAAAGCAGTGGAAGGTAGGACAGAAGCCCTAGATATATCTAAGTCTTTTTACAGGGTATAGCATGATGGTCTTCTCTGAAAAATCAGATCATATGTTATCACTGGACGAATATTAACAATTGAATCCTTCTTAAATAAGAGAAGAATCCAGGTTATCCTCGATGGCCGGACATCTAAACAATATGATATAAATGCGGGAGTACCTCAGAGGTCGATCCTTGGATCTTTATTATTCCTGATATTCATAAATGACCTCCCTGATAAAATTGTTCCTGATATGGGTATATTTGCTGATGAAACCGCGTTCTATTACACGCACGAGGAGAAAACGAATTAATACATATCTAAGGCAATGGCGGAAAGCCTAGAGGAAGACATCCAGTTTGTAGTGGAATGGGAACAAAAATGGATGGCAGCATTCAATGCTGCCAAGACTAAGCTTGTTTCGTTGAATAATTACAAGAAACCTTCTCAACCACGAATAGCTATGGCTAATGATACAATACCTGAATATACTTCGTTCAGTCTCCTCGGCTTAACGTTTACAGGGAACATGAGTTGGAACAAATACATCGAGTGCATTTTCGCCGCTGCTACGAGGAATGTGGGATCTCTGCCGTGCTAGAAAGTTACTTACGCCTGAAAGTATCATGTACAAGGCCGCCATTCGCTCACGTATGGAGTATTATTGTCACATTTGGTCTGGTGCATCTGCTAGTAGTCTCTTACTCCTGGACACGGTTCAAAAGCGAGTCGCCAACCTAATTGGTCCCGAACTGTCAGCTAGGATTCAGCCACTGTCCCATCGACGAAATGTTACATCCATCTATTTTACATTTATATTTAAATGGTGGATGTTCCGTCGAACTACATGCCCTTGTATTTCCTCAATGTAAATACCCCCAACAAACCCGACAATCAGCAAAATCCCACCCCATACCTAGTAGAGCTCCCCAGATGTCAGAAAGCCTTCTACTCTAATAGTTTCTTCCCCAGAACTGCTAGACTTTGGAATTTCTTTCCGGGTTCCTGTTTTCATGTCTGTACTGACATGCAGAAGTTCAAGTGCAATGTAAACAGTCATCTTGCTACTCAACTCCCTACATAGTATCCCTGCACATGTCCCAGATAGTAGCCCATACATAAATGTGGCACTGTGCCTTGTTTGGAGTGAAAATGCAATAAAAAGGGGAAAGGTCCATAGATTGAAACTTGCCATGAAAATAACGATAGAGACGATATAAATTCGCAACGTCTCTTCTACTGGAAAGCTTGCAGGGAAGAGAAAAGAGCATCACCCACCACGCTCCGAAGTTGGTTCTGAACTCTCTCAAGGAAGGATACGTTGCTCTGACTAATTCCCGACAATATGTGACAGGAGTACTCCATTGTAAGGCGTATTTGGCTATTATGCATGTAGAGGATTGCGTCGGGGGTGAGATACTTTCTGAAGCGATAGAATATGGAGCCAAGTGGGATAAAAACGTTTATGGTGAAAAAATAGAAGTTTCGTTTGAGATGCGTTGAAATTAATCAGCCACCTTTTGCCCCATCGCCATTATGCCAGCGTTGATACTTTAAGTTTCGGACTTCTGCCCATCAACGAGAACTTGTATAAACCTATCCGTGAGAAAAGAATCGATGATTCAGAAAACATTTCCAGATATTTCCTAACTGGAAATCCTGTGAAGTAGACCATTATGCCAAACCCTATCAAATACATTTGGTATGCCGTGCTATAGCTATTAATAGAAAATCTCCGTCGATAGTTTCGCTGGTCCTATGTGAAATTACAGTCAGTACATCAGCTGTAGATCTCGCAGGACGAAAACCATATTACTTCTTATTGAGTAGATTAATTTACAAGGTGTTGTGAAACATTTCTCTTTTAGGCATCGATTTAATAACTTTTCAAGAATGGTACTAGTTCCGGTTGCAGCTTTTTGAGAACTATAACAGGAATATTGTCAAGACTAGTTGCTTTGCTGGCACCAAGATTCTTGATAACTGTGGCAACATCACGAAAAGATATGTGGATTGCACCCTTGTAAAGAAATTCGGGAAGTAGGCGACCCTGAGAGCATAAGGTTGAGTTTAATTCCGAATTCTATGGAAATATTCCAGAGTTCAACAGTAAGATTCCAAAGGTCGGAAGAAATACACCTGAAGAAGGTCGAAGGTTACATCGACTAAAACGTTGTGAAAATAAAACTCAAGATGAGAACAGTAATCCGAATAATCCAAATAATACGAAAACTGTTCATTCGAACTAACGTTCAAAAGAAAACTGTCTGGCGGATACATCATCTAGCGTATGTTGATTTAATTTCGGTGGTGTGACGTAATATCCGGTTTTGCGACATCACATCTGTCGGTGTATTTTAATATCAATACAAAGATGTTGAACGGGATGTACTTTTCTTTAAAAATTGTTAGTCAATATTGTAGATGGAAGGGGGGGGGATAACTTCAGCCAGACAAATATCAAATGTGTCGCAAAAAAATACTTTTCATAGAAATGAAATGAATTTTAAATCCATCGCGTGAAACTTCTTTTGTCAGCTGCACGAAAAAAATGAATCAATAATCAACTGGACAAACAGATGTTAATTTCCCAGATATTTTATTCGTGTATCTGAAATATGGCTTATCACGTGACCTATTCGATTGGGGGTACGCACGTTAACAAGAAATAAGATAGACCGGTATGAATAGTGTTATACAGGGTGGAACGATAAAATTACCGCCCTGGAAAAGACGACATGATTCCATTTCTGTTTGATGAAAACCGGTTTTCTTTGTAGTTGGCTAGTTGTGTACAAATCCCAAGTGCGATAGGAGCCTTTTATCATGTCTGAAAATGACACAGTGTTCAAGATCGGAGATGCGCCGCTGTGCAACTTATGCTCTCTATCGATCCAAGTTATAACAACAGTATTGTTACCAGCATCGTCAAAATGCATCGTCGGATTGCCACGAGTAGCAGAGACGTGCAAACAAAGTTTCCGGTCACGGTTATGATCTTTGGTATGGTTTCATGCCACATCACATCTTGAAAGTCAACGCCAAAGTGTACCTGGATGTGCTGAAGAGTTGGTGATCCCTTGGTGCAAGTGGGTGGCCTTTGTCAGACCCGAGTGTGATATAAGGACTCGGCGCCGGCCCACAAGTCACAAGAGAAAAACGCTTGGCTTCAGAAGGAGTGCTCCTCTCTCCTCCCCGACCTGAACCCACTGGACTACTTCGTCTGGTCATATGTCGAGAACATCACCAACATGACCTCCCGTAACACCAAAGCCAGCCTGATCGTCGCAATCTGCTGGCGCTTGTGGAAAAGTCATGCTCCCAGTTCCGGACCCTATCCAGGAGGTGATTATGGCCGAAGGCGGCTACATTGAATAGATGTCATCTCTACTATATAATCAAGTTAAATAAATCGATTTTTTCAAGAATTTTTTTAAAAAAGCTGTTGTGTTGTTTTTTAGTTTGACAAATTTATCGTTCCACTTTGCACGTGTGTATGAAACCGATGCTTTTATCGTCTAGTGGTCATAAATGTTCGTTGTGTGTGTGTGTGTGTGTGTGTGTGTTTACACATATTCAGAGTTTACGTAATATGGACATTCACATAACATAGACATAAACAGAGTTAAAGGTAAGAGTCATTAGTTCTCGTTGGGTTCAACAAACCTGATACATAAGTGTGATAACCTTAGATTGTGGTTCTTTTCGTCTCTTGTACACTGCAAGAAAGCATTTCACCGTGAAGCCGTAACAGCAGGACTTCTTTTTGTGTTTCCTCGTTTAATATCACTTTCATAAGTGCTTCATGCAGGGTTTTACAACGCTTTCTCCCTTTAGTCTTTACGCCGTCTCTTTGTTGGGCCAATCGAATGCTCCCACGACTGGCAAAGTCCTCTCGTGGACGACTCCCACGTTCTCTCCGACTCTTTTACTTGTATCTCTAGTTTATATATCAAAACCTACTCTTTGTTCCATTGTTTATTATTTTTAAACAAATTGAATTCCTAAATATATTTTATTATATAAATATATCTGTAATATTTCATTTAACATTCCTAAATTTAAGCTAGCTGCATAATTAACCAGGCTCTGGTCCATAAAAAACAATGCATATAGAAAATTATAATTAAAAGTTTTTAAAGTTTTTAAATATCATAGAGTAAGGGAAATTAAGGAAAAGGATATTAAGTTTCATATCAAAATTGTATGGTAAAATCCGAAGTGAAAATCCTTAGTAGCAGTGAGGTAATTGGATCCAATCTGTATTTTGAATAATCCACGGTACAGGATAACAAACTGAATGATTTTCACTTTGGATTTTACCATGCAACTTTGATATGAAACTCAATATCCTTTTCCTTAATTTCCCTTACTCTATGCTATTTAAAAAAAACTTTAAAAACTTTAAATTATAATTTTCTATGTTTATTGTTTTTTTAGCAAATTAGGTGTAAACCATTATAATATTTGTTAAGATTTTCTCGTCTGAAGAGATGGTAGAGATTAAAAACCTATAAGATAAGGAGATATACTAATTGATATGTATTCTTTGTCTTACATATAATAATAAAAAATTTTCTTGATTTCAAATTTAAACATTTCACGTCATAAATTTTAAATTATTGAATTACTAAAATTTGATTTATTTACTCTATCTGGCATATTGAGCAATTTTTGTTTAGCTGGGATTGTCTTTAAAAAATATTACAGCCAATAATATTTTGAATGACCAAGTATCACTGGGTTTCTACACCAGTAGATCTATTGGATAATTGGATAACTTTATTCTGAAGTATATATATATATATATATATATATATATATATATATATATATATATATATATATATATATATATATATATATATGACTACTTCATTTAATCACATAAATTAATATACGAAAGTATTATTTTTTGCGTAAACTTTCTGTATTTACAGTAGATTAGGGGTGGCATTGGTAATCTACCTGAAAATGAATACATTAAACAAAACGCAATCTACTTCGGTTCCACATCTGGATTTATTAAGCATAGAATTTCAACCCATAAGCACTCTTTTAAAAATTACTCCCTGTTGAACCAAACCACTCTATCTAAACATATTTGGTGACTCAAAGATAAGAATATTTCCTTCAGTTTGAAATAGCAAATAACAGGATCATATAAATAATATACACCAGGATATAGATTGTGTGCACTTTGTACACAGGAGACCCTAAAGATTTTAAAATATGACGATATCAAAAATAGAACCACCCTCCTAAATTCAAGAGAGGAGCTTATTTCCTCATGCAGTCATAAACGTTGGTTTAAATTTAACAAATATAAACCACCATAACTCATTAAAAATTTAACTTACTAATATTCAATCTTGAAATTTAAGTTTAACTTGATACCCTTATTAATAAAATTTTGATCATCAATATTATTATTAATATTAGTTTATCTTATATATTTACCATTATATTTATTAATTTCAATAAATAAATAAATGAATTATTAAAAATACTAAATTCAATAAGTTCCAAATATAACATATGATAATCTAAATAGAATAAACACTAATTATCTCCCTTTCATAATTTAATTAGAAAAATAAGATTACCCCCCCCTTTTTTTAGTATTTGCTTAATTTTTAATTAGGCGGTTACTAACATATTCTAACCGCTAAAAAATGTTTCATTGGCGTTCATTTTGAAATTTCAACATTTCGTGCATTTATAAGCTACACTCAACATCCAAATGAATGTTTTGACGATAATTACGGTTTTCAGAAGGCGAAAATTAAAAGGTATATATATATATATATATATATATATATATATATATATATATATATATATATATATATATATATATGGATATATATATATATATAATTCTTAACTTTTATTAAAAACATATTATTATAACCTTATATTTAAGCCCAATTCAGATTTATAATTTTTTTCTATTTTTTATTCTCAACCCATATTACTTTGCTTATCAACTCTAACAAGTAAATATTTTCCTTTTTATTTTAATTTTTTCCAAATACATGTGTCTTACTTAAAAATTGCTAGGTTTAATTATTGTGTGTTTTACATATTAAAAAAAGCACCCAATACTTTTGTTGATGAGGAGACTTTGTTTAAAAAAATACTATATGTCAAAATGATTGTCAGTGGCTTAATGTCTATCACAATAAAAACATCGTTTCCGAAAGGATCGTACAAATTATTGACTTTGTTGTTGTTCCTTCTTATGAAACAGATTTTTAATTTATAATTTTAATTTGAACTTTAAATTATCAATCAAATCACTAAATATTAAAGTAGCTCTAGGATATTTGCCTATCGAGCTTATTATATATCTGCATTACAACGTGCACTGTTCTTTTCTTGTATTTTAATTAAATTAGTAATTTCATTATCACATTAAAATACACTCTGCTCTTTAGACTACTGTTCTAACCCCCTTTATATATATATATATATATATATATATATATATATATATATATATATATATATATATATATATATATATATATATATATATATACGAGTGAAGACGTAAGGAACTTTACGTTCCTTCTTACTCTGGAAAAGAAAATTTACAAATGTGCATGTCACAGCGTTTGCGGTAGCCTAGTGGTCCGGGTCCTTGCTAATGAAGCCACCAAACATAACTACTCCTGCCGGGGTTCGAGCCTCTCGACTGGCGTTAATCGTTACACCCTGAACTGATGATTCCCGAAAGGATGAAACACTAGTGTCTGTAGGTATTTTTTTATTATAGTATATGTATATATTTATTATATATATATATATATATATATATATATATATATATATATATATATATATATATATATGAATGGAAACGTATAAAAAAGAATACGAAAAGTATAAAAGCTTATACGAGAGGCGTGCAATAAGTAATTCCCCTGACTCACTTCCCATAGCAATAGAGCAACGAAACTTGGCACAGTTATTAGGCTTTCTCTACATAGGTACCACTCAGAGTTATGCATTTCTCCCATCGTTTGATGCAGCTCTGGATACCGTTTTTGTAGAACACCCCAGCTTGGTCCTCCAACTACGACGTGACTTCAGAAATCAAGGCTGCATCATCTCGGAAACGCTTTCCTTTCAAAAACAACTTCATGGCTGGGAGGAGGTGAAAGTCAAAGGGTGCAAGGTCAGGAGAGTAGGGAGGATGGGGAAGGATTTCATAACCACACGTCTGTGCTTCTGATCTGGCGACATGCCAGTTGTGAGCCGGAGAGTTGTCCTGCAGGAGGGGGGTATCTTTGCTGATCTTGCCCCGCCTCTTAATTTTGATAGCTCCCCTTAATTTCCTCAAAAGTGAAGCATAATAGGCTCCTGTAATTGTGGTACCCTTTGCTAGGAAATCTGTCATCACTACTCCGCCCTGGTCCCAGAAGACTGTGAGCATCTTGCCAGCGGAGGGCTGCACCCTTGCCTTTGGAGGTGGTGAGTCCAAGTGCTTCCACTGCATTGATGGACTCAGGTTTCATCCTGTGTAATCAGTCTTTTGAAAACCTTTGACTCATTTTCTTGGCACATCTCCAAATTCATCCTCGATCACTCGATGCGTTCTCGCTTCTGGAATGGTGTGAGCAACCTGGGAATCCATCTGGCAGACACCTTATGCATATGCAAATGGTCATGAATGATAGTTTCCACAGACCCTGTACTAATCTTGACATCTTGGGCTATTTGGCGAATAGTAATGCGCCGATCTTCCAAAATGACAGCCTCAACTTAACGGACAGATGCCTCATCAATGGCAGAAGGGGGGGCGACCAGGTATGGGAGCTGTTTCCACAGACTTCTGGCCATGTTTGAATTCACGTGGCCAGCGTTTTACAAGTGCATATGATGGGACATTATCACCATAAGTTTCTTTCATTTCATCAAAAGTCTCCTGTGGTGTGCGTCCTTTCAAATACAAAAACGGCATCACTGCTCGACATTCAACAGGCTCCATTTCTCACCTGACTCAGTTCAAACACCTGTAAAACAGAAACCACAATTAGTTCAGAGCTGTAATTTGCCACATAACCCCTAGAGATATAAATCAGTACAGATGCAAATTTTCAGCTAGATCAGACAACTGGAAGTGGGTCAGGGGCATTACTTATTGCACGCTCCTCGTAACTTTTATTTATTCTTTTTCAATTGGTGACGTGCGGGAATACAAAATAATACTATGAAAAAAAAATTAAAAAACTTTTTTTACAGGTACATAATTTCTGACCGATTCTTCAGTCTTCATCGGTGTAGTGAAAGTATATATATATATATATATATATATATATATATATATATATATATATATATATATATATATATATATATATATATATATATATACTCGGGTTTTTTTGTATTCAAAAGTAATGAACTAATGAATTCAACGAGGTTGTTAGATAGTGCTCAATAAAAAGAGCTGATAATACTTGTTTATTGTTATATAAACATGCTCACATCCCGCTGCTACAAATAGCCACTTGTTTCAATCAAACAACAGATATCATCAGGCAGCGACTTATTCATTGAACTTTTGAATAGTCAAGTCGCTGCCTGATGATATCTGTTGTTTGATTGAAACAAGTGGCTATTTGTAGCAGCGGGATGTGAGCATGTTTATATAACAATAAACAAATATATATATATATATATATATATATATATATATATATATATATATATATAACGGTTATCCAGTTATAGTTTCCTAGATATTAATCCACTGAAACTTATATTTATTACAAAGGGCTCGACGAACAGAGCGGAATCATAATATATTTATGTCTACAAGCATTGTCGGCTACATATGTGCATATATATGTTTCTGTGGTGGCTTTTTTCAGAGAAACAGCGCCGTTAAGCCTCAACTTCCTTAAGACCAAACTCAAAATGATTCATTCATTTTGTACGTAATATACAATGCATATAATCGTGTTTGTTGTTGGCGAGATATTCTAACGGGAAATTGTTTCAGTTACCCTCCTATGTCGAAACAGGAACTACTAAAAACTGACACGAATTTTCCGGGCAACCAAATACGAATATTATAAAATAATTTCATAATGACATTGCCTCGACAAACACGCGTGTCACTCAAGAAACAGAAAATTGTTAGAAATGACTTCAATTGTTTACTTTTAGCAAAAGTGTTTACTTTAGCGTACTCGATACATGAAACACGTGCTCGCAAGCTGTAGGTCAATAATAAATTTCAAAACAGACATTTATCAGTTATAATATAAGCGATAGGAATCACAACTATACTTTGAATTCTTTTACCTCTGTACTTCATCGTGACAATGTTGGGTAAAAGAACTAGTACACACACGTACACACACAAACACACGCACACATATAAATATAGATATAATGAGGGAGGTGGTGTTTGATCAACACTGCTGAGGAGCCATGATGTAAAATACTGTTTTGTTTTTAAATCCTCGAAACAGTGTTTCATGGTAAACAACTGATGATCCTTTAAAAAATAAATTATTACTGGTACTATAGTAAATTCGAGAGAGCAAGTTGATGCAGTGATTGCAAGTGATTGAATGACTTACTGACTAAATAGTTTTCTAACGAATGATAAAAAATAATTTTTTTGTTTTTGGTATAGTTGTAAAGGTTAAAACTTAAACGAGTACATATATATATATATATATATATATATATATATATATATATATATATATATATATTGATTTTTATATGTCTAGCGTTTCGGTTTGTGTGGTAATAAAACTTCTCAAATGCACTTGTGATATTAGGCTGTGTGAGGTGTCAACTTTGGTCAAAATCGCCTGTTCTCCATTTCATTATTATTTTCGGATTATTTAGATTTTCGATTATCGATACTTATCAAACACATTCGATTATCGATACTTATCAAACACATTCTCATACTAATGCAGTTAGGAGATTTGGGGTTTCTATCCAGTCGCGGTTACCACCTGACGAAGGCCAGAGGAATAGTTGGCCGAAATTTCGTGAAACAACAACTCAGAAAGATGAGGATAATAGTCCGCAATAAATAAATTTATTAAATAAATTCATTGTAAAAATCCGTGGAAAGATAAATATTTGTTTTATGGGTCTATTTCAAAGATAAATAAAGTCCTAAGATATTGAATAAAAAAACATCTTGTTTGTACAAAAAATAACTTAAATAGCCCCCAAAATCACAGGATTCAGCCCTTCGCAAAATCGCAACAAACGGAAGTTTTGTAAACATCGATTATATGGTAGCCCCAAATCTGAGACAGTCGAAAGGCTGTCTGAAAATGACGTCATGTAATTAAAAAGAGGTATGGGGGCTGGGTTTCCCCCCCCCAGACATGCGTCCGTACATTCCTATCCTGAACACTTGTATAATGTTTACCATTTTTTGATTTAATTATTTTTCTATGTTCCTGTTTTTAAACTTTTTTTTCAAGATTATGTAAAAATTATGTTACGCCGAAAGTTTCACATTCAAGCAAGCAAGGAACATATTAGAATCTTACATATAAAAATTATGCGAAATTTAAAATAAAATAATTTAATTAATTAATGTAATTTTTTAAAAAAAGTAGAAATATTTTTTTGCTATCATATTTTTTGTGTGAAAATATAAAATACACATTGATTAATACAATGATACTACCGGTAGTTCGATAAATTAATTTTTCTTCAAGTTTTATTGAATTCCTGACTTTAGGGCCTTTTTTGTAATGTTCCTGTAAAAACTAATTTTTTTTTTTAAATTGTTATCATTTATAATGCTTTATATTCATAAAAAAAGCAAAAATAAATTAAATCATATTTTAACTTTAGTAAAGGTATTTTTGTCTAACTGAAATAATACATTTCCACTAAGATAAAACAAAAATAATGGGTTCATTATAATCTGTGATTATTAATTGATAAATAGTGAAAATTTCATTAAAATTGATAATTTCATGATTTTTAGTGAATTTTTTAAGTAAAAGGATCGGTAAAAATGATTATACATCTTGAGCATCAGCATTCATTTTGCACGTACAATCAATTTGGCAGACACATATCTATATCTATTAATATATATATATATATATATATATATATATATATATATATATATATATATATATATCGAAGACCTTCCAATACAAAACTAATTTAAGAACACATCAAATACCTTCGTGTGATATTTCATAAAAATCAGCCCAGCCGTTTTCGAGTCTATATGGAATGAACTTACGTTAACACACAGGGACACACATACAGATAAAGTTTCTTTTATATATATATATATATATATATATATATATATATATATATATATATATTCTATATTTTATTTGAGTATCCTGCTGAATTCATGAAAGTGTATTTTACAGTCTTAAATTTGTATTCTCATATATGTATATATATATATATATACATATATATATTATAAAAAATATAAAAATAATAATTATAGTAATAATTGTATCTATTTATATCTTTCTATATATACAAGAAGATGAAGGAAGTATAAAATGATTATTTAAATGGAGACTTTTCGATATAATAAAAAGGTCGATATGCAGACAGACCTCATATAAAACAGGTAAACCTATTGATAACCGAAAGATATATATATATATATATATATATATATATATATATATATATATATATAGATAGATAGATAGATAGATGCTGATGCATATTGATTTATTGACCAATTCCAAACAACGGAATAAAATACAGTGTGTAGGAATTATCAAAGTTCTTTGAAGCATTAGGTTTCGAAATGCCTGGCATGAACTGTTTTGATAACCAGTACCTATTCTATTGTATTCCCTTATTTCCCTGTTTTAAATTGATCGATAAATCTACATGTACCAGTATATATTTTTATATTATCAGAGTGTTTCTACTTATATATATATATATTTTACATAAGCATTAATATGTTGCTACTCAGTCATGGTCATGTTTCAGTCAGCTAGTCACCAGTACCTAGAGATTTTTTCAGGGCGGTACAGCGTATACGAAAGCAAAACGTCTGGAAAACAATAACCTCAGATTATATATATATATATATATATATATATATATATATATATATATATATATATATATATATATATATATTACTATCAAGTTGATTGCGTGCATGTATGTTTGTGTGATAGATATACAGGCAAACAGATAGATAGGTAAGTAGATAGACAGAGAGTGAAAATGGGCGCGCTAGAGAGAGAGAGAGAGAGAGAGCTAAGATAGAGAGAGAAGGAGAGGGAGAGAGAGAGGGAGAGAGAGAGGGAGAGAGAGAGAGAGAGATTAAAAAGGTAATTCCGAATCCAAGTAAGGCACACTGCATTCAATAAACTTACTGTGAATAGATTTTCGCCCCGACTTGGGCCGCGCACATGAAAATTAAAATAATAAACGTCGACATTGCTCTTCTTCTTCTCCTCTCGGTAACAGATTGCCTTCAGTGATGTGCCAATAGAAAGTCTCATTCATTTTTATAGACGTCAGACACGATTTCGACGGTGGCGTCGTCGTCGGCGTCGACGGCGGCGACGACGGTGGCGGCGACGACGGTGGCGGCGACGGCGGCGGCGACAATGGTCAGCTGCTTTTTTCACGGCCTTCTCTTCACTCTCATCTGAAAGAAACAGCCGAGGATAAGATAACATTTCAGAAAAGAAACACGATTTGCATGCATTTCTGATTTCCATTCCCTATCACCTCATTCATAACGATTATCATTATTATTACTTCCTTCAACATCTGCTGTGTACTGGTCTGCGTCCGGATCGTTCCCAGAAACCTAAGAACAGACACAACAGGTTGTGACACTCCACGCACCTATGAAACTCTCATTTCGCACACAAGTCATGCCACCAACTACCACAAACATCTAGTCTTCCCTGGGGCCGGAGTGACAATATGCCATTCCAGACTTCCAATGTTCTTCGCAGTTATAATTTCTAATAATATCGCACTAGCTAAACTAGGTTCTAATCCTTGAAATAAAGTCGCATCAAGTCGCATCAAATTTCTAGCAATTACTGCTTTTGTAATTAATTGTAGCCTTCTTGCAACAGCCGTTTAACATAATTATTGTTGGTTTTCTCTGGATCCTGAGTGATAATACATGTCCCATAGATTTTCACTGTACTCTGGTTATGCCATTCACGATTGCAACTTTCTTTTCGTTTTTAGAACAACCGTTTACTCTTGCCCTCGCTGACGAAGGCCGGTGGTTTCCTTTTGATCGTGTGATAAGTAGCTTTTTCAGGTTCTCAATACTCTTTATGCCTTTTCCTGGCGAAGTATCGAATGTTCTATCTCTCCTTGGCTCTATTATTATTTACTACCGAATCATTACCAGTAATCTTCAAATGTGATACGGAAAGTAGCTAGCCGAGTAGAGATTACAAAAGCTGTCAGTGATGAACGTCAAGCAACAGTCCAACGACGGAGAAACATACTCAGCCATATTGAACAGCTAACAGCTTTCGATGAGACGACCAAAGAATAACACTACTCGTGAATCTCCTCTTCTGAAATTCAGAAACATCGAGGCCCGAGTGGAAAACGAAATGAGGCGATCAAAACTTGTTATGGTCAGATAGGGATACAAAACTGAGCCAACAATGTGCGAATGTGAAAGGGCATTCTATGCAACAGTGTCTAATTTCTGCATTTGTGCTTAGCACATATCCTTGTACAAATGTAAGACATTTTAAGTTATTAGCCCTTAATTTTGATACGAGGTAACTTCAGCAACTTTCCTGACTTTTCGTATGTGTACTTTTACTGATAGTATGCGTATGAATCTCTAGTGCCCTTCGAAGTAATCTTCTCCGGTTGTAATGCACTTGTTGTACCGTTCCAACAACTTCTGGAAGACCCCATGAAAGTCCTTTTGTGTGAGCGTGCCAATGACCCTCGTCACAGCCTCTTTCATCTCACCAATTGTCTCATAACGACAGTCTCTAAGATTTTCTTTCCGCTTAGGAAATAACCAAAAGTCACAGGGAACAAGATCTGGATTATAAATAGGATGAGGAACTGTCTTGATGCCTACCTTGGCCAAGACAATGTTTTTATTTCTGATCTTCTTTTAGCACTCTTGTGACAAACTTCTTACAAATCTTCCGCATCTTCAGTTCATCGCGAATAATTATGTGCTCAGTTCTCACACTGACATCAAACTGTGCACTTATTGTCTTCATAGACATACGACGGTCCTTATCTATGAAAGTCTTTATTTGGCCAATCAACTCCCGTGTTCTAGTTTTCTTGCTCCTCCTACACCTCATCATCCCTCACAGACCCTCAGCCTTCCTCGAATCTCTTATGCCACTCAAAAACTTATGCTCGATTCATGCAAGATGGTCCAAAAGCAGTCTGAAGCATTCCATACGTTTCTGAGGTATTTTTGTTTAAAACAGAATTTTATTGCTTAACGTTCTTCTAACAGGTTTTCACGTCCAGATAGCATTTATAGAAATTCACCAGCTGTGACAATTAGGCTTTAGTATGGTGTATTCTAATTCCTGTTGCAGCTGTTCGTTTGAATCTGAAATCATAAAAATTGGTCAGTCATCTCATAAGATGTATAGCAATAACATACTGGATTTTTACGGCAATTTTAAATGCCTGTACAAAAAAAAAAAATTATTTCTGTGATTCCCAATTTTCTGCTTCCATTTTCGTTTGGCATGATACTTGTTCTTTCTGTAATTGCAACTGTTTATTTTGTTGATAACTGAAAATCTCCAAGATTGCGTTTATTTTGTGACTTTAAATAATTGAACTTTTCGTATATATATATATATATATATATATATATATATATATATATATATATATATATATATATATATATACACATACAATGGGTAGCAAAAGTATTTGGTACATTGTTTTTGTTGTTGTTGTTTTTCATATTTCTCCAAAAATATCAAGTTTATTTGAATAAAATTTACACTCTATCTCTGAAGAGATATTATCTAAAAATAAAAGCGAAATTAATATATAATTAGTTAACAAATATTTATAAACAAATAATCAAATTACTCATATGCAAAAGTATTTAACACATTTACTAATATTTAGTTGTATATTATCTGTTCTGCCTTAAAGCCTTCAAATTCTTTCCATATTTTCCTGCTTCCTATCTTACAAGCACTTACTAGAAGTTTCAGTCATTCTTCTTTGCAATCTCTTTTCAATTCTTTGAAATTCTTGGGATCTCTTGAATGCAACCTTAACTTCAAAGTTTTCCACAGATTTTCGATGGAATTTAGGTCGGGTCACTACCTAGGCCTCTGTAGGGCACTAATCACATTATCCTTAAGCCGTTTCATAGTTATTTTAGCCTTGTGTTTGAGATCATTGTCTTGCTGGAAGATAAAAATCACGGCCCAATCTTCAATCTGCGATACTCTTGAACAGATCCGTTGACAAAATCATCATGTATTTTGCTGCATTAATTTTTTCATCTATGTTTACAATTCCTCCAACTCTATTTGCAGAAAAGCAGCCTCAAATCATCACACTTCCACCTCCAAATTTTATTGTGGGAATGGTATGAGATGGTTCAAATTTTGTGACCTTTTTTTCTCAATACAGGAAAAGCTTAATTTTAGTTTCATCTGACGAAATAACTTTTTTCCAGAAGTCTTCCGATTCACATTGATATTTATAAACAAATTTCAAAGGATTTTTCCCATATTTCGGACTTATTAATTGAGTCTTTCTCTGTAACCTAGAAGACAGGCCTATACAATTCAATGATCTCTTGATTGTGTCCTTGCTTACTTCAATACCTACATTCTGCAAATTCTTTCTAAATTTCTGAACAAGTCAGAAATGGTTCTTTCTTCACATTACGAGCAATATAACGAGCAGTAATATCATTTAATTTACGTTGCCGACCACTTCTTAGAAGATTTTTAGTATTACGACCCATTGTTTTTCACTTTCTCACGACAGCCCCAACTGTACTCACCACCAAATTTAGTTCTGAAGCTATTTCCCTGTATCCCTTTAAAACTTAATGCCTTATGATTTCCTGGCGCATATCATTAGTCAAATCCTTTGTTTTAACCATTTTAAAATAGTAATGAAAGAGGCAATCTGTGCAGTGTCTGAGAGCTGCTATTGACTGATCTATAGGAAACAAAACCTGGAATGTCTTCTGATTGGTTGAAATATTGCACCAACATTAAATGATTGCTTAAGAATGGCATTTCTGATTGGTTGAAAAATATTGTAGCAACATTAAATGACTGCTTAAGAATGAAATTGAGTAATTTGCTTTTGTTAATAAATATTTGTCAACAAAATATATTTTTATTTCCATTTTATTATTAACTACATGATATCTGTTTAAAGATTGAGTGTAAATTTCATTTAAATTAACTTCATATTTCTTGAGTAATACGAAAAAAAAACAATGTACCAAATAATTTTGCTACCCACTATATATATATATATATATATATATCGTCTTTGAAGTTTTTAACCTTTAAAACTATACAAAAAAATATTTTTTTATCATTCATTAGAAAACGATCTAGTCAGCAAGTCATTTAATCACCTGCAATCACTGCATCAACTCGCTCTCGAATTTACTATAATACCAATAATTTATTTTTCAAGGGATCATCAGTTGTTTACCATGAAACACTGTTTCGGGGATTTAAAAACAAAACAGTATATTACATCATGGCTCCCCAGCGGTGTTGGTCTTAATTTTAGGAAGAAGACATGTTACAAACATTTGATCCAATTTCCTATTCTTAATTGCAATTACTAACCTTTTCATACTATAAAAATGAATTTCTTACCTGTGCGATTCATCAATTTCCACATTTAAAATGGATACATTTTTTTATTTTTTAATTTATCAGTCTTGTATTTATAAGATTAGGATGAACCCATTTAACTACTTATCACCCCCACTATGATTAGTATTTAGTATATTTACATTCTTATTTAAAATTAGATATATAAAGGTTAAAAATCTTTTTACATATATAAATTTTTTTATTATTTTTTTAATATAAATTTATTATATGTAATTATAAATACATTTTATACATTGCAAATATAGTTTTGGATTTCCTTTATTAATATAGTCTGGTTAATCTTAAACGATTCAAAAGCATCAGGATAACGAACAAATGCTTTATTTAACTGTTTAAATATTTTATTTTTATCCCCACCTTGTTTTATTATCCTTATTACTAAACTAGAAACTGGTGGTATAAAATCTGTATAATATATATATATATATATATATATATATATATATATATATAATGGGTTAAGAAATTCCAACGAGAGAAAGATGTATATTTAAATAAGGAGGTGGTCACCAACAATGTGTATTTTATAACATTCATTGTAATAATGTTTTTAAATCATTGAAATCGTTTTTAACGCGTTTCAGACGTTCTGTGAAGTGTCCTCTTCAGAAATTATTTAAAATGCTTAGAATATATTCAAAATGTGTTTAAGATGTAAAAGAACATTTTCGTAGTTCATTTGAAATGTTTCCGAGAGGCGGAAACGTGTAAATGAATCTACTTTTCATTCGTATGTCCAATTTTTATTACTGTTTTATTGGGCTGTGATCACTGCTGTCTTATCTCTCTCTCTCTCTCTCTCTCTCTCTCTCCCTCTTTCTTTCTGCTTGTGTTTTTATTTATCTTTCTTTGTTTTTTTCTCATTTTTTTTACTCTTACTTGGGTGGAGGTGAAGGACCCATTGGTACTTGGTCAACTGGGTGCATAGGGTAGGATGTGTGTGTGTGTGGTGGGTGGGTGGTGTGGTGTGCGCGCGCGTGTGTATTGGTGCGTGTGTGTGGGTGTGTGTTTTCTTTTATTGGTTTGAAGAATATATGTACTGTTTTATAGTATTATAAAGTTATTTGCTTCCCTATGAAGGTAACTGCGATCCAAGGTCATTACTAATGTGTATGTGTGAGGAGGGGGAGGAGGAACCAGCTTCTCTGAAATAAGAGTAGGGATGTTTTCATTCAATTTTGATATTTATTTTTTGGATTCTTAGATTTTTTTTTATTACATTTTCACTCCAAACAAGGAACATTGCCACTTTGGTGTAGGGGGCTACTATCAGGGGCAACAACTACTAGGGTACTATGCTGGGATTTGGGCAGCAAAACGTCGGTTCACGTTACACTTGAACTTCTGCATGTCAGTACAGTTGGGGAAGCAGGTACCTAAAATGGAATTCCAGTGTCTAGCGGTTAAAAAGGATGTATCTGTGTGTCTGTGTGTGTGTGTGTGTGTGTGTGTGTGTGTGTGTGTGTGTGTGTGTGTGTGTGTGTGTGTACATTTCCCTACTCAATAACTCTGCCAGTTTTAAGTCTAAAGACTCGAAATTTGATATACAGGGTACTGAGATTTGGGAAGATCTTTCTAATCCGCTTTCGGCAAGTCGGCAAGAAATTTGGCTGTTAAGGAGTCAAAGTTCAACGATTTGACCTTTTAGAACTCTACCAAACTCATCCGACAATTTTGGGTCTAAACACTTGAAATTTTAGATGTAGGTTCCTTGAATATGGATCTAACTTAATAACTTGATTTGAGTCCAAAAAAATAAATATTAAAGGGTCATAAACGTAAATACCCCCGACAAACCCGACAAGCAGCAAAATCCCACCCCTTCACAGTTGAAATCCGTAGATGTCAGAGAACCTTCTATTCCAGTAGTTTCTTCCCCAGAACCGCTGGACTTTGGAATTCCCTTCCGAATACCTGCTTCCCCAACTAAACTGACCTGCAAAAGTTCAAGTGTAACGTGATCGACATCTTGCTGCCCAACTGCCGCCATAGTACCCCTGTAGCTTATGCCCCTGATAGTATCCACCTACATCAAAGTGGCAATATTCCTTGTTTGAGGTGAAATTGTAAAAAAATTAAATATATAAATCTATGTCTGCATATCTGCCCAAAACTTTCGACAGAGGCGACGGATTTTCACAAGATCAGTATAGTTTTGAAGCTCGACCCTTCAGACGACAAATACCGAAAAATTGGCTAAAAAAACATTAATTTCTTCACCCTTAACTGGGCACCTTTCTACAGGGAGGGGTCGCTTTTTTCGCCGATATTTTCGAAAGTCACCCTCTCTTTTCGATTATCTAGCCTTAATTTAAACCTATGTAAGATCCGGTTTGCGGTAGTCGTAACAGCAAAGACGCCACGTTTTCTCCCGTTCTTTTCCTCCTTCACGGTACGAGTTCGAGCCTGCTATCCTACTACCACTTTTTTCTTTTGCTCAACATACACCTCCAAACACCTGGTCAACGCCGGACACCCATGCTAGTATATATATATATATATATATATATATATATATATATATATATATATATATATATATATATAATATATATATATATATATGTTTTATTTTTTTATTACCGTTTTATCTGTTTGGTTACATATGTTTCGGATGTTGGGCCATGTTTACGATCTAACAGCCTCGTCAGACCTTACAGAAATGGTTGGTTAGTATTAGGAAGAATTGTTTTTAGAAGGAATACGAGAAAAAAAGGGGGCAAGAAAAGGGAGGGGGTTGGGGGTAGGAGATAATAGGGGGAAGGCGAGTAATGACAATATTTCAGTTTTGAAGGTTAAAATATATTAAGTTGTATTGTGTGTGGGGGTGGCAGATTCAGGGAGGTTTGGGTGGCGATGTGTGGATATTGGGAGGGAAGGGGGTCGAGAGAGGTTGGTAAAGAGAAAAGAGAGTAGGTAATGAGAGGAGGGGAGAAATAGGAGATTCAATTTTGGGGTTTTAAAATTTTGACTACTTTTTTTCCTTGTTCGATAAGGTATATCAATTAGATGAGAGGAAGAGAGGGAGGGAGAGAGATAGATGGGAGGAAAGGGAGAGAGGGAGGGGAAAGGGTTAGTGTAGCTGTCATGTTTGGCAGTTACAACGTTTAATTTACGGTTTTCGTGGTCGCTGTTCATTTCATAGTGGGTTGTTTTTAAGCAGTTAAGAGTTAATACAGACGTTGACGCACGCATAAAAACGCATGATACATATACATACATATTAGACACCAATATGTAGACATATAGGCACACACATATAAAAACAATGCCCATGCAGACGTACATGGATCTACATGCAGAGATATACACACATATACGCAACTCTCGTACACATATATATACTCGTATATATATATAGATATAAAGACATGTTCACACATATATAAATATATACATACACACACCCATCCATATACATATACGTGGATATACAGATCTCCAGTAAGAAGTATATGCACACACACACACATACACAGACATATACATGCAAGTACATACACACGCACAGGCTCATGCATATGTATACACAATTACATAAAAATAAATATTTATAAAATATGAATATACAGACCTATATAGGCATATATATATACATATACACAAATATATACATATCCATACATACATATATATACATACGCATGCCTTCATGTATACATCTATACCAAGTAAATAAAGTAAAGTTAAGATAAATAAATAATAATAATAAATAAATAAGTGAGTACATGGTTTAATTTAGTTAAGTTAGTTTATACTGCGGGGTTATATAATATATATAAGCATATACAATTATACAAATATACACATACAGACATATATACATATATACACAGAGATGTGTATATTTATGCTTAGTAAAGTTAGGGTAGATAAATGAATGAATAGATAAAGGATAAATAAATAAGCGGGTGTAGATAATGCAAGGTTAGGTGGACATGTTGAAGTTATGTTCGAAATTCATGTTGTTGATTTAATTTTTAGGGGTGTGTATTGATTTGCTTTGCTTATTGGATGGGGATTATTTTATAGTTTCTAGGGGAAAATGGGGGTGGGTGTTAAATGGAGTATAAATGTTTAAAAGTTAACTGTTAGGTTCATATACATAAAGGGCAGTGGCTATGCTTAACTTTATTTTCAGTGTGAAGTGTGTTGTGGATATAGGCATACACATACATACAGACACATATATGTATATAAATCCAGGCATAGCTACATCTGTACATATACGCCCACTCATGTGCATATACATAGATACATATATACATATATACATATAGTCACTAGGACAGCAGATACATGCATACAGATGTATGTGTACGCAGACATAGTCACAAATGCATACATATGCATACATGCATACATATGACCCATGATCACACATAATCATGTCCGCGTATATAGAGAAATAAACATAAACACAGACAGGGATACATACATAGGTCCAATCATGCCCACAAACACACATAGATATGAAGATAAATACACGCACATAGACAAGTAAGTAGGTGCGTTAAATATAATAGAGTTTCTGGCATATCTACAAAAAATACATGTATATACATACAGATATCTATACAAGTTGCCACCTATGTACATTCATATAACTGTGGGGAGTTTTAGTCGTAATTGGAAAGTGGGTTGTGGTTATTAGGATTCATGGGTAGATGAATGTGTAAATGGGTAGGGTAATATAGGATAAAGGGAGAGTTGAGTAAGGGGGTTTGGTTGTGTTGATGTTACAGTAGTTGGGTGTCTGCGGTAGATGGGTACATTGTGTGTATTATTATTCGGCGGTTCTAAAGAGGATGTTGTCTAGGGGATGTTTCAGAAAGGTGTATAATTGCTAAGGAGGTGGGATTTGTAGTGCCGGCAGTTTATGGTGGTTTCATGTTTTTTATTTAGTAATTTATCTCTATCTTTAAAACTGAATATAAAAAGTTTTTCGTTCAAGCAGAGAAGGCATGGGGAGTCTAAAGATTTACATATGTTAGATTTTTTGAGGATTTCCCACGTAATGGTTGGTGTAAGGTTATTTTGGATTAGATCTAGATATTGGGAGGTTAGTGAGGTTTTGTTAGGATGGTTGGGGTTTGTAAAGGGGCAATTATGTACTCTAAACCTATCTTTAAAGGAGGTGCCTGCCAAGCCAATATAGTATTTTTTGTCGTTTGGGTTTTCTTCAGGTGCAATTGTGGCTTCATAGACTACTTCTGTTTGTAGGCATTGTTGATTAAGTGGGCATTGGGATTTGTTGGTGCAGTTACAATTATTTCTGCTGGTGTTATTTTACACACGGATCAAGTTTTTTAACTTGATTCGAGCTCAAAACAATGATTGTTAAGGGGTCAAATATTGGGTCAAAGTTGATCTATGCGGTGTCTACCAAATTACTCAGCCAATTTGTGGTCTAAACATTTAAAATTTAGAACAAGCTTTTTAATCGGTTTTTGACCGAAAATTTGGATGCAAAGGGGCAAAAGTTCAAAAGATTCACTTTTGCGGTTTCTAGCATATTATTCAGCCAATTTTTGGTCTAAACATTTGAAATTTTACATAAAGGGTATTTAGAAACGCAGTAAGCTTTTTAATCAGATTTAGGCAAAAATTTGACTGCCAAGAGGTCAAAGGTTAAAGAGTTGACCTTTGTAGACTCTACCAAACTCCTCTGCCAATTTTATGTCTAAACACTTAAAATTTTAGATGTAGATTACTTGGTCATGGATCAAACTTTTTAATATATATATACATATGAACATAAATATATATATATACATATGCACATAAAGTTATGAACAGTACATAGGGCCCGAGCAAAGCCGAGATGAACTGCTAGTATATATATAAACTTAATTCAGGCAAAAGTTTACCAGACAAAATCTAATATAAATATTTATATAATTATCCCAACCAAATGAAAATCTCAATACAACCACGATAGTTAAGTGTTAGTTTTACAGTTCATAGGTCACAGCCATAGCTATATTTTGGAAAAAAATTCAATTTCCGTTCAGTAAAGCAAAAGTTATAATAAAATTACTGGGTCAAAAAATTCTCAGAATCTGTATGGAACTGAGAGAGGTTTTATTATTTGCTGTTGGTTACCATAGCAACCAAATCTGTTACGCTACCTCAAATCGGCTGGGAATGGCGGAGATGATGACATAATAAAATATAAGAAAACTGTCGCTAATAATCTACTGCTGTCGTTCAGCTGCACTGTCGCTAATAATTCACCGGTAAAAAGTGAAACAGAAAGAGAAAATTATATTCCAAAGCAAAGTCTGGAAAAATCATGGATTACATAGAAAAATGCGAGCATGAAAAATGATATTGTTAAGATTAAACTTAGGATAATAAAATGACCAGTTATTAAAACTGGAAAAGAAAAAGACAAGATATTCTAGTAAAACATTTGATAAATTTATAACTTAAAATATTGCAGTATTAATTAAGAACTGAATATGTAACGTTAAATTGAATTTAAAAAATTCTTAATACGGCAATATTTTAAGTTATGAATTAATTATATTTTTCACTAGAATAGCTTGTCTTTTTCCCCCAATGTTACAAACTGGACCTTTTACTTTCACTGTTTAAATCTTAACGATATTACTTTTCATACTCGCATTTTTCTATTTAATCCATGATTTTCCTATGTAATATATATATATATATATATATATATATATATATATATATATATATATATATATACATATATATATAAATACTGAATAAGAAAAAAACATTTATTTCCTTCTTCATTTAATATTCGGTGAAAATTACATATTAATTAGATAAGTACCTGATTTGGGGTAGATTTTTAAAGAATGACACCCTCAAAATAAATCTTCATTTTGTCTATTGCTATAGTAAATGTTATTTTAAACAATGTTTGCTAATATATACGAGGGGCGTGCAATAAGTAATGCCCCTGAACCACTTCCCATAGCAGTAGAGCAACAAAACTTGGCACAGTTATTAGTCTTCCTCTACATAGAAACCACCCAGAGTTATGCATTTCTCCCATCATTTGATGCAGCTCTGGAGACCGTTTTTGTAGAACACCCCAGCTTGGTCCTCCAACTACGACGTGACTTCAGAAATCAAGGTTGCATCATCTGGGAAACGCTTTCCTTTCAAAAACAACTTCATGGCTGGGAAGAGGTGAAAGTCAGAGGGTGAAAGGTCAGGAGAGTAGGGAGGATGGGGAGTATTTCATAACCACACGCCTGTGCTTCTAATCCGGAGACATGCGAGTTGTGGACCGGAGTATTGTCCTGTAGGAGGAGGAGGAGGGTACCTTTGCTGATCTTGCCCTGCCTCTTGATTTTGATTGCTTCCATTAATTTCCTAAAAAGGGAAGCATAATAGGCTCCTGTAATTGTGGTACCCTTTGCCAGGAAATCTGTCATCACTACTTCGTCCTGGTCCCAGAAGACTGTGAGCATGACCTTGCCAGCGGAGGGCTGTACCCTTGCCTTCTTTGGAGGTGGTGAGGCCAAGTGTTTCCACTGCATTGACTGGGCTTTGGTCTCTGGTTCATAGTGATGGACCCAGGTTTCATCCTGTGTAATCAGTCTTTTTAAAAACTTTGACTCATCTTCTTGGCACATCTCCAAATTCATCCTCCAGCACTCGACGCGTTCTCGCTTCTGGAATGGTGTGAGCAACCTGGGAATCCGTCTGGCAGACTCCTTATGCATATGCAAATGGTCATGAATGATAGTTTCCACAGACCCTGTACTAATCTTGACATCTTGGGCTATTTAGCGAATAGTAATGCGCCGATCTTCCAAAATGGCAGCCTCAACTTGACGGAGAGATGCTTCATCAATGGCAGAAGGGGGGGCGACCAGGTTTGGGAGCTGTTTCCACAGACTTCCGGCCATGTTTGAATTCACGATGCCAGCGTTTTACAAGGTCATATGATGGGGCATTATCACCATAAGTTTCTTTCATTTCATCAAAAGTCTCCTGTGGTGAGTGTCCTTTCAAATACAAAAATCGCATCACTGCTCGACATTCAACAGGCTCCATTTCACACCTGACAGTTCAAACACCTGTAAAACAGAAACCACAATTAGTTCAGAGCTGTAATTTGCCACATAACCCGTAGAGATATAAATCATTGCACATGCAAAACTTCAGCTAGATCAGACAACTGGAAGTGGGTGAGGGGCATTACTTATTGCACGTCCCTCGTGTATATATATATATATATATATATATATATATATATATATATATATATATATATATATATATATATATGCGTGTGTGTGTGTGTAACAGTTTTGCTAGATTCCAATGTTCAAGATCTGATTCATCCTATCAATTATTTTTTCCAAAAAATGCCGTATATTAACACATCAGTTTCTTTAAAAGGGCCCGAGCACAATTGCTCTTCTTTTATCAATACTGGCTTTATCAATAAAAAAAATATCAAGTCTCCAAAAGAAAAAAAATCATATTGCTTTTACGGCTCAAATCTAGAAAGCATATTTGACGACCCGGCAAGGCTGGGTGCCCCCGTAGTATATATATATATATATATATATATATATATATATATATATATATATATATATATATATAGTCATTACCATATATAATCATCCACATACAGTACTGCTTCGCTGTCTCATATCTATCTTATCAGTGAGGCTAGACAAGCAACGACCTCAAGTCAGGATCGAAATTTTACCGCCACAATACGGTTGCTGCTGTGCGAGTAGTGACTTTACAATGTTTTACCATCGTCCAAATGCCTAAGCTCAGTTTGTTTACACAAAGAGCATCGCTTAATACGCTAATGGCACTTTGTATATCACTTCCCAATATGCTCAACCCAAGATATGAAGCATTGTGTGTGTGTGTGTGACTTTAAAAATGAGTGCTTTATGCCAAATTGCTGATTGAATATCGTTAAATTTCTTCTCAGTTTTGTATTAAATAATAATCACTATTAATCCCTAACTCATATAATATCAGTATTAATAACTGCTCTGCACTTTATCATAACAAAATCCATACAAAGTTTCAGTCAGATCGGCTCAGTAGTTTCCGAGTAAACTTTCAGAGTAAATGTGGTAATGTGGTACCTGATGCCTATAAAACCCATGAATCTCTAACTGTGCACAAATAGACACCATAATACTTATTTCGCTGCACCATCTCATAATAAAGGTTTATACAAAATTTCATCCAGATTGGCTCAATAGTTTTCGAGACAAAATGGAACAGACAGACAGACAGACAAAGAAAAAAAAATTTTGTTTTATTTTATTTCAGTCAAAGTCCTCTTCCTGAGGCTAACGCTTGATCTCTATATGCGATACATGTTCGAATCTTTCATTAAATATCTCATTTACCTCTCAAGCAATGAGTTAGTAAAGAAGTGAGAACAATTTCTCTCTCCCAAATTTAGATATGTTACAGCATAAACTGGATTCCAGGAAGATAATTAATTTAGTCTGGTAGAGTATCCAGCATCCTGTTGTTACTTGAGGTAACATCACTTAAACAAGATACAGTATTCCTAGTAAACTCCAGTGTGGGTTAGCCATAGCAAATGGATCTTATTTGGGCTGCGAATACTAAATCATTTTGAATGTTTAGTCAGGGTTTAGGGAAAAGTATCCTCATGCCAGGTTATCCTGACAAACTATTGTTCAGAATTACCTTAAACACGACTTATATATATATATATATATATATATATATATATATATATATATATATATATATAAACACGATGACTTATATATATATATATATATATATATATAAACACGATGACTTATATATATATATATATATATATATATATATATATATATATATATATATCGCGAACAAAGAAACCTAAGTAAATACATTTTATTTGTTCAGTCGAACACGCAGTTAAGGATGTGTGGACTTGCGCATGCGTTGTTCATTATTATTCCTGTTTAAAGCGTCGCTTGCCTGTATGGGCTTTCTACACCTGTGAGAATCTTCTTCTTTTTTTCTTCTTTTGTTTGGCTGTACGTCGTCACTCGCCGTCATTCAAGTAGTTTTAAATATAACATCTCTTTGCTTAATACAGGTTGACCGTTTTACGTAACAGAGCGGGTCTGAATGTGTGGGAAAATATCAGCAGCAGCTATAAGATAGCTGGCGTGCGAAGATACTAGCAGCAGTAGCAAAAAAAAAACGCACATATGCAAATTAAGAAGTGTGCGTAACAAGAAAAAGATTAAAAAGAGAGAAGAAAAACTTCGGTTAAAAAAGATAGTCATGCAAAGTCAAAGAGGAGAAATGGTTGTCTACGGCCGGCGTGTTGTGAAGCAGAAGCAAAATGTGAACCAGTTAAGATGGACAAGTCGCAGATAGAAACTTTTAAGCTAGTGGTTGAAAAGCAAAGAAAATCGGTAATATAAATTAATGCCTTTTGCTAAAACAGAAGAAACAGCTGAGTATGATTTATTTACATTTCTTTATTTGTTCCTTTTTGACGGCTCGACATGGCGTGGGGGTCCGAGAGAGATTTGTCGAGTTCAATATCCATTGAGTTCTTTAGTAATAAGCCTCTTTGGGAAGCTATAAATGTTATGTTGGGTCTTTTGGCTATGATCACAGCGTAATATTTCCGTTATGTTTTGGCGAGTAATGTATAACGAGGTACCGATACCGGCCCAACCACACCGAGTGTCCTTAACCTCGTCGGATTCCACCCGATGTGACGGTGTTCTTTCGATAGTACATTGTCCTGTTACAAGTTGGCCTGTTGATCGTCCTTACCCACTGTGTTTTCATGGTGGGGCGCGATCAAATCGTCTCCTACCCTGTGTAGGTAGTCTCCGGGTACATCAATCACTCCGCTGATCCTTGCAGCTTGCTGCAAAATGAAGAGTCCTCACCACAAACAAACAGAACTCCGGTTTATAACAATAACAAACTATGTATTAATTTCATTACTTCATAAGAGCTACTGTCTAAATTAAGATGACTGACTATAGCAGTGAAACGATGTAAGATCAGACAGATTTCCCATTAACACAGGCTAGTTAACATTATAACATCAGACCCTGAGGCCTCCCAAATCGGGAGCGCCTGGCCAGCCAAGCCGTTCCGTTTGCTGGCTACGACTTTTCTCTTTTTAGAATTCCTTTTTCTAAATCCAACCCCTTTTTCCCCACCTCTCCTTCAGAGAGTGGTTACAAAACCTTTTCTTTCTTCCTCTTAAAGCTTATCTCTACCAAACCTCAACCCCCACCTGCACTGAGGTTTTTACTTATTATCAAATTAGGAGTGATTAGTCATTTCAAGTCGAACAATGCCTGGCGGCGACCCCTACCTCCTTGACCCCCATTCTAAGTTGTCAGCCTTAATCAGCTAAGGGTCTGGATCTCTTCAGACCTCTCAACAGAGTTTTCTTTTTAAACAACCTTTCATGTTAACAGATATATAACGACAATGAGATAAAAACAAATATTGTTTGTTTGTTTTTTTTCTTTTTTCTTGTCAAAATCCCATAGACATTTCTGCCCTGTCCCAATCAGACATCAACACCACCTCTTCTGCCCTCTCTTCCTTTATCCCGTTCGGTCAAACACCCCTCTCACCGCAATATGCACCTCGCTGCATACATTCATGACACCAATTAGTATCATAAATGAACAATTATTATTATTATTATTATTATTATTATTATTATTATTATTATTATCGATTTAACTATTATGTAGAAAAAGATATGCAGAGAGAATGTTTTGAAAGAAAGGAATGTTTAACTAAATAAATTGTTAAAAATCTAACAGAGGAATTTTTAGTTAAATTAAGGAATTTTTATGAAGAAAATATTACAGAGATATATATGTAATAAAATAGATCTAGGAATTGGATTTTATAAATAATAAACAATGGAATTGACCTGACAATAAAGAAAGGGTAGGCTTTCATATATAGACTACAGATACAAGTAAGAGGGACAGAATGAGGGAGCCGTCCACGCGAGGAGGTTGATTTTGTTAGTCGTGGAAGCATTCGACTAAGCTAACTAAGAGACGATGTAAGGACTAAAGGGAGAGAAAGCTTTGTAAATCCATGATAAAAAAAAACATATTACTCTGAAAATGAGAATCCAAGAGACGAAGGGAGCCACAACCTAAGGTTAGTAGTCCGTTATGGCCATTATGTGCTCATGTGTTTGTTGAATCTGACCCGAACTAATGATTGCTACTTATATCTGTAAACTCCTTCTTCTCCTCTACTGACGAGAAGGATTAGGCTTCGAAACGTCTAGATATAAAGAACGTTTACAACTTCTCTTTCTCTCTGATATTATTCCTTATTGAACTGACAAATAAATTCATATGTACCTATATTTTTTCTTTTTATGAAATGATTCACTCTTAAATGTTGGGTTTCATATATCCTGATAAGTCCTATATATAAAGAATCGTCCCATCTTCTTTAAACCCATTATGTGTGTGTGTGTTTGTGTGTGTACTAGTTCCTTTACCCAGCATAGTCGTGATGTAGCATCGACAGAAAAGAATTCAAACTATAGTTCTATTTCCTATCGCTTATATCATTACTGATAAATGCCTGCTTTTAAATTCATTATTGACCTATACCTTGCGAGCACGTGTTTCATGTATCGAGTATATTGCTAAACGTTTGCTAAAGTAAACAATTAAAGTTATTTATTACAATTTTCTGTTTCTTGAATGACACACGTGTTTGTCGAGGCAATGTTATTATGAAATTATTTCATAATATTCGTATTGGGTTGCCCGGAAAGTTCGTGTCAGTCTTTAGTAGTTTCTGTTTCGGCATGAGAATGAGAAAGTAGATCAAACAAGACGATTTATCGTCTTCTTCTAATATCGTATTTTCAAATCATAATAACCACTTCTGTCCAAGTCTGACGAAGTTATTGGATCGCTAATACGATCCAGTAGCGGAAACATGTGTAACTAAACAGATTACGATTTAAAAAAAAAGATGAACGTTAAAATTTCAACGATATTTTTCACGGTTGAGATTGGTCGTGAGGTTTGTTCCTTGCTAATGAAGTCAGAGATGGTTTCGTTGCCGGGTTCAAATCTGACCAGTAGTAATCGTGTCATCCTGCACTGATGATTTCCGAAAGGATGAAACACTAGTGTCTGTAAGTATTAAAAAATTATTATTGTAATAATATCTATACGTATTCACACACATATAAATATATATTTAGGTATTTAACTAATAGATTTATTGTATTAATATTTAAAACAATTCAATAAAAGGTGTCAATATATGTTTTTTATGATAGGTAGATATTATGGTGTTGTGAATGTACGTTGTATGGGGGCATGTGATCGAGCTTTGAGGTAATATGTGCAATACATCAGGGGGGAACGGGGTTGTTATATTGTATATAAAAAAGTATATATTTATTAAAAAGATCTTGGAGCGGGGTATGCCTTTTAAATATATAAAAGAGTCATTTATATTTATGGATGTGCCGGCTATGTCATAAAATACGGAAAGTTATTGCAGGTTTAAATCATTTCATAAAGCAAAGACAGAAAAGCAATCTATGAATCGTTTCCAATATTTATTGCGTTTGATGTTAAATAAGCGAAAAGCTTAGCTATACCATTAAACATTAACCAATGAATGCAAATTCTGTCAGTGTAAAATAAATAGGAAGGCTGGATATAGCGCATAATGGAGAGAAAGGTAATCTGTTTGTCTGAATGTTATGCTTTTTTTAGCATTTAACGATCAAAAATATTACATCGGACACAGACAGCACACCGATCGATAAGTGGTTTCCAAACGTTGTTTCATTTGTAATGCTAGCAGATGTACCCGGCGTCCCCGGTATTAAACGTAATTTAAAAACAAAATGAAGTAAGTAAAAAAATTACTCGAGAAACAAGGAATAAAGACAGTGAGTCAAGCACGATAACCATTAGGCTAGCTTGATATGATCTGTAAAAAGTGTCTTCAAACCTACTAATTCTTAACATAAGGAATCTCTCACATCAACCATTCATGCATGCGCATTCGTGAAACAGTTGACAAACAGATAAAGGTGCTCCCCTAGTACCAATTTTTCAATTTTGTCCCCTTAGGAACTTTTTTCCGGATGGAAACCGATTAACAAGTTTTCCACTTGTCTGAATACCCTATATACAAAATTTCAAGTCTGTACATCAAACATTCGTTGAGTATACAGGTTCATCACACATACATATTCTAATTTTTATAGATATTTATATTAAATAACTAAAGTTTGATATTCCGATAGACACGGCAGCAATCTCGAAATCGTTATGGGTATTTTTTAAGCATCAAATATTAAAAACACATATCATTACTTAATTATCAAAATTAGATTATTTTATTTATATGAGTATTATATTTCAAGATATTTTTAATAAAAAAATATTTATCCCTATATATATATAAAATGAACTCATTTTTCCCCTATGATTTTAACCTTAATAGGATTAAAAATCAAGACATTTCATGCAAATTTAATATGCACAAACTGCTGCACAATAGCTGAGGTGTGTTATAGGCATATTACCTCTCACTTCCTCGATAGATTCCTATATTTTTCCTGCTGAAAGTTCAATGCCACAATCGATTAAAATCAATGGAAGCAGTAAAATCTTTTCTCTGTAATTAATCCCTCCTTCCCGCGCCACCACTTACACCGTTTCCGGGTCGTTCACAAGGGGCATTTGCGAAGGAACGCCGGTTTGGGTTTTCTTTACTTCGTAGTTGCTTAAAAAAACTGGAATGGAATTTTACCATGCCTTTCCGTTCTATGCTTCCTATTGGGTGAAACGCACCACGGAATTAACCGATACCGACATCCCCACAAACATTAATTCTTATCCAACGCTTACTTTTACGTTGCTTGATTACCATTTATATTACTTCAATAAATTGCATAACCTATTCAAACATTCTCTTGCATAAATTCGTGTTCTGCAATACGACTTCAATTTACACATAGAAAATCGCGTTTACTAAAAACAAAAAACGAAAAGAACTAACCTTAGATTCCATGTTTTACTACAAACTCAATTGGTCTCTAACTCTTACTTATGCATCCAACTTTAATCATGACACGTTTGTTTCTCTTTCAGCGTAGCCTCGTCGAATAACACTTAGCAGTCGATATTCAGGTAAATGCAATTTCATATCACATCGCATTATACAACCGTTCACTTCTTTTATGTTAAATTACTTACAATCACTAAACTCAGTTGCAGCGCTCCGTGGCGTAGTGGTTACCTACCGTAGTCATTTTTTTTTTTTTGCTTAAACACCTAGAATAGAATTTTAAACACCCTTTCAGTCATTAAGTTTATGTACGTTTTCCATTTACTAAACTAGATTCCGTTGTATTTCTGTACCAAGAACACAGTTGCCTACAAAACTGAAATGGAATTTAACACTTCCATCCTTCCAATTATTTCTATTAAAAAAATAAAAACATAAATTAAGTTTCATTGCTTCGCCAGTGATGGAGGAGAATGAAAACATAACTTATAATGTGGCAGTTTTTTTTTTTTACTGTTTTCCCATACAAAATTAGCAATTCTTTCAATTTTTCGCGCAAAAAACATACAGATAGAATTTAATTTGAAAAAATTTGGTTCCTTTTGTTTGCCAGGAGGGGAGGATTAATAGAGTTTCATTTCTTTGTCAGGAGGTGGTTAGTAGAAACATCAACAATAATGTCATTTTCCCCAAAAAAATTGGCCCCTAAAAGAACTCTGATTCTTTTCATTTTTTTTTTTTTCGCAATATTAAAAAAATAAAAATCATTTCCGGTTTATTTCGTTTCCAAAATAACGTCCGCTGTTTGCATTTCCTTAAACTTTACTCCCGTCATATATTAGCTAAATCGTTTCATGAAGTAGTAAACTCATACATTTCATTCAGTAGTTGAAACGTTGAAATTATTTCTTTGGTCGGTAGCAGTGGGGGGGGGGATTAAAAACATAAACTGAATTGTGTCGTTTTTTTCCAGTTTAAAAGGCGATTAAATATCAGAAGTCAAACAACAAGAACATAAAGTTCATTAGTTGAGTATATAACAATCTTTCACTTTTTACACAATACATTTTTTTTACAATTTGCCACCAAAAAAGACTTCCCTTTGTCGTAATACAACAGCAGTTGCAACCAGAAAAAGAAGTCGAAAATGGGGACATTATGAACAGTCTCAGGAAGACACTTTTGGTACTTACTTGAACGAAAACGCAAATCGGGACTATGAGTGACCCAGACTCATATGAGGCGGAACAGTCTCAACCTACTGATATAAACACATATGTAGAACTTCTGGTTGCGCAAAACACACAGGCTATATTAGAAGCAATGCAGATACAAACACTACGTACAACTGCTACTAAATCATCTTTCTGGTACTTAAATAAATTCAAACATGTTTCTGTTACTATTTCTTGCTGGCCGAGCTGTTAAGGTCGCACGTTTTTATTTTTATTTTTATTTTTCACATTTTATTTTCCAACTTCGCCTCAAGGCTTCGAGTTCGATCCTTCCTACTTACCTAGCAAACTCTTTTTTAACCCCCCCCCCGTAAACAAACACCCGGTCAACGATATTTTATTATTCTTTTGTTTTGATTTACCCAAAATCACACACACACCTCGAAACATTCGGGCAACGCCGGGTACCTTCGCTAGTATATCATAAAAAAGCGAAACGAAAGCATTATTTTTTAGCATTAAATTTTTTAGCATTAAATTTTTTTAGCATTAAATTTTTTTAGCATTAAATTTTTTTAGCATGAAATTTTTTTAGTTAGTTATGTCATGAAACATACAAATACAAGAATAGATTCATATCAATATTTTAATTTGTGATTATATTTTTAAAACATATTTATGCGTCGTAAAACAGAGCTATGAAAGCAATTTACATCTTATTTGCAGTAGGTTTGATGTTCTACAGGGTGGAACAATAGAATTGTCGCCCTAGAAAAGACGACATGATTCCATTTCTGTTGGATGAAAACTGGCTTTCTTTTCTTGTTGCAGACCATCTACTAGTTGGCGAGTTGTGCACAAATCCCAAGAGCGATAGGAGCCTTCTCACTTGTCTGAAAGTGACACAATGTTCAATGGGCGGGATCAGAGATGCGCCGCTGTAAAACTCGTGCTCTCTACCGATCCAAGTTATAACAACAGGACCATTGCCAGAATGGTATATACATTATTTTAATTAGAATTTAATATATTATATTATTTTAGTTGGAATTCATTTTTGAGAACGGACCAGACCATGGAAGATAATAAATAAACGTAGATTTAAAAGATCAAAAAAAAATATATAAATATATTACTTCATTATCCACATAAAATTGTATCAGGTGATAGGATGTTTCATGTATCGACATACAGTATTCACTTCAACAGCCTTCTATACATGAGTCGAACTGGGTAATGAAATTATATGTTATTTATTTTAGTCTGTGGTGGGGACGCACTCCTATTCCCTTATTCTGTTGGTTCTGCAACAGAAGGGACAAGGCCAGAAATTGTTACTTCAAAAGAAGGAAGAAGACGAAAACTTGTTACTTCAACAGGAGTGACACGAGGATTATTTTTGAAATGTTGAATAAGATGGAATACAGTGATGACAGCACCGCATTTTCCCAAAACATCATATAGAATTCCATCGATACATTTAACTGCCTACCCGAGTAGGATATGATGTCTGACAATTTTTATAGGAGATACGAGGATTTGTTTACTGTTGACTGCCAAGGTTGGAGCAACACCAAAAAGTCCGCCTACTTTTACGGAAGCTAGGGATCACGGAACACAGTAAGTTCGTTGACTATATTTTACCCAGGGAGACGAGCGAGCTGGAATTCTCCGAAGTGGTTAAGCTCTTATCTGAACTCTTCAGCCCGAAGAGACGCTTTTTCATAAGAGATTGAATTATTTCAACCTGACAAAACGCGACGGCGAAGACAATCTCATTTTCGCGTCTATTTTCAACAAACACTGTCACGGTTTTCGGCTGGCTGAATTATCAGCGGACGATTTCAAATGTTTGCTTTTTGTCTCAGCAAAAAACGCAGAAATAAGACGACGAGTCCTATCTAGACTCGAAAATGAACAAGGGCGCACTCTCCAAAAGTTGACAGAGGTTTTCCAACGTATAGTTAGTGTAAATAACATCGAGGAATCAGGCGTATCATACGTACGAAGCACTAGTTTCAGACCAAAGGATTACTCTTATGGCAAAAAACAAACAAACCAGAAGAAAAACTAGGCACAATCAAAGTTTGGCCACCCAATCTCCAAACCGAATTCGCTTACAAAGCCGTGCAACCGTTGTGGCGGACAACATTGGTTCGATGTTTTTTACAGAAACAAAATATGCAATGCGTGTGGCAAAAAGGGTTCAACAAACAAGATCTGACTGGGAAATCGAGAGGAACCGGCGAAAATACGTCACTCCCAACACCCTCAATAAGATAGTGGAGTTGCATTTGAAATCCGGTTCAGACCTATCCATTATCAACCTACAGGCATGGAAAAGATTGAGGAAACCAACCATTCGTAAGACGAATAACTGAGTTCGAGTTATCACAGGCGATAAAGTAAAATTTGAGGGAGAACTGACACTTTCTGTGACATTAAATGGCACTACCAAAAAAGTGAAAGTTTATATGCATAAAACCTCTTCAGAACGGATTGGATGGAACGATTTGTAATTGTGGGACCAACCTATGAACAAATTCTGCCCTAAGGTAGAAGACTCATCTACAGGGGCACAATAGCTGAAAGACGAATTAAAGGAAAAATTTCCAGAAGTTTCTCAGCGGGTTTCGGAAGATGTACCAAGGCTATAATCAGATTCGAACTGAGGGAACACGCTTTACTCGTTTTCAAGAAAAAACGAAACGCCCCGTTTGCGGCAACTAAGAACATCGATAAGGAACTGAATCGGCTACGAAAGGACTGAATACTATCAAAAGTAAGCACAAGTGATTGGGAAGCCCCTACCGTATATGTGACAAAAAAGACAAATCAGATTCGTGTATGCGCGGATTTCTCAACGGATCTTTTTCTCACACACTATAATCCAAACCTGAAAATAATAGTAGCGAGTGATGCAAGCTCATATGGTGTTGGAACTTGCATACTTCATATAATACCCCACGGCACACAAAAAAAAAACAGTTAAGAAGATGTCGCGCAGATGTCACCAGCGATACACTACCGTTGGGGGAAGAACGGATTAACACTTATTTTCGATACATTTGATCTCGAAGCTCTCCCAAAAGCACCTGAACTAAAAGAAAAGAAAGGTCACCGATCCACTAATTATCGATCCTAAATGTAAGAAGTATTTAAAGGAAGCCCTATTACCAGGAACAATGAACCATTCCATGACGTCACTCCCGTCCATGATGTCACTTCCGGGGAGCGAGAAACGGTTTACGAGAGAGTCGGAGAAAGAGATGTGAAGCGGATGATCGTTCCCAACTAGTTCTGCCATGAGCAAAGATATTGTTCAATTACCTCTTTTATGTATTGTTGTTAATACATTTTATTTAATTTTTACATTTTTACTGTGTCTTTCTTGTCATTTATTCAACCACTAACATCACAACAGTTTGTCTGTCCGTTCCATTTTCTCGGAAATTACTGAGCTGATCTGTCATAAATTTTCTATGGTTCTTTGCTATGAGAAATTGTGGCGAACTAAGTCTTATTGTATTCGTTCAATGCACAACTAAGTATTAATAGGGATTACTATTTAATGCAAAAGTGAGCATATATCTAACAATATTCAATCGTCAATTTGGCATAAAACACTTATTCTAATGTAAACGCCTATAACTTCTGACAGTTAACTCTAGTATATATATATATATATATATATATATATATATATATATATATATATATATATATATATATATATATATATATGATTATATAAATATTATATATAATCATTTTTAATACTTTCCGGAATCATAAGTGCAGGGAGTTCTGATTGCTGCTGGTCATGCGATTCGAATCCCGCAACGAAGCCATCTCTGTCTCCATTTACAAGGAACATGACCATAAGGCCACCATCAACCGCAACGATATTCAAATGAATTTAAAAATTTATAAACGCATAAACGTTATCAAATGTCGATATACAGCAATAGAACTAAGAGGAGATCACGATCTCGCACGTAGGCTAACTGATCGTTTTTTCCTTCACAGAAAGCGCTTAACATCAAAGAAATATGTGCGGAAATAGTTGTAGTTATAAATAATTATTTTTATACCTACAGACACTAGTGTTTCATTCTTCCGGAATCATCAGTGCAGCATGTTACGGTTGTCGCTAGTCGAGAGTCGTGATATTCGAACCGCCCAACGTGTGTGTGTATGCGTATATATATATATATATATATATATATATATATATATATATATATATATATATATATATATATATATATATTCGTCACACCATGCGAAAGTTAGCGAGTAAAGAACTACCGGGCGAATGAGTCAAATTGATTTAGAAATTAAATAACAAAATATCCCCACCTTCATTAAATAATGACATACTTTATATTTTACATTGTGTTTTAAATACCGATTTATACGTTTTACTTTTTATAATATCCAGGTTGAGACGTTCTTTCCATTGTCATTATTCTATTTAACTTCACCGTTCTTTCCATTTGTCATTATTCTTTTTAACTTCACCGATTCAGACGTTATTTATTTGCATATTAGTGCGAACACTGATAGAGCATAATTTTACGGTCATTTATGACGAGCAGCGTACACTCTTAATACTACTACTACTGTCCTAACCTGCAGAAGTTTAAATGTAATGTAAACAAACATCTCGCTGTTCAATTCCCTGCAGTTCTCTGTTAGATATGATCCAGGTAGAATCCCCTTACTTTCCAAATGTCAATATGACTTATTTGAAGTGAAAAATGAGTTTAAAAAAAAAGGGTAATTTTCATCTTTCATGATTTTAAAATTTCACTTAAACATCCTGAAAAATCAATCACTTTACAGTCAGATCATGACCGATATTTTCACCAATTTTGGTGACGATTGGTCATGCGATATAGACGCTAGACTATACACAAGCAAACATAGTGACAAATCAACAAACAAACAAACTCAACCGAAAACATAACGTCTTCGGCGATATTAACGATTGTGTCTACAGCAAATAATAAACTCTCATTTACACAATAGCAAATAATACTATCTCATTTACGCAATAGTAAATAATACTATCTCATTTACACAATAGCAAATAATAAAATCTCATTTACACAATAGTAAATAATAAAATCTCATTTACGCAATAGTAAATAATACTATCTCATTTACGCAATAGTAAATAATACTATATCATTTACACAATAGCAAATAATACTATCTCATTTACACAATAGCAAATAATAAAATCTCATTTACACAATAGTTAAAAATACTATCTCATTTACAAAATAGCAAATTATACTATCTCATTTACACAATAGGAAATAATACTATCTCATTTACACAATAGTAAATAATAAAATCTCATTTACACAATAGCAAATAATACTATCTCATTTACACAATATCAAATAATACTATCTCATATACACAATAGTAAATAATCAAATCTCATTAACACAATAGCAAATAATCAAATCTCATTTACACAATAGCAAATAATATAATCTCATTTACACAATAGCAAATAATTAAATTTCATTTACGCAGTAGTAAATAATAAAATCTCATTTACACACTAGCAAATAATAAAATCTCATTTACACAATAGCAAATAATACTATCTCATTTACACAATACCAAATAATACTATATCATTTACACAATAGCAAATAATCAAATCTCATTTACACAATAGCAAATAATAAACTCTCATTTACACAATAGCAAATAATAAAATCGTATTTACACAATAGCAAATAATATAATCTCATTTACAAAATAGCAAATAATACTATCTCATTTACACAATAGCAAAGTATAATATCTCATTCACACAATAGCAAATTATAAATTATAAAATAGAATATAATACTATCTTATTTACACAATAGTAAATAATACTATTTCATTTACACAATAGCAAATAACACTATCTAATTTACACAATAGTAAATAATACAATCTCATTTACACAATAGTAAATAATACTATTTCATTTACACAATAGCAAATAATAAAATCTAATTTACACAAAAACAGCTAATACTATCTCATTCACACAAAAGCAAATAATACTATCTCATTTATAGAATAGTAAATAATTCTACCTCATTTACACAATAGTAAACAATGAAACCTTATTTACACAATAGTAAATAATATAATCTCATTTACACAATAGCAAATAATAAAATCTCATTTACACAATAGTAAATAATAAAATCTCATTTACACAATAGTAAATAATAAAATGTAATTTACACAATAGCAAATAATAAAATCTCATTTACACAATAGTAAATAATAAAATCTCTTTTAAACCCTAAGAAATTATACTATGTCATTTACACACAAACAAATAATATAATCTCATTAACACAATAGCAAATAATAAAATCTCATTTACACAATACCAAATGATAAAATCTCATCAACACAATAGTAAATAATACTATCTCATTTACACAATAGAAAATAATAAAATCTCATTTACACAATAGCAAATAATATAATCTCATTTACACAATAGCAAATAATAAAATTTCATTTACACAATAGTAAATAATAAAATCTCATTTACACAATAGTAAATAATACTATCTCATTTACACACTAGCAAATAATAAAATCTCATTTACACAATAGCAAATAATTAAATCTCATTTACACAATAGCAAATTATACTATCTCATTTACACAATAGCAAATTATACTGTCCCATTCACACAATAGCAAATTATACTGTCTCATTCACACAATAGCAAATTATACTATCTTATTTACACAATAGCAAATTATACTGTGTTATTCACACAATAGCAGATAATACTATCTAATTTACACAATAGCAAATAATACTATCTAATTTACACAATAGCAAATAATACTATCTCATTTACACAATAGCAAATAATAAAATCGTATTTACACAATAGCAAATAATATAATCTCATTTACGCAATAGCAAATAATAAAATCTCATTTACACAATAGCAAATTATACTATCTAATTTACACAATAGCAAATTATACTGTCTCATTCACACAATAGCAAATTATACTGTCTCATTCACACAATAGCAACTTATACTATCTCATTTACACAATAGCAAATTATACTGTGTCATTCACACAATAGCAAATATTACTATCTAATTTACACAATAGCAAATAATACTATCTCATTTACACAATAGCAAATAATACTATCTCATTTACACAATAGCAAATAATAAAATCGTATTTACACAATAGCAAATAATATAATCTCATTTACACAATAGCAAATAATTAAATCTCATTTACACAATAGCAAATTATACTATCTAATTTACACAATAGCAATTTATACTGTCTCATTCACACAATAGTAAATTATACTGTCTCATTAACACAATAGCAAATTATACTGTGTCATTCACACAATAGCAAATAATACTATCTAATTTACACAATAGCAAATTATACTATCTCATTTAAACAATAGCAAATTATACTATCTCATTTACACAATAGCAAATTATACTGTCTCATTCACACAATAGCAAATTATACTATCTCATTTACACAATAGCAAATTATACTATCTCATTTACACAATAGCAAATTATACCGTCACATTCACACAATAGCAAATAATACTATCTAATTTACACAATAGCAAATAATACTATCTCATTCACACAATAGCAAATTATACTATCTCATTTACACAATAGCAAATTATACTGTCTCATTCACACAATAGCAAATTATAATGTTTCATTCAAGCAATAGCAAATTATACTATCTGATTTACACAATAGCAAATAATACTATCTCATTTAAACAATAGCAAATAATAATATGTAATTCACACAATAGAAAATAATACTACCTCATTTACAAAATAGCAAATTATACTGTCTCATTCACACAATAGCAAATTATACTGTCTCATTCACACAATAGCAAATTATACTATCTAATTTACACAATAGCTAATTATACTATCTCATTTATACAATAGCAAATTATACTGTGTCATTCACACAATGGCAAATAATTCTATCTAATTTACACAATAGCAAATAATACTATCTAATTTACACAATAGCAAATAATACTATCTTATTTACACAATAGCAAATTATACTATCTCATTCACACAATAGCAAATTATACTATCTCATTCACACAATAGCAAATTATACTATCTCATTTACACAATAGCAAATTATACTATCTCATTTACACAATAGCAAATTATACTGTCTCATTCACACAACAGCAAATAATACTATCTAATTTACACAATAGCAAATAATACCGTCACATTCACACAATAGCAAATAATACTATCTAATTTACACAATAGCAAATAATACTATCTCATTCACACAATAGCAAATTATACTATCTCATTTACACAATAGCAAATTATACTGTCTCATTCACACAATAGCAAATTATAATGTTTCATTCAACCAATAGCAAATTATACTATCTGATTTACACAATAGCAAATAATACTATCTCATTTAAACAATAGCAAATAATAATATGTAATTCACACAATAGAAAATAATACTACCTCATTTACAAAATAGCAAATTATACTGTCTCATTCACACAATAGCAAATTATACTGTCTCATTCACACAATAGCAAATTATACTATCTAATTTACACAATAGCTAATTATACTATCTCATTTATACAATAGCAAATTATACTGTGTCATTCACACAATGGCAAATAATTCTATCTAATTTACACAATAGCAAATAATACTATCTAATTTACACAATAGCAAATAATACTATCTCATTTACACAATAGCAAATTATACTATCTCATTCACACAATAGCAAATTATACTATCTCATTCACACAATAGCAAATTATACTATCTCATTTACACAATAGCAAATTATACTATCTCATTTACACAATAGCAAATTATACTGTCTCATTCACACAACAGCAAATAATACTATCTAATTTACACAATAGCAAATAATACTATCTCATTTACACAATAGCAAATAAAATCTCATTTACACAATACCAAATAATAAAATCTCATTTACGCAACAGCAAATAATCAAATCTCATTTACACAATAGGAAATAATTAAATCTAATTTACACAATAGCAAATAATAAAATCTCATTTACACAATAGCAAATAATAAAATCTAATTTAGACAATAGCAAATAATAAAATCTCATTTACACAATAGGAAACAATAAAATCTCATTTACACAATAGCAAACAATTAAGTCTCATTTACACAATAGCAAATAATAAAATCTCATTTACACAATAGTAAATAATAAAATCTCATTTACACAATATTAAATAATAAAATCTCATTTACACAATAGCAAATAAGATAATCTCATTTACAAAATAGCAAATTATACTATCTCATTTACACAATAGCAAATAATAAAATCTCATATGCACAATAGCAAATAATAAAATCTCATTTACACAATAGCAAATAATCAAATCTCATTCACACTATAGCAAATAATACTATCTCATTTACACAATAGCAAATAATACAATCTCATGTACACACGAGCAAATAATCAAATCTCATTTACACAATAGCAAATAATCAAATCTCATTTACACAATAGCAAATAATAAAATCTCATTTACACAATAGCAAAAAATACTATCTCATTTACACAATAGCAAATAATACTATCCTATTTACACAATAGCAAATAATACTATATCATTTACACAATAGTAAATAATCAAATCTCATTTACACAATAGCAAATAATACTATCTAATTTACACAATAGCAAATAACACTATCTCATTAACACTATAGTAAATAATAAAATCTCATTTACACAATAGTAAATAATACCATTTCATTTACACAATAGCAAATAATCAAATCACATTTACACAATAGCAAATAATACTATCTCATTCATACAAAAGCAAATAATACTATCTCATTTATAGAATAGTAAATAATACTATCTCATTTACACAATAGTAAATAATCAAATCTTATTTACACAATAGTAAATAATATAATCTTATTTACACAATAGCAAGTAATCAAATCTCATTTACACAATAGCAAATAATAAAATCTCATTTACACAATAGTAAATAATAAAATCTCTTTTAAACAATAAGAAATTATACTATGTCATTTACACACTAGCAAATAATATAATCTCATTAACACAATAGCAAATAATACTATCTCATTTGCACAATACCAAATGATAAAATCTCATTTACACAATAGTAAATAATACTATCTCCTTTACACAATAGAAACTAATAAAATCTCATTTACACAATAGCAAATAATATGATCTCATTTACACACTAGCAAATAATAAAATCTCATTTACACAATAGCAAATAATAAAATCTCAGTTACACAATAGCAAATAATAAACTCTCATTTACACAATAGCAAATAATAAATTCGTATTTACACAATAGCAAATAATATAATGTCATTTACACAATAGAAAATAATAAACTCTCATTTACACAATAGCAAATAATATAATCTCATTCACGCAATAGCAAATAATACTATCTAATTTACACAATAGCAAATAATGCTATCTCATTTACACAATAGCAAATTATACTATTTCATTTACACAATAGCAAATTATACTATCTCATTTACACAATAGCAAATTATACTGTCTCATTCACACAATAGCAAATAATACTATCTTATTTACACAATAGCAAATAAAATCTCATTTACATAATAACAAATAATAAAATCTCATTTACACAATAGCAAATAAACAAATCTCATTTACACAATAGTAAATAATAAAATCTCATTTACACAATAGAAAATAATAAAATCTCATTTACACAATAGCAAATTATACTATCTCATTTACACAATAGCAAATAATAAAATCTCATTTACACAATAGCAAATAATAAAATCTCATTTACACAATAGCAAATAATCAAATCTCATTTACACAATAGGAAATAATAATATCTCATTTACACAATAGTAAATAATACTATCTCATTTACACAATAGTAAACAATAAAATCTCATTTACACAATAGCAAATAATACTATCTCATTTACACAATAGCAAATAATAAAATCTCATTTACACAATAGCAAATAATAAAATCTCATTTACACAATAGCAAATAAGATAATCTCATTTACACAATAGTAAATAAATAAATCTCATTTACACAATAGCAAATAATTAAATCTCATTTACACAATAGCAAATAGTAAAATCTCATTTACACAATAGCAAATAATAAAATCTAATTTACAAAATAGCAAATGATACGATCTCATTAACACAATAGCAAATAAGATAATCTCATTTACACAATAGTTATAAATAAAATCTCATTTACACAATAGCAAATAATAATATCTCATTTACACAATAACAAATAATAAAATCTAATTCACACAATTAATAAAATCTCATTTACACAATACCAAATGATAAAATCTCATTTACACAATAGTAAATAATTCTATCTCATTTACACAATAGCAAATAATCAAATCTCATTTACACAATAGCAAATAATATAATCTCATTTACACAATAGCAAATAATTAAATTTCATTTACGCAGTAGTAAATAATAAAATCTCATTTACACACTAGCAAATAATAAAATCTCATTTACACAATAGCAAATAATAAAATCTCATTTACACACTAGCAAATAATAAAATCTCATTTACACAATAGCAAATAATACTATCTCATTTACACAATAGCAAATAATCAAATCTCATTTACACAATAGCAAATAAGATAATCTCATTTACACAATAGAAAATAATAAAATCTCATTTACACATTAGCAAATAATAAAATCTCATTTACACAATAGCAAATAATAAAATCTCATTTACACAATACCAAATAATCAAATCTCATTTACACAATAGCAAATAATAAAATCTCATTTACACAATAGCAAATAATAAAATCTCATTTACAAAATAGCAAATGATACTATCTCATTAACACAATAGCAAATAAGATAATCTCATTTACACAATAGTTATAAATAAAATCTCATTTACACAATAGCAAATAATAAAATCTCATTTACACAATAGCAAATAATAAAATCTCATTCACACAATAGCAAATAATAAAATCTCATTTACACAATACCAAATGATAAAATCTTATTTACACAATAGTAAATAATACTTTCTCATTTACACAATAGCAAATAATAAAATCTCATTTACACAATAGCAAATAATATAATCTCATTTACACAATAGCAAATAATTAAATTTCATTTACACAGTAGTAAATAATAAAATCTCATTTACACACTAGCAAATAATAAAATCTCATTTACACAATAGCAAATAATACTATCTCATTTACACAATAGCAAATAATACTATCTCATTTACACAATAGCAAATAATCAAATCTCATTTACACAATAGCAAATAATAAAATCTCATTTACACAATAGTAAATAATAAAATCTCATTTACACAATAGCAAATTATACTATCTCATTTACACAATAGCAAATAATAAAATCTCATTTACACAATAGCAAATAATAAAATCTCATTTACACAATAGCAAATAATCAAATCTCATTTACACAATAGGAAATAATAAAATCTCATTTACACAATAGTAAATAATATAATCTCATTTACACAATAGCAAATAATTAAATTTCATTTACACAGTAGTAAATAATAAAATCTCATTTACACACTAGCAAATAATAAAATCTCATTTACACAATAGCAAATAATACTATCTCATTTACACAATAGCAAATAATACTATCTCATTTACACAATAGCAAATAATCAAATCTCATTTACAAATTAGCAAATAATAAAATATCATTTACACAATAGTAAATAATAAAATCTCATTTACACAATAGCAAATTATACTATCTTATTTACACAATAGCAAATAATAAAATCTCATTTACACAATAGCAAATAATAAAATCTCATTTACACAATAGCAAATAATCAAATCTCATTTACACAATAGGAAATAATAAAATCTCATTTACACAATAGTAAATAATATAATCTCATTTACACAATAGCAAATAATTAAATTTCATTTACACAGTAGTAAATAATAAAATCTTATTTACACACTAGCAAATAATAAAATCTCATTTACACAATAGCAAATAATACTATCTCATTTACACAATAGCAAATAATACTATCTCATTTACACAATAGAAAATAATCAAATCTCATTTACACAATAGCAAATAATAAAATATCATTTACACAATAGTAAATAATAACATCTCATTTACACAATAGCAAATTATACTATCTTATTTACACAATAGAAAATAATAAAATCTCATTTACACATTAGCAAATAATAAAATCTCATTTACACAATAGCAAATAATAAAATCTCATTTACACAATACCAAATAATCAAATCTCATTTACACAATAGCAAATAATAAAATCTCATTTACACAATAGCAAATAATAAAATCTCATTTACAAAATAGCAAATGATACTATCTCATTAACACAATAGCAAATAAGATAATCTCATTTACACAATAGTTATAAATAAAATCTCATTTACACAATAGCAAATAATAAAATCTCATTTACACAATAGCAAATAATAAAATCTCATTCACACAATAGCAAATAATAAAATCTCATTTACACAATACCAAATGATAAAATCTTATTTACACAATAGTAAATAATACTTTCTCATTTACACAATAGCAAATAATAAAATCTCATTTACACAATAGCAAATAATATAATCTCATTTACACAATAGCAAATAATTAAATTTCATTTACACAGTAGTAAATAATAAAATCTCATTTACACACTAGCAAATAATAAAATCTCATTTACACAATAGCAAATAATACTATCTCATTTACACAATAGCAAATAATACTATCTCATTTACACAATAGCAAATAATCAAATCTCATTTACACAATAGCAAATAATAAAATATCATTTACACAATAGTAAATAATAAAATCTCATTTACACAATAGCAAATTATACTATCTTATTTACACAATAGCAAATAATCAAATCTCATTTACACAATAGCAAATAATAAAATCTCATTTACACAATAGCAAATAATCAAATCTCATTTACACAATAGGAAATAATAAAATCTCATTTACACAATAGTAAATAATAAAATCTCATTTAAACAATAGTAAACAATAAAATCTCATTTACACAATAGCAAATAATAAAATCTCATTTACACAATAGCAAATGATACTATCTCATTAACACAATAGCAAATAAGATAATCTCATTTACACAATTGTCATAAATAAAAGCTCATTTACACAATAGCAAATAATAATATCTCATTTACACAATAGTAAATAATAAAATCTCATTTACACAATAGCAAATAATAAAATCTCATTTACACAATAGTAAATAATAAAATCTCATTTACACAATAGCAAATAATAAAATATCATTTACACAATAGTAAATAATAAAATCTCATTTACACAATAGGAAATAATAACATCTCATTAACACAATAGCAAATAATAAAATCTCATTTACACAATAGTAAATAATAAAATCTCATTTACACAATAGCAAATAATAAAATCTCATTTACACAATAGCAAATAATAAAATCTCATTTACACAATAGCAAATAATAAAATCTAATTTACACAATAGCAAATGATACTATCTCATTAACACAATAGCAAATAAGATAATCTCATTTACACAATAGTCATAAATAAAAGCTCATTTACACAATAGCAAATAATGAAATCTCATTCACACAGTAGTAAATAATAAAATCTCATTTACACACTAGCAAATAATAAAATCTCATTTACACAATAGCCAATAATACTATCTCATTTACACAATAGCAAATAATACTATCTCATTTACACAATAGCAAATAATCAAATCTCATTTACACAATAGCAAATAAGATAATCTCATTTACACAATAGAAAATAATAAAATCTCATTTACACATTAGCAAATAATAAAATCTCATTTACACAATAGCAAATAATAAAATCTCATTTACAAAATAGCAAATGATACTATCTCATTAACACCATAGCAAATAAGATAATCTCATTTACACAATAGTTATAAATAAAATCTCATTTACACAATAGCAAATAATAAAATCTCATTTACACAATAGCAAATAATAAAATCTCATTTACACAATAGCAAATAATAAAATCTCATTTACACAATAGCAAATAATAAAATCTCATTTACACAATAGCAAATAATAAAATCTCATTTACACAATAGCAAATAATAAAATCTCATTCACACAATAGCAAATAATAAAATCTCATTTACACAATACCAAATGATAAAATCTTATTTACACAATAGTAAATAATACTTTCTCATTTACACAATAGCAAATAATAAAATCTCATTTACACAATAGCAAATAATATAATCTCATTTACACAATAGCAAATAATTAAATTTCATTTACACAGTAGTAAATAATAAAATCTCATTTACACACTAGCAAATAATAAAATCTCATTTACACAATAGCAAATAATCAAATCTCATTTACACAATAGGAAATAATAAAATCTCATTTACACAATAGTAAATAATAAAATCTCATTTAAACAATAGTAAACAATAAAATCTCATTTACACAATAGCAAATAATAAAATCTCATTTACACAATAGCAAATGATACTATCTCATTAACACAATAGCAAATAAGATAATCTCATTTACACAATTGTCATAAATAAAAGCTCATTTACACAATAGCAAATAATAATATCTCATTTACACAATAGCAAATAATAAAATCTCATTCACACAATAGCAAATAATAAAATCTCATTTACACAATAGTAAATAATAAAATCTCATTTACACAATAGCAAATAATAAAATATCATTTACACAATAGTAAATAATAAAATCTCATTTACACAATAGGAAATAATAACATCTCATTAACACAATAGCAAATAATAAAATCTCATTTACACAATAGTAAATAATAAAATCTCATTTACACAATAGCAAATAATAAAATCTCATTTACACAATAGCAAATAATAAAATCTCATTTACACAATAGCAAATAATAAAATCTAATTTACACAATAGCAAATGATACTATCTCATTAACACAATAGCAAATAAGATAATCTCATTTACACAATAGTCATAAATAAAAGCTCATTTACACAATAGCAAATAATAAAATCTCATTCACACAGTAGTAAATAATAAAATCTCATTTACACACTAGCAAATAATAAAATCTCATTTACACAATAGCAAATAATACTATCTCATTTACACAATAGCAAATAATACTATCTCATTTACACAATAGCAAATAATCAAATCTCATTTACACAATAGCAAATAAGATAATCTCATTTACACAATAGAAAATAATAAAATCTCATTTACACATTAGCAAATAATAAAATCTCATTTACACAATAGCAAATAATAAAATCTCATTTACAAAATAGCAAATGATACTATCTCATTAACACCATAGCAAATAAGATAATCTCATTTACACAATAGTTATAAATAAAATCTCATTTACACAATAGCAAATAATAAAATCTCATTTACACAATAGCAAATAATAAAATCTCATTTACACAATAGCAAATAATAAAATCTCATTTACACAATAGCAAATAATAAAATCTCATTTACACAATAGCAAATAATAAAATCTCATTTACACAATAGCAAATAATAAAATCTCATTCACACAATAGCAAATAATAAAATCTCATTTACACAATACCAAATGATAAAATCTTATTTACACAATAGTAAATAATACTTTCTCATTTACACAATAGCAAATAATAAAATCTCATTTACACAATAGCAAATAATATAATCTCATTTACACAATAGCAAATAATTAAATTTCATTTACACAGTAGTAAATAATAAAATCTCATTTACACACTAGCAAATAATAAAATCTCATTTACACAATAGCAAATAATCAAATCTCATTTACACAATAGCAAATAATCAAATATCATTTACACAATAGTAAATAATAAAATCTCATTTACACAAAAGTAAATAATACTATATCATTTACACAATAGCAAATAAAAAATTCTCATTCACACAATAGCAAATAATAAAATCTCATTTACACAATAGCAAATAATAAAATCTAATTTACACAATAGCAAATAATGCTATCTCATTTACACAATAGCAAATTATACTATTTCATTTACACAATAGCAAATTATACTGTCTCATTCACACAATAGCAAATAATACTATCTTATTTACACAATAGCAAATAAAATCTCATTTACATAATAACAAATAATAAAATCTCGTTTACAATAGCAAATAAAAAAATCTCATTTACACAATAGTAAATAATAAAATCTCATTTACACAATAGAAAATAATAAAATCTCATTTACACAATAGCAAATTATACTATCTCATTTACACACTAGCAAATAATAAAATCTCATTTACACAATAGCAAATAATAAAATCTCATTTACACAATAGCAAATAATCAAATCTCATTTACACAATAGGAAATAATAAAATCTCATTTACACAATAGTAAATAATAAAATCTCATTTACACAATAGTAAACAATAAAATCTCATTTACACAATAGCAAATAATACTATCTCATTTACACGATAGCAAATAATAAAATCTCATTTACACAATAGCAAATAATAAAATCTCATTTACACAATAGCAAATAATTAAATCTCATTTACACAATAGCAAATAATAAAATCTCATTTACACAATAGCAAATAATAAAATCTAAATTACACAATAGCAAATGATACTATCTCATTAACACAATAGCAAATAAGATAATCTCATTTACACAATAGTCATAAATAAAAGCTCATTTACACAATAGCAAATAATAATATCTCATTTACACAATAGTTAATAATAAAATCTCATTCACACAATAGCAAATAATAAAATCTCATTTACACAATACCAAATGATAAAATCTCATTTACACAATAGTAAATAATTCTATCTCATTTACACAATAGCAAATAATCAAATCTCATTTACACAATAGCAAATAATATAATCTCATTTACACAATAGCAAATAATTAAATTTCATTTACACAGTAGTAAATAATAAAATCTCATTTACACACTAGCAAATAATAAAATCTCATTTACACAATAGCAAATAATACTATCTCATTTACACAATAGCAAATAATCAAATCTCATTTACACAATAGCAAATAATCAAATCTCATTTACACAATAGCAAATAAGATAATCTCATTTACACAATAGAAAATAATAAAATCTCATTTACACATTAGCAAATAATAAAATCTCATTCACACAATAGCAAATAATAAAATCTCATTTACACAATACCAAATAATCAAATCTCATTTACACAATAGCAAATAATAAAATCTCATTTACACAATAGCAAATAATCAAATCTCATTTACAAAATAGCAAATGATACTATCTCATTAACACAATAGCAAATAAGATAATCTCATTTACACAATAGTTATAAATAAAATCTCATTTACACAATAGCAAATAATAAAATCTCATTTACACAATAGCAAATAATAAAATCTCATTTACACAATAGCAAATAATAAAATCTCATTCACACAATAGCAAATAATAAAATCTCATTTACACAATACCAAATGATAAAATCTTATTTACACAATAGTAAATAATACTTTCTCATTTACACAATAGCAAATAATAAAATCTCATTTACACAATAGCAAATAATATAATCTCATTTACACAATAGCAAATAATTAAATTTCATTTACACAGTAGTAAATAATAAAATCTCATTTACACACTAGCAAATAATAAAATCTCATTTACACAATAGCAAATAATCAAATCTCATTTACACAATAGCAAATAATAAAATATCATTTACACAATAGTAAATAATAAAATCTCATTTACACACTAGCAAATAATAAAATCTCATTTACACAATAGTAAATAATCAAATCTCATTTACACAATAGCCAATAATAAAATCTCCTTTACTCAATAGCAAATAATACTATATCATTTACACAATAGCAAATAAAAAAGTCTTATTCACACAATAGCAAATAATAAAATCTCATTTACACAATAGCAAATAATAAAATCTAATTTACACAATAGCAAATAATGCTATCTCATTTACACAATAGCAAATTATACTATTTCATTTACACAATAGCAAATTATACTGTCTCATTCACACAATAGCAAATAATACTATCTTATTTACACAATAGCAAATAAAATCTCATTTACATAATAACAAATAATAAAATCTCGTTTACAATAGCAAATAAAAAAATCTCATTTACACAATAGTAAATAATAAAATCTCATTTACACAATAGAAAATAATAAAATCTCATTTACACAATAGCAAATTATACTATCTCATTTACACAATAGCAAATAATAAAATCTCATTTACACAATAGCAAATAATAAAATCTCATTTACACAATAGCAAATAATCAAATCTCATTTACACAATAGGAAATAATAAAATCTCATTTACACAATAGTAAATAATAAAATCTCATTTACACAATAGTAAACAATAAAATCTCATTTACACAATAGCAAATAATACTATCTCATTTACACGATAGCAAATAATAAAATCTCATTTACACAATAGCAAATAATTAAATCTCATTTACACAATAGCAAATAATTAAATCTCATTTACACAATAGCAAATAATAAAATCTCATTTACACAATAGCAAATAATAATATCTCATTTACACAATAGCAAATAATAAAATCTCATTTACACAATAGGAAATAATAAAATCTCATTTACACAATAGTAAATAATAAAATCTCATTTACACAATAGTAAACAATAAAATCTCATTTACACAATAGCAAATAATACTATCTCATTTACACGATAGCAAATAATAAAATCTCATTTACACGATAGCAAATAATAAAATCTCATTTACACAATAGCAAATAATAAAATCTCATTTACACAATAGCAAATAATTAAATCTCATTTACACAATAGCAAATAATAAAATCTCATTTACACAATAGCAAATAATAAAATCTAATTTACACAATAGCAAATGATACTATCTCATTAACACAATAGCAAATAAGATAATATCATTTACACAATAGTCATAAATAAAAGCTCATTTACACAATAGCAAATAATAATATCTCATTTACACAATAGCAAATAATAAAATCTCATTTACACAATAGCAAATAATAAAATCTCATTTACACAATACCAAATGATAAAATCTCATTTACACAATAGTAAATAATTCTATCTCATTTACACAATAGCAAATAATCAAATCTCATTTACACAATAGCAAATAATATAATCTCATTTACACAATAGCAAATAATTAAATTTCATTTACACAGTAGTAAATAATAAAATCTCATTTACACACTAGCAAATAATAAAATCTCATTTGCACAATAGCAAATAATACTATCTCATTTACACAATAGCAAATAATACTATCTCATTTACACAATAGCAAATAATCAAATCTCATTTACACAATAGCAAATAAGATAATCTCATTTACACAATAGAAAATAATAAAATCTCATTTACACAATAGCAAATAATAAAATCTCATTTACACAATAGCAAATAATAAAATCTCATTTACACAATACCAAATAATCAAATCTCATTTACACAATAGCAAATAATAAAATCTCATTTACACAATAGCAAATAATAAAATCTCATTTACAAAATAGCAAATGATACTATCTCATTAACACAATAGCAAATAAGATAATCTCATTTACACAATAGTTATAAATAAAATCTCATTTACACAATAGCAAATAATAAAATCTCATTTACACAATAGCAAATAATAAAATCTCATTCACACAATAGCAAATAATAAAATCTCATTTACACAATACCAAATGATAAAATCTTATTTACACAATAGTAAATAATACTTTCTCATTTACACAATAGCAAATAATAAAATCTCATTTACACAATAGCAAATAAGATAATCTCATTTACACAATAGCAAATAATTAAATTTCATTTACACAGTAGTAAATAATAAAATCTCATTTACACACTAGCAAATAATAAAATCTCATTTACACAATAGTAAATAATAAAATCTCATTTACACAAAAGTAAATAATACTATCTCATTTACACAATAGCAAATAATAAAATCTCATTTACACAATAGCAAATAATAAAATCTCATTCACACAATAGCAAATAATAAAATCTCATTTACACAATAGCAAATAATAAAATCTGATTCACACAATAGCTAATAATATAATCTCATGTACGCAATAGTAAATAATAAAATCTCATTTACACAATAGCAAATAATAAATTTGTATTTACACAATAGCAAATAATATAATCTCATTTACACAATAGTAAATAATACTATCTCATGTACACATTAGCTATTAGTAAAATCTCATTTACACAATAGCAAATAATAAAATCTCATTTACACAATAGCAAATAATAAAATCTCATTTACACAATAGCAAATAATAAAATCTCATTTACACAATACCAAATGATAAAATCTCATTTACACAATAGTAAATAATACTATCTCATTTACACAATAGCAAATAATAAAATCTCATTTACACAATAGCAAATAATAAAATCTCATTTACACAATAGCAAATAATAAAATCTTATTTACACAATAGCAAATAATAAAATCTTATTTACACAATAGCAAATAATAATATCTCATTTACACAATAGCAAATAATCAAATCTCATTTACACAATAGCAAATAAGATAATCTCATTTACACAATAGAAAATAATAAAATCTCATTTACACAATAGCAAATAATAAAATCTCATTTACACAATAGCAAATAATAAAATCTCATTTACACAATACCAAATAATCAAATCTCATTTACACAATAGCAAATAATAAAATCCCATTTACACAATAGTAAATAATAAAATCTCATTTACACAATAGTAAATAATAAAATCTCATTTAAACAATAGTAAATAATAAAATCTCATCTACACAATAGCAAATAATAAAATTTCATTTACACAATAGCATATAATAAAATCTCATTTACACAATAGCAAATAATAAAATCTCATTTACACAATAGCAAATAATTAAATCTCATTTACACAATAGCAAATAATAAAATCTCATTTACACAATAGCAAATAATAAAATCTCATTTACACAATAGCAAATAATAAAATCTCATTTACACAATAGTAAATAATAAAATCTCATTTACACAATAGCAAATAATAAAATCTCATTTACACAATAGCAAATAATAAAATCTCATTTACACAATAGCAAATAATAAAATCTCATTTACACAATAGCAAATAATAAAATCTCATTTACACAATAGCAAATAATTAAATCTCATTTACACAATAGCAAATAATAAAATCTCATTTACACAATAGCAAATAATTAAATCTCATTTACACACTAGCAAATAATAAAATCTCATTTACACAATAGCAAATAATAAAATCTCATTTACACAATAGTAAATAATAAAATCTCATTTACACAATAGCAAATAATCAAATCTCATTTAAACAATAGCAAATAATACTATCTCATTTACACAATAGCAAATAATTAAATCTCATTTACACAATAGCAAATAATACTATCTCATTTACACAACTGTGGGATAACATTGGTTCTTTTCAGGCTACTATACACAGTTGCTATTTATTTGTGTTACGACGAATAAACTTTAACGTTATTTTATTCCTGAGGTCTAATACATATTGTAAGTTATTCGATGTGATTCGATGTATACTTGTCATTAAACACAAATTGTTTTTTGCTTTATAGATAAGCGATTAAATTGTGGATTAGAAAAAAGGAAAACAGGCAACGATCAACGGTTTAAAAAAGAATTAAAATTATGAGAAACAAAAAAGAGAGAAAAGATGGATACAATCAGAAAATAAAGTCGGTAAAACAACGGAAGTTTAGATAAAGACAAAAAGCGAGAGCTTGGAGAGAAAAAAATGAAAAATTGAAAAAGAAAAGTAAAACGATTAATAGTTGGAAGAATCTTACAGGACCCGCACTATCGGCCAAACTCCAACCTCTGTCCCATCGCCGAAATGTGGTATCCCTGTTCCTGTTTTACAAGTACTTTAATTGTAAGTGCTCGAACGAACTCAAAGCATTAGTACCTCATCAGCGTTTAGACAAACAGACAAACCAAACAAGCAGCAAAATCCCACTCCTATACTGAAGAGATTCGTAGATGCCATAAACGTTTCTACTCAAATAGATTCTTCCCCAATTGACTTTGGAATCCCTTCCAGTTCCCTGCTTCTCTAACTGTATTTCAGAAGTTCAAGTGTAATGTGAACAGATATCTCGCTGCTCAACTCCCTACATAATATTCCGGCAAATTCCGTCTTTCTGTTGATTACAAATGACCTATGCCAGAATCTTCACCAGGTTGTCGTTCCATACTTGCCGTCGTCGATGAATACAGTCGATTTCCTTTTGCTTTAGTTTGTCACGATTGTTCCTCTCAAAGTGCCTGATGTGCCTGATGACTTTGTTTTTCTATCGTCGGACTTCCCTCATTTATTTGCCGGGATACTATGTTTGCTGTGGCTTGGAGCTGTGCATATGAGCGCTCGTGTAAAGATCAGCATGGATGGCAAACGATTGCATTAGCAGCAGGAGCCGCGTTTGAACGTAAATTGGGAAGTGCACGCGAGCTGGTACGAAAAGAAATACGAAAAAAGGACACCGCGTGGTCGGAAAGAAAAAGGCGACGCTGCATGACACGGGCGTGTAAAGTGAAGGCGAGAATGAGCTGGCTGTGGCCAGCGTGCGGTCGGAAGAAAGAGAAACTCTACCTGGTTAAATGAACATGTGGCAGCGAGAGACTTTTTAAGCGGTGTCAAGACAAGGGAGTAACGGTAATAAATGCATGTGTTAAAAACAAAAATACCCTGATTTATTTATCTGTTCTTTCGTTACCTTACTCACGTTACAATTGGATCCAGTAACACTATTGCTTATAACCTAAAAGATAAAAAGAAGAGGAAAAAGACAAAAACGTTGCAGTGAGGATAATAGAACCAATACCGGAAGGCTCACCTACTATTTGATATTCAGGGATGGCGGTTGCGATGAGAAAAACACACCTCACCCCCATTCAATCGGGTTTTGACAATACCAGTACACAAGAGAAAATGGTATTAGATGCATGGAAACGGATACCATAGTCTACCACTATCCCCATTCGCACAAGACGCTATTACCTTGATTACCGAGCGGAGCCGATATACGTATTATTATACCGGCACACAGATCCCATGGATCAAGGGATGGATACACCTGTCGGTTTGATGGCATTATCGTTGATATGGCTTTGAAAAGCCGATGCATAGAAGACAGGTTAATATAGAACGATTGACTTCATCAATCATTGCATAAACATGTGGATTGCATTCAATCCAGAAAATTTTTATTTTGCTGAAATGAGGTTGGAGTTCACAGGATTTTAATTCCCCATCACTTACGAATATCACTGTGCGTTTGGGTCCTAAGACTACCACTTCTTTTTGAGGAACTGGGTATATGGAAATTACCTCATCAACCTACTACACTTGCAGCTACGGTCTGACATCAAAATACTAGCCGACAACATGGACAGCTATGGACGCCTGTGCTATGATCAAGCTGTTCGGGCATTACTAACTTATTACAATACCTCCGTCTAAGGACTTGACATGTCCCTAGACATAATGCGATAGAGTCGAATCATTGAAAACTACCTTCCTGTCCTACAGGATAAATATCAAATGTAGAAACAATGGAAAGAAATAGGCGAACCAGAAAAATTAGCAATAGTCAAAAAACATATGTGGATCAAACAGTTCTACAACAAGCATTGTCGTTTATCCGGGAACTTTAAATCTGAGACTTTTTCCAGATATAGAACCAGAATGGTAATTACCCCCTGCCGATGCACAAAGACGTGGGGGATCTTGGAGACACATGGAAACTGGTAGAACACCATTTCAAGTAGACAAAAGCAATCGTGCAACACTGTACAATTGTCGGTTTCTCCATAAAATAAACCTAATTGTAATTGGTCCACATTACACAACTCCAGGAATCTCAAATCCATCTAGAATTTCTGAGCCCCCACAGGAACAATGTCTGATTAAGCAATAGAGATCAAACAACGCATCAATATCAGGTCACCCAGCAAACACGAGGAAGAAGAAATGGAAGTTGACGATACCACAGGGTTAGTAGAAGGCAACACAGGAAGATATACACACCCGGTCAGTTCCCGTTTGTAAAGACAACCTTCATATCGCAAAACAAGCAACTTATTCTAGCAAATGCCTAAAATCCATGCAAGTTCTCTGGTGCAGACAAAGATGATCATGACAATTTATCTCGTGGTTACGGAGGAAAGGGCATGTATAAGTAAAAAAGTTATCTGCCCCTGATACAGGAAGTACTCGGGGAGTTATCTACTATAAATATGCATATACATAAACTATTCTATCACACACACACATATATATATATATATGTATATATATATATATATATATATATATATATATATATATATATATATATAAACTAACATATTAAATAAAAAATTTTTTTTAAACCTAACCTAGATTTAAAACAGGTCAAGACACTAGATATCTACGCTAAATAGCAAACACAAAGGAACGAGTCAACCAGAGGTCAAATGGACCTTTGTCCTGTAAGTGCTTGCTCATTGGCTGATTAGGAAGGGTACTATGGACACTAGAAAGCTTATTGGCTAACAAAAAAATCAATAGAAGGTGCGTATATAAAAACGCGAGACAACCACAAAATTCTCGCATAAGCCTGAAGAATCCTAGAGTGAATGAAACGCGGAATATTCAGTGTATCTTAATCGCCATATATATTTTATAATTTACTATATATATATATATATATATATATATATATATATATATATATATATATATGTTTGACCCACTTTATATATATATAGCTATATGAATAGATCTGTTTGATTCGCATATGTGTTTTTGACTATTGCTAATTTTCCTGGTTCCCCTATTTCTTTCCATTGTTTCTGCATTTGATATTTATCCTGTAGGACATGAAAGTAGTTTTTAATATAGTTATAAATGCATATAAAACATTGGCACGGTTGCTGAAAAGAAGATAGTATCCCTTTAATGTGCTAAGTAAAACTTTTCCCACTTGTTAGTATCCTCTATTTCTATACAAAGACAACTATGGACTACTATTCTCATATCTAGACGTGTGCTCCTTAGACAGGATTCATAGAAGACCATCTAATCTAATAGGATCCACACTATCTCCTAAACGCCAGCCTCTAATTTATCGCCGTAATATTGCATCCCCTGTACTTGTCTTACGAATACCTTCATAAAATATGCTCTGATGAACTTGCTACCCAGTACCCCCGTCGACATAAATACCATTAATCGACCCGAAAAGCAGAAAAATCTTAACTCTTCATTTTAGAGATCCCCAATATTCTTTCTACTTTGATAGTTTCTTTCCTCGTAATGATCGCTTTCGGAATTTCCTATCTGCTTACAGTTCCCCAGAAATGCATAATTTATATATAATGTGACAAACATTTCGCTGTACAACAGAATACACCTGTAGGTATGGTCTCTAATTGAGAGTATCATGTATCTGTGGCAATATGTTTTGTTTAAGGTTATTCATTATAATTGTCAAAAGATAATTTGTTTGTTAGCGAGAATTCCCTTACTCGAATATATGATTTTTACAACAAAATCGCTCATCTTTTTAATTATTATAAGGTTAACTATCTATGTTATATCTATGATTTACTATAAATTAAGATTAATAAGAGATTTTATAGTATTTAAAATTATAAATAGAAGGAAAGTATTATTACAAAAGCAATTCAGAAAAACATTAGCACTTGTGTATTTTTAGCCCGAATTTTCATTTTCATATTTGAAACTTCCACTCGAAATATTAAAATATAAGACTTAGAGCAAACATAAAAAACAAATTTTTTTACAAAATTAAATTTTCATATTAAATAAATAATAATCATTAAAATTTAAACTTTTGAACAGTACTTATCGTTAAGTGTGTGACATTTTTTTTTCTATTTTGAAAACGTATTTTTATTAACAAAATTAAATTTTCATAATAAATACAATCATTAAAATTTATAAATAGTTTACAACAATTACTATTAGAAAACCTTTGGAACTTCTTGAATTATCTCCCTTTGTTCTGAACGAAATCTTCAGAAATGAAAGCAAAAAATGTCCTCAAAAACATAAACGCACAGGATAATAAATAAATATTTAACCAAAAACTCTAGACGAAACGAAAGTCAAATCGACGAAATGTTGCATCCTTTTGCTTGTTTTACAAGTATTTTATGGTGGATGCTCCGATGAACTACAAGCCCTTGTACCCCCGCGACGTAAATACCATCGCCAGAACTGCTGGACTTTGGAATTCCTTTCTCGGTTCCTGCTTCCTCAACTGTACTGACATGCAAAAGTTCAAATGTAATTGCTGCTCAACTCCCTACATAGTATTCTTTAAACTTATGTCTCTGATAGTAGCCCCCTATATCAAAGTGGCATTGTGCCTTGCTTTGGGTGAAAAAATTAATGAGAACAAAATAAGTTGAACAGAATAGCAAATATAATAAATAAATAAATAAATACGTTAGTCCGACTGCCACCAGTGCAAGACTCGTGCATTACTGCTGAGAGACATATTTTTTGGGTCTTGAAAGTGAGTGGGAGAGTTCATTATTATCTATAAGGTGGACACAACAATCTCAGATTTATTTTTTCTTGTCTCAAAATATTGTTGAATGGAGGATTAAAGTATCAGGGAAGTTAGACCAACGTTGCAAACACATACAAGATTTTAAAAAGTGTCACGTAATTAAGAACAGATGACCACGTATATAAGGTACAGTAGTGAATACTCACCAAAAAATCATTTAAAATATCATAGAATGTCGAGAATGAAAAGATCCCACGATAAAATACGTTTATTAGTTTCATTTTACTTCAGTAAAAGTTCTCAAAAGTCAAGAGTCCCCTTTCTAGGTGCTAACAATTGATCTGTATATAACATACATGGATATTCCATTAAATCACCTCTCAAATGTTGAGTTAGTAAATATAAGACTGTTAATTTTTCTTTCCCCAATTGACCAGTTACATACGTTGTAGTTAAAGTTATAACAACAGCATATTCTTTCATTGTTTTGACTCTGGAGTATATATCCGACACAGACACAGCCACTGTTAATCAACCGAGAACCACATCACTCTATATAAAAGCATATAAAATATCAACGGATACACATTCGATTAGCCTTAAAAACATTCAAAGAACATTAAAGAATTCCGAATCGTGTACCCAAACAAGATACTTAGAAAGTTAAAACCCAACTCTCTAGAGAAAATAAAAGAGAAAAGATATTATCCCCCCCCCCACACACAGAAAAGATAATTCATTGAAAATCAAAGTAAGCCACTATCAAGCCTATGTTATCGTTACGGAGCTTACACAGGAGTAAAAACTGCCTACATCGCACAAAAATTTGCCCCATTGTGACAGAATTGGATATAAAATCTCATTTTGTAGAACAAACAAAATTAAAACACGGGTACGACACACAAGAACAAACGAAAAGGCGATAAAAATGGTAAAAACATTATAAATGTAAAACCAGTTAGCTACGGGACACATTTATCAATCATGAATTTGCATACATGGAAAACCTGAGCCGAAAATACATTTTGAAGATGAATTAATCACTAAAATTACATTTAACGACACAACAAGCAAAACTTATTAAGTATTCGTATTAAAAAAATACAATAAATCTTTTTGGTAAAGATTGGATTCAACAATTCAATGTTTGGGATTTGCCTGTTAAATACTTTTATCCTAAAGTTTCCTGTTAGACACGATCCCAAATAGTAACCTTTTACGTTTCAAGTTGCAATATGTGTTGTTTGGGATGAAAAGGAAGCAAAAAACGAACAAAAATGAAACAATAGAACTAAATGATATACGTTAGGTATTTTAATTAATACAACTTTAAAGTCTACGATGGCTAATACGTAGTAGAAATAAAACAAATCGATACATACCATGTTGCTACAAAAAATGAAAGGCAACGCCATCACTACTATTATTATTGTTACTAAACGTGGTAATAACATACAGCTGTTTGCCCGCACGACGTCTTTGTTGAGGAAACGTAGAATCTAGGTTCAGATTATATTAAAAATCATTCTTAATAATTACAACCAAAGTGCATCCACATATTTGACTTGTGTTTTTATAATTACATAAACAATAGCTTTAAAAAGATTACCATTTTGATTGATTGTATTTCTGTGCCTCGGTAATTATAGAAGAGGTTTGTTCAATCGGCCATTGTTGAGTTACAAATAATATTTTATCAGACTGAACGTGTTATATAAAAATCTGTTACTTGAATGAAAAAGATTAGTGATACCTAGGAGTCAGAGGTGTTCCCGGAACGGAAGTTGAGGAAATCATGTGATTTCCAGATAGGAATAATTCACTATTTTCCTGACGACACGTCTAGCAAAGGAGACATGTAAAAGGCATCGTCTCGATAGAAGGAAATTCAATGTAAACTTCACTTAGAATGTCGGCAACGTTCACGTGATTTGTCCCGTAAAAATCCCGATGTCTTTCAAGAAAAATTCTGACGAGAAAATGTCGCGGAAAAACAATACTAACATTAGAATCATCGTATTCATATGATAAGAATGTTTTAAAAACAATAACATACGGCAATCGTCGAACTGCACACTTCTGCGTCTGACAAGGTAAAGAGCAAAGATGGGTCAACGTTTTATCTAGGATTTACTTCTCTATTTATGAATCATTATCAAACCTAAATATCTAATGACATTTTGGTGATTATTGTTACCAAAGAGAACCAGATTAATAAGACAAATTTGGAAAAAAAATTGAAGCGAATATTCTGTCAACATTTTTTAAGGCCAAGGTCAAACATTGTGGACTTCAGTCAGATTTTACGATAAACAGAACTGAGGTTATCGTCAAAAGTATAACTATCGTCTTTTCCGTGACCTTTACGTTGAACTTTACACTCTGACCTAGATGTCACGAAATCAAGCCATTTATATGTTAGGCCAAGGTTTTCCAAAGGAGCTTCACGGAGCCCCATGGCTCCGTGAGTGAGGTTTAGGGACTAGAGAAGCCCTTTCTTAAAGAGGACCAAATGTTTTATATTGAAAAATTGAATAGTTGCAGACATTTAATTATTGATATATTTTACTGGAAAAAAATATGATACATAGCTACAGATGTAAAGCCTTTCAGGATAGTTCACGAAAAAGTAAATAAAAATAAATTAACAAAAAATGACACAAATTTTTGATTAATCAAAAACCAAAAATTGTTGTAAACTCGAAAATATAGTAAAATCGCAAACTAATGAACAAGTATACGTTAAAATTTGAAATTCATATTTTTCCTATTTATTTTTGAAATTATCTTGTTAGTGCTCTGTAAAAAAAACCTTTGACTTACTCAGGGGCCTTATGATGCCCTGAAGATTGGGAAACCTTGCGTTACACTATAACCGATATTTTACCGAGTTTGATGATGATTGATAAAGCTATTTTGATGTTAGACTGTAGATAAGTCAGTCATCTGCCTCTCAATGCAGACCAATCAGTCTCCTGTAAGTTGCTGGAATCTGTGTTAAATAGACAAGTAGTCAACCACCTAGCCAAAAATAACCTCCTCGGTTACATGCAATATGGTTTCCGTTCTGCTAGATCTACAGCAGATGTGCTTAGTTATATCTCATTAGTATTAGTGAATCTCTCGACGGAGTCTTCCTTTCTTGAGTAATTGATCTTAACATATAAAAGGCCTTCGATAAGGTATGGTATAAAGGTTTACTCTACAAAATCTCCAGCTATGATATAGCTGGAAATGTCTTTTCAATTATTAAATCATTTCTCTCGATAAGATTGATAAAAATAGTGGTTGATTGGCAGAAATCAGAAGCTCACGGTATTTATGCTTGAGTCCTTTACAGGCCCATCCTGGACCCAACTCTCTTCCTGATCTTCATCAATGATCTCCCAAATAACATCCTAAGATTATTTGTAGACATGTGTGCTAACGACACTACCATCTATAGAAATACTTCAAGGACAGTAAACGACCAATTTCTCTCTGACTCTCTGCCCTCTGATCTGGAGCACGTGATGCAATGAGGAAATGAGGTGCGTGGTTAACTTTAATACATCTAAACCCAAGCTTCTATCTTTCCATCACCAACGCTCATATCCCCGTCTGGCATCAATCGAAATCAATAGCTCCCGTCTTGGGGAGGTCTATGTTTTAACAAGCTTCTGGATCTGACCTTTGCTCCTGATCTGAAATGGAACACATACATCAAATCCGCTGCCAAGGATGCTGGAAAAATGTTGGGATCCTTCTACCGCTTCAGTAGATATCTCACTGCTGATGCAGTTCTCTACCTGTATATCCTTGGACGTACTTATCCTGCCTTGATAGAGTTCAAAGTAGACTTCGTTAGCTAGTGGGGAATGCCGTTTCTCTTCCCTGCAACCTCTTTCCCACAGAAGAGACGTTGCGAGCCTGCCTCTGCTTTATCATTATTTTCTATGGCAAGTGCTTGTCTGAGCTTCAATCTATTGTCTCCTCTGGTTTGACTTTCACGAAAAACACTCGTCTATCTGACACCACAATCAATAATTTCCCCCACTCTTTATCTGTGCCAAAGACTAAACGTAGAGTCCATGAACAAAGCTTCTTCCTTAGAACTGCACGCCTGTGGAATTCTGTTCCATTTTCCTACTTTCCAACTAACTACAATACAGTCGTCTTCAAGTCCAACATAAACAAATTCTTGATGAGCCATCACCTAAAGTAATCCAATTTACCAAATTTCCACTACTAACAATTACTACATGTTCCCATTAACTACTGTACAATTATTAACCCTTATCCTTGAGTGGCCTCCGGGCCTTGATAAGTTGTGACACCTTTGTAAAAAAAGGCATTACCGAGCAAAGCCAGATAGGTACGGCTAAGTTTGAAACGCTCTATAATAATAAATACGAACTGTGCATAAATTCAAATATCATAGTTAAGCGTATTTTACAACTGAGCAAAGCCTGGCGGTCGACTAGTGTAAGATAATACCATTCTCGATAACATTGGAGACACTTTTAAAGTAGTAACACAATGAAATGTCGGCTTCTTTGTCCATTTATTATGCTTAAATGCTTTAACTATTTTCTAAACTATCTGGACGCATAAAACGTGTTTAGTGCCATTGGCCTCAGTTGTCCAGTGTTGATACGAGACAAACTGCTTGACGTCCTTTAACTTTACAAAAACACACATTGACCTTAATGACCTTACATATGTCGTGTATCTTACACGATAGAAAGGTATGATTAGATATGTATGAATATCAAAGATGCTTATCTGATATTTTGTTTGTGAGTTATAGATGGATTTTTTTATCAATGGCAGGAAAAATCAGAGCCATGTGTGTGTTTTCTCACGCGTGACAAAATATAAATGAAACTCTTATTAAATATTTAGTTTTGATTTTCCTCAAGACGAAACAAACATCTATATTATTGAGATGTGTCCACTTAAGCTACACGTTTAACAATGAAAATAGTATTTCAAAGTTAAGCAAGACAGAGTAAATTATATAGTAATATATATATATATATATATATATATATATATATATATATATTATATTTAATTATCCACTGACACGTGTTTCGTCGTCTACGACTCATCAATTCATTCAAAACATATCGCTAAAACCAAAACAAATAATATACATATACATATATATATATATATATAAATTAGATAGTAATATGTGTGTGTGTGTGTGTGTGTTTTATTTTTTTATTGATTACATATGTTTCGGATGTTGGACCGTGTTTACGATCTAACAGCCTCGTCAGACCTTACAGAAATGGTTGGTTAGTATTAGGAAGATATATATATATATATATATATATATATATATATATATATATATATATATATATATATATATATATATTATTAACGTTTTATCTGTTTAGTTACTCATGTTTCCGCTACCGAATCGTATCAACGATCCAGTAGCTTCGTAAGACTTGGACAGAATTGGTTATTATGATATGAAAAGATGATATTAGAAGAAGACGATAAAAAGGGGGGGGGGTAAAGTTGAATTAAAGAAAATTTTAACCGGACACCACACGGATTTCAATATATGTAGAGAAAGGGGTAGAGAGAGAGATGCAGAGAGAGGGGGGTAAATGAAGAGAAGAAGAGAGGTAGTTAACAGTTTAATAAGAGAAAAGGAGATACCTACGTGTTGTATGAAGCAGATAGGTAATCATCACGATTGTCTTCATGCCATAAGGTTTGACACGCGTTAAGGATTTATTCGGATATGTGTGGGCGGGGTGTAACTAAGATGCGTCTTCTTAAAGTAAGCAAAAGTTACGTCCAATTTAGGTGAATTACCTATTTAAATGCATTTACTGTAAATGTCTATATAAGACATTTCTATAAGGGAAAATTAAGTTAAATATTATCGGGCATGGGTTTGATAGTTATAAAATATCCAAAGGAATTTAGTTCATGTGTATAGTTAGTAGTAGTAGTAGTAGTAGCAGTAGCAGTAGCAGTAGTAGTAGTAGTAGTAGTAGTAGTAGTAGTAGTAGTAGTAAGAAAAAAATTAAGTCTAATAATAAAGATTGTAATAGTAACAGAGGGCGATACTAATAATCGGATAATAAAAGTAGAAATAATAGTGACAATGAAAATAAGGGGAAATGTGGTAAATAAATACATATATACACACACGTATACGTATATATACATACATATATACATACATATACCTATTATATACACGTACACACATATGCACATACGTACACCTACATACACGTACATATATAGAAATAGAGGTGGGATACATATACATAGATACAGATAAATATAAGTATAATTAACTAGGCGGGTATAATGCCAAATGTAACACAGGTACATACATTGTACACAGAAGCAAACAAAAGTTCATATAAACACACATACACACATATACATATATATCCACATGCACACACACACACACACACACACATATATATATATATATATAAACACAAACCTATACACATACATACACAAAGACATACATATATAAATATATGAATACACATACAAAAATATAGATACATACATACATACAGATCTATATATAAAAAAGGGGGTTAAGATAGAAGTGAGATATATAAGTGAGCATAATTAATTAGGTGATTTTTGTACCAAATATTTCACATATATACATGTGTACACAAGTATACATAAGCACGCATACATATATCCGCATAGACATAAACGCAAGTATGCATAAATACACGTGCACATACATAAATACAAACACATGCATACAAACACATATATACAAGTGCATATATACACATATACACACCCATATATTGGCACATATACGCACATATACATGACCCATGCATACTTATACATATACAAATAAATATAAATAAATACAAACATACATATAAATATGAATCAATATATACACATACATATACCGATACGCACACATATACAAATACATACAGAACATACAGGAGCATATAGACGTGCGGACACACGCATAGATTTGGGGACCAAGTAAATAAACTGAATCTTGTAAGAGAAAAATGAGTAAGATGTATTAATAATGATGGTGTTCTGGGTATATCTGTATGAATACATAAATAAGTAGGTGAATTGGTAATATAATTAATTTAGGAGTATTTTAGGCTATATTCCTAGCAAGTAGGAAGGGAGTGTGGATTCTAGATGTTTATATAGTTAATAATTGGGGAAGTAGTTTCGGGAATGTGTATGATTATAGAGTTTGAGGAGAGGTCTAGGTTAATTTTATGTTGATTGAATATTTCGTTTATGGCCCTCGGTTGATGTATTTTAACTATATTATAAAATAAAGTGCATTATAGACTATTCCATGTCTGTACTAATATAGATATATCTGTATAAGGTATATACATATGTATATAGATGCAATATTTTCCAACAAGTTGTTGAAATTCTATTGGGAATAGGTGTATAAATTAAACTCAGAATGGCAAAGGACGTAAATTTCTAGGTAGTTGTATGGTAACAAGTTGAGTGGGTTTCTCTTCTTTAGTTATTAAATCTTAAAAATTAAATGTGGTCGGATGTAAATGGAGATCCACCCTTTTTTTAATCGTCTTCTTCTGATATCGTCTTTTCAAATCATAATAACCACTTCTGTCCAAGTCTGACGAAGTTACTGGATCGTTGATACGATTCGGTAGCGGAAACATGTGTAACTAAACAGATAATATATATATATATATATATATATATATATATATATATATATATATATATATATAGGCAACATTTTCTCATTTAGACAAATATTATTGAATAGCACGGAATTATTCTGTTTTACGATTTTCCTTTTTATCTTCTCCAATCTCCGAATAGTCCTTTTTGTGTTCTTCTCAAAATTGTATATGTTGGATCCATAATCGCGAGCGCTTTCGACAGAAGTACTTCTATCATCCTCAGACATATATTGTAGAAATAAATGTAGAGATTGTTTTTTTTTAATTTACTTATAAATTTTTTCCTAGTCACGTGGTAATTTGTTACAAGTTAGGTGGGCGGACTTTTTTTTTGTTTACATATATTAAACACATTTATATATACAAGTACTTATATACATTATCAAACATTTATCCCAAACATAATATTAATTATGAGTGCAGCCGGAACGTTTTGAAATGTTTGGGATAAATGTTTGATAATGTATATAAGTACTTGTATATATAAATGTGTTTAATATATGTAAAAAAAAAAAAGTCCGCATGTCTTGTATATAGCTAGTCTGTGCTTAATTTGTTCTTTAATTGTATATTTAGTAAACAAAAGTACAATAGATTGTACACAATAAATTTTATTTATCTTAAAATTAAATTGAATTTTTTGGCCAAAAATAAGAAAAAAGTTCAAGCCCTGTCAAAAGATTAAATATGTGTACATTAATATTGCATCGGAATGTTTGTCCATGCCGACTTTAAACCTGCATATGTGAGACAACGTGACTACCTTCTTTGATAGGATGTCTCACGGAGCAGAACAAAACGGACAAAGAATGCCGCATTTCTTGTATTGTGACGAAAGCGCCGACGGTACATCTTTTCATGGAGACCGGAACTAGACAGTGAAGTGTAAAACTCTAAAAGTTGATAGAATTATTGTTGTTGATATTTTACGAAAGAATCGAGTCATCTCGCACACTAAGCTGCTCAAATGGGAAGGGTGTGAGTAATCGTGCAATTAAATGCCAGGTCTTGTTTTCTATGTTATGATGCGTGTTAAATGGAAAGACTAACAAGACGCGTGTTAATGCTTACAAACAATCATTAAAAAAATGCTTTCGTTTGAAGAATGTGTATGCGCAGGTTTATACAAACGAGGAACGAATTAAAAGCGAAACTAAAACATCGTTACACCCTCTGTTACCATTATAAATATTATAGTATTGACCATGTGAACAAGATGTACCATTTCACTAAATCAAAAAGTTCTTTATACATGTGCGTGTTAGATTTCTGATTTTTTTTAGATGAGGAAAGGTTATTCGTATGATTTAGATTCTTCGAACTACTGTTCTCATCTTGAGCGTTATTTTCACAATGTTTTTGTCGATGTAACCTCCGACCTTCTTCGGGTGTATCTTGTCGAACACGGGAAAATGCACGGAATTTCGAACGGAACTCTTTATTTAATGCACGGGGGTAACATGTTCTCGTTGCGTCAGCCATGACTGGATAGAGATTCTGAGTAATTCGTAATTGTATTTTAGGTCGCATCACTGAGGATTGAACCTTTAATATCCAGAAGAATATCACCTTATAACTGCTATTTTTCCAAGTACTCATACCACTGCGCCACGGGTCATTGCACATTCCTAAGTTTGATAAGATACGCACGAAGAAGGTCAAACCAAAACGTTGTGAAAATGGCAGTCAAGATGAGAACAGTAGTTCAAAATATAGCGATTAATGATATAGATATAAAATTTTTCATGAGTTTTTAAAAAGTGCAACAAAATGTACATTACATAAAATAAATCCAAGGTAATTTTTTATTCAATTTAAATTAAATTTTTATACCTTACTCTGTAAAATTTATAAAAGTGCACTTTGAAGATAAATAATTTTCAAATTGAAGCTTGTACCTTTATTTTTAAAGGCTATAGTAAAAACATTTTGTTTAATAATTTTCATGCCTTGGATGAAAGGCTTTTCTAACTTGTATCATATGTTTTTAGATAGAGTGATGTGGTTCTCGATTGATTACCTGTCTAACAGTGTCGGATATATACTCGAGAGTCAAAACAATGATAAGATTTTCACTTGTCACAGTCTTAGTTATTACCTTCTCTCTTCCTTTTTTTAATAAATAGGATCTCCCGATCACCGAAAACGCAATGTAAAAAATAAAATAAAATAAAAATGATGTCGCTTTGGGCCGTACGTGAAACTAAAATATACCTTTTTAGTATTCTGTCTTAAATGGTATAATGATATCGTGTGTTTTCCGTTCACACCAGACATCCATACAATGGAAATATGTCACAGACTCTTGTAAATATATTGGAAATAACCCGTAATAACCAAATATATTCTGACACTACATTAACCAGATTACTTAGATAAATACTTTTACAGTTTTAACAAAAGGGCTACAATAATATTGCGGGTTTTCCATTCACGCTGAACGTCCACAGAATGCCCAGCACCAATATATTGCATATGAAAGATACCGCTGCGGAATTTCCGCAGATCCCGCTAGTATATATTAATGTATCTACATAAAAAAGCTATAGCAATTCCATATATAAACTCATTATAATTTCTGGAGAACTAAATAAAATAAACTCTGCTGACGTTTTATTAGAAGGATTTCTTTACGAATTGAGGTGGTCAAGTTTTTTGTTTTTTTACAAGGTGGTCACCACTTATCAAGGCCCGGAAGCCACTCAGGGATAAGGGTTATTGTAAGTACATTACGTTAGTGTGGATATTTAAAGTGTCTACTTAAGGGGGCGGTTCATCAGGAATTTGTTTACGTTGGACTTGAAGACATCCAAGTTGTAGTCAGGAGGGAAGCAGGTAGACGGAACAGAGTTCCACAGGCGTGCAGTTCTAAGAAAGAAGCTTTGTTCATGGAATCTACGTTTTGATTTAGGCATATATAAAGAGTGGGGAAAGTTTTTGACAGTGGATTCAGCTAGACGGATGGGGTTTTTTTGGTAAATTTGAGGTGGTTATTTCGCTTTCCTTCATTATTGGAAGAGGGGAGCTAGAAAAGACGCGATTCACTAACTTTTGCATGAAAAAGATAGGTTTATTCATTTATATAAAGATGCGAATAAATACCCGTTGATTTTTATTACAGGGAAGTAAGGATTGCGGGATAAAATTTAAGAAACCATTTGTATGTTTTAAAATGAAATATTTTTAGAATAATTAGCAAGCTAGCAGGCATTGCCCGGTCGTAAAATATGCATAAATATTATATTTTAATTCATATAGAAACTGAGACATGTGCATGCGAGTATTATGTTTTCTTTCTAAACAGTTCATTACTTGTAAGTAGGTTTTGGTTTCGATCTCAGCTCAAGTAAGATATTTGAACTGAGATCGAAACCAAAACCTAAAGACAATGAGTCAAGTATGATAACCATTACGCCAGCGTGACACGTCTTTGAAATGTGTTTTCAAACTTACTTATTCTTAGCATAAGTAATATGTAGTGTGAACGATTCATGCATGCGCATTTGTGAAACAGCAAACAGATAAAAATCAGATGACCCCTTCGTACCAATTTTTCGATTTTGATTCATTTACAGCCCATTTTTCGGGTGAAAACCGATTAAAAAGTTGTTTCTCATAACTGAATACCCTATATATCAAATTTCAAGTCTATAGATAAAAAATTCGTTGAGTATATAGGTTGAGAATTATCCTAACACATACAGACATTTATAGATATATAGATTGCTTTTTGTTCAGTTTGTTCAGAAATGAAATAGAGATAGGAGAGAGGGAGCATATTTTGAGTATAATTTGGAAAAGAAGATTATTTTATGGATAGAATGAAACGAGAAAGATGCCACAATAGAGTGACGTACTTACCAGACAGTTGACTGTTGAAGGCTTCTTGCAAGGAAACAGGATGTTATGATCGGTTTGGATTAGAAGTAGAAGAAAAAGAAGAAAGTCAACTACCCATGTTTGTTATATCTATATCGCTCTTTCTCTTTCTCCACTCTCTCTCTCTCTCTCTCTCTCTCTCTCTCTCCTGGTTCTAATCCAACTTTGTTCTTTTGCTTTTTATTTTTCCCTCTTTTTCACCTTTTTCCTATTTTTATAGTTTATTTTATTCCCAATTTCTTCTGATACGCTTCGCTTTCTCTCCCTCTCCCTCTCCCTATCCTCTTTTCTCCCTTTCTCTTTCTCTCTCGCTCTCTCTCTCTTACACTCATATCTCTTCCCTTTCTTTCTCCTTTCTTCCTCTCTCTATCTTTCCGCTCCGTTAAAACTATTTGATTGTTTAAAGTCTAACATCTGGAGCTACTCAAGAAATCCAATTTCAATTCAGATGGGTAAAAAGATATGCGTTGACTTAATTAATAGCTGCTTATTTCAAAAGCATCCGAATTCTTGTATTGATCGCAACGTCGAAGAAATCTTAGGAATGTCCTTAGCGTATTGCGTTAGATTTAGATTCAGTTTGGTTGTTTAATTTGACGGCATATACACCTGTTGGGGGTATTTAATACCAAATACTTAATTTTTTTATAGAAGTAATTATGCTGGAAGATCTTCATATCTTCAAATATTTAGGCATAGTTTGAGTGCTTGTTTTGTAAATAAATGTTTCCGACTGACAGTACAGAAGCCTTGAATCTTAGGTAACGCTAAGAGCGGTTGCTCTATCGTTATTTGTATAATATCGGGATAGTTGTAGTGCCATCTCACGCGTGGAAGGGGGCCCTACACTCATCACCGGTGGGCTTTCCCGAGATCACAACCCTTTAGATAAAAACTCAACTAATGGTCTACATGTGTGAGTATACTAGCATCACACAAACACCAAATTTGCTGAGTTCATTCTAAAACTAAACTAATTATGAGAAATGGCATCAACAAAGCGCAATATCAAACCCAACAACCACTTAAATACAACCAATTCCCCACCTTCCTGGCGTTCATAAATATACGAGAGCTTAGGATTAACTTATACGAAATATAATCAGTAGCAAGCTTTCCAGATATGCACTTTTCTACTCTCCTCAATCCACTTATAATTTCAATTTTTTGTGATCAAAGCATGACCACAAAGAATTGAAATTATAATTAATGGTTGCATTTCTAAGTTACACAATATTCGAAAAATAGAGATTGGACGAATTTCTTAGTGCATAATGAAAATTAATATGTTGACTGCGTGAATTGATGTTGGGTGAAAGTATTATATATTGGGGATGGGATTTGGAAACATAGCTGTAAAACTGTCAGGTTCCAAATACCCAAGAATTCCGTCCGAAAATATCTTTGGAATAAAAAATATGAAAATACGTGAGCATTGTTTAAAACGCAAATTATTACGTAAATAAATAAATTAACATAGTTAATTATTACGTAAATAATTATTACGTAAATAAATAAATTAACATAGTTAAAATTAAGTGAAATGTAGGCACGGCCAAAATGTGAAACAGAAACCAAGTTGTTGTTGTTTTTAACACGAATTAAAATCTATTAAAATTCATTATTTTTGGGCAACATTTTATTTTTTTTCCAAAAATATAAAAGCCTGAATTTTATCATATGAAAAGCAGAATATAAAACTTTTTCTACTTTTTTTAATAGAATTTTAAATTTAAAATTTAAAAAAACAACAACAAAAAACACCGTTCACCGCGATGTTTTGTATCAAGAGATAAAGCAATTCTCTATCCATGCATTGGAATTGTGCGTATTTACTCCCATTGAAATAGATTATTTTAAATATGAACTCGACCGATTGAAATATATAACTTTTCTTTTTTTTTTTTCTTCCTTTGAAGATTGTAATGCTGGGTATAGGGCAGCCAAACCAACTGCCAACATTGCCCCGCTTTTTTATTGAAACCAACCGAGAGCTCTTTTCAGTATCCTCGCTGTTCCCTTAAGTGCAATTGTTTGAATCTCTTTTGCACTTGGTTCACCAGGAATATTAGTTAGATAGGACTTCAGGTTCTTCTTCATAAGTCCTGTGGCACCTATGATAACTGGTATGATTGATATCCCCTTTAGGTTCCAGTTTCTTTTCATATCATACATGAGACCTTGGTATTTGGTCTGTTTCTCTCTTTCAGCTCTGTTAAAACCGCCATCATTAGGAACACTCACTTCAATCAAGGTTGCAACTCTCTCTGACTTATTCCATATAACTATGTTAGGTTTCACAGAAGCATTTTCAAGGTAGGTGGCTGTAATGTCGCTTAAAATGCTTCGTAGTCGATAAAAGAAAAAGACGCACGGACTTTCTAACTGGTAAATATTACAGCCATGAAACTGTCTTGATTTCAGATTACGTATTGCTCCTAATCTTTCTTTTCAGCCTAATCGCCATTACACAGTTTTTTAATTTAATTCATGCCTGGCTAAGTAAATGTTGTAAAATCAAAGTTTGACGACGTTTAAAATCTTATCTTTAAAATATATAAGCAGAATATTGGTTTCTTTCCTTCTCTTTCTCCTTAAAAAAGAAGAGGAAACCTTATACTGGTCGACCTCAAATGTTAAGTGAGACCCCACCACTCCTATGACCTCCGATAGTAAGGCTAGAAATTCTTAGCGTGATTTGGACGCTGGCCGAAGGGACCCATACCTCGAAGATGTAACTTTAGCTAAGTACATTTTTGCGCACTTTTTCAAAAAAGTTCAATCAAATCTAACCCTCTTTTTTCGAATGTGCTCATATCATTCTATTTAGTTTTATTTTATTTTTATTTCTCAGACACATCTTAACCATTCTTAATTCACTTGTTTTAAAACAATTTCCTGACTAAATTTTTTCTTTTTCTTTTTTTACCATGTCACATCGAGGTAGTAGGGGGAGGGGAATCCTTATATATTAGCTTATTTAGATGACAGAAGAACTTTATTAAGTACGATACTTAATATTAACAGCCATGGTAAGACGCAAAAAAACAAATTAGAAAATTTAATAAATAAGAAAGTTATCTCCTTTATCAAAATCATCGAAACACCAGGAAGAGGGGCCCTGTTAGTCAGCATTGATTTTATCGTGAATATTTGTCTTGTTTTTTTATTTATGTTTTTCCTAAATCTTTTTGTCAAATATACTATTATTAACCAATACTTTTCCTTATATTAAACGAGAGAAAAACGAAATTGAACATTTCCCAAATTATATTTGCATATTATCTGAACTCCAAAACACGCGTTTTTTTTTTTGTTTTTTTTTTTTAACGGGTTAAAAATAACCAGACTATCCAATTTGATAAAAGTTCCATTATAACATGGAACGGTCGAACATTCTGGCATGAGGTCTGCAAGCCGTGTGTAGTTCTTAAAATTCAACTCGAAAAATTGAAAGCTTAGGCAAGAGAGAATTCTTAACCTCACAGAAGCGAGGATGTTTTTTCTACTGTAGAAAACAGAAGAACTTTATTAAGTAGTATACTTAATATCTGCAATTTCCATATGCTTGCTTGTATTAATAATGTGGCCTCCATGATATCCATACCAAACCACTGAACATAGCTTATAATTTAACTTTCGCTATATTTGTAACTGAAATATACAGTATCTTAGCTGTGATACTAGGGATATTTTTCTGAGTAGATGCAATGCTCTGTGCCTGACCTTAATGTATGTCTATAAATACAGAATACGAATTCCGAATCACCATGAACTAGTTGTTCTTCTTATAACTGGAAAAAAAAACACCTAACGGCTAGCTACGATATACATTTTACCTCCAAGACGACTACCTCTGTTTAACCTGCATGCGAAAAAAAAAATGTTTTTTTCTTCAGACTTAACCGTACTTGAAACTCTAATTCTAATGGAGATCTATTGTTATTTGTAAGTAAATAACCCCTGTCTCTTGAACGCTAACAATCTGCTCCTTCCCACCAAGCCGCCGCTTAATTCCTATATTGCACAGCATTTGTGGTGGAATCTTTAACTTCCAGCCCCTGACCCTCACATGCTAACTGCTTAGTCATCACTAAACATCTATACATTTCTACCTCTTAGACATGCATTAGAGTTCATTCCTATTCAGTTGGGTATTTAACAGCCAAAGTATGTACTCGGAAGCAAAGCGATCTGCATTACATAACTATGTCTCCTCCTAGATAGTTTTGCAACGATTAATACAAAACTGAACCGATACACCTTGTTATGCTAAATGTTCATGACTCTTACTTGAAAGCTGAAATTATCTTCCCTCGATAATGGAAACACACTTTATACCTACAACTTCAACTTTATTCGCATCTACTGAAAACCTGCCCATATATCTATTTACCTAATTATACATGACTCAAAAACTTACTGTTTTATCTGTACTATATTGCACTCACATCTCAACCCTCCTGTCATCTAAAATATAGTAACAATGTAATAGCAATGTCCCTAAATCACCTTGAGGGGTGTAACTATTCAGCAGATATATAACCTCTACAAACTAACCCAGTAACATTAACTAACCACGCGGGGTCACAGAAATACCTGGATTAGAACCCAGGCGCGGAGCAAACCCTCTCGGTACTGACGGACCCAGTAGATCTTCCCAGATCATCCGTCTATGAAAAGGAAAACTCTGAAACTAAACCAAAGGGGAGGGAGGCCTCTTCAGTCTTGGATGACAACCTTCCTAGAGCTGGTGACTCAAACAAATTACCGGTTTGCAAACATAAACTGCTTAAGGAGTAGATAGGCTCTGTCTATCGCCCAGCTTCCATACTCCTTCTTTGCCTATTAGTCTGGTGAAGAGATGCTATCACAGTGATTCGACAGAAACGCTCAGTGGTAGATCTTGTTTCTTGTCTAAGGCAACGAACGCCGTTTTCCCCACTCCCGACACACCCCACCCCTAAAACTGGGCACTTAAGAGTGCTTGAGTACCATATATGCCTGAGCAATTAGATTGGGTTGAGGGTACCGGATTGACAGTTCCTGGCTGCTGTTTCCGACTGGTAGTACAGGTGCCCTAACTCTTTGGTAGTGCTTAGAGCGGCTACTCCATCAACAGTTGTAAAATATCGGGATGTGTGTAGTGCCATGTCGCGCATGGAAAGGGACCCTGCACTCATCCCCGGTGGGCTTTCCTGAGGCCACAATTCTAATTGAAGAAAGGTAAGCTGATGGTCTACTTGTGATGCATGTCTGATGCTCTGCATAACCTATTGTTCAGCTCCTCTTACCTAAACTGAAACTCTTTAAAAAAATATGATGACAGTACAATCTAAAAATAAGCTTAAACCAGGCTTATGGTCAAACAAATCCAACTTGCCTCCTCCGTTGAGGCTTGCATTCACAAATATCCGTGGGCTTAGAACTAATTTAGCTGATGTTGAGGCATTTCTCCTAATAAATACCCCGGATATCTTAGCACTAAGTGAGACTAACCTACACTCCTCCATCCCCTCTATCTACTTTAACATGCCTGGATATCTCCCACTCTGCCGTAAGGACTCTGACAGACACATGCTGGACTTGGAGTTTACATTCGTAATACCCTTCACTTGACTAGAGAAACAAACCTACAATAGGATGATCGAGCCTTTATGTGCTTTAGACTTAACATACAACATAACACTAGCTACTTTTATTTTCTCTACCGCTCTCCCTCGACCCAGGACTGCACCATAATAAACAAAGTCTCTGACAGCATAGACACAGCACTCTCCTTCGACACTAGCGCACAAGTACATGTATTTGGTGACTTTAATGTCCACCACAAAAACTGGTTGGGATTCTCTACTCACACCGACGCAGCGGGCAGCACAACTCATAGCTTCTCTATATCTCACTTCCTATCACAAATTGTTACGTTTCCAACCCGTTTCCCTGACCAGGAAGAACACCATACATCACTTCTAGATATGTTTTTGACCACAGCTCCTCATGATTGTATAACGAATGCCGACAGCCCACTTGGGAACGCTGATCATGCAGTGATAATGGTTGAAATCGCCCTAAACGCTAGAGCCAAAACTGAAGAGCCAGTGCTCAAAACAACGAGATATTATAAAAAGGCTGACTGGGAAGATTTAAAAGTGATGCGTGTTGTTCTTGCTGGTCAGGGAAACGGGTTAGAAACGTAACTGTCTGTGATAGGGAATGATATATAGAGTAACTATGTGTTGTGCTACTAGATGCGTCTAACAAGAAATTGCCGAAACAAATTATCGTATTTTTAGTTATTTATCGATTTTTTTGTATCGATTCTTCAAGACATTTCCTGTTTAATGGTATATTAGCAATATTGGGTGCACTAAAAGAAGAATATTAATTCATTTTTCAAAGATTTTAAGTGTTTTTCGTAAAAATAATGAAATATATATATATATATATATATATATATTTTACTAATCTGAAAAATAATTATCTCTTCTATCTTCTTTTCTATCTTCTTCTTCTTCTATCTATTCTTCTTCTATCTTCTATCTATATAAATAAAATGAACTCATTTTTCCCGTCTGATTTTGACATTAATAGGATTAAAAATCAAGATATTTCATGCAAATATAATATGCACAAACGGCAGAACAATATCTGAGGTGTGTTATAGGCTTATTATTTCTCAAATTCCTCGATAATCTTAGATTTCTATACTTTTTCTGCTGAGAAGTCACGGCCAAAATCGGTTAAGATCAATGGAAGTGGTAAAATATTTTCTCTCTAATAAATTCCTCCTCCCCCTGCCACCACTTAACACCGTTTGGGGATCGTTCACAAAGAACAGTTGAGAAGAGAACACCGGTTTGGCTTCGTAGTTCTTTCATGTGAAGTGATTTAAAATCACTAAACTAAGCTGCAGTGCTCTGTGGCGTAGTGGTTAGCGTGCTGGACAATTCACATTATATTTTCACGTTCGCGCCGACCTACCGTAGTCGTTTTTTTTTTTTTTGTTTTTTTTCCTAAACAACTGGAATGGACTTTTCTTGGTGGCGGAACTGTTAACGTTGCAAATGTTTTTTTTTTGTTTTTTTTTTCACACTTTATTTTCCTACTTTTACTCATGACTCCGGGTTTGATCCTTCCTACTTACCTACCATAACATTTTTTAAAACTCCCCCCCGTCCCGGAAACAAACACTCGGGCAACGCCGGGTACCCCCGCTAGTTATCTATATAAATAAAATGAACTCATTTTTCCCGTCTGATTTTGACATTAATAGGATTAAAAATCAAGATATTTCATGCAAATATAATATGCACAAACGGCAGAACAATATCTGAGGTGTGTTATAGGCTTATTAGTTCTCAAATTCCTCGATAATCTTAGATTTCTATACTTTTTCTGCTGAGAAGTCACGGCCAAAATCGGTTAAGATCAATGGAAGTGGTAAAATATTTTCTCTCTAATAAATTCCTCCTCCCCCTGCCACCACTTAACACCGTTTGGGGATCGTTCACAAGGAACAGTTGAGAAGAGAACACCGGTTTGGCTTCGTAGTTCTTTCATGTGAAGTTATTTAAAATCACTAAACTAAGCTGCAGTGCTCTGTGGCGTAGTGGTTAGCGTGCTGGACAATTCACATTATATTTTCACGTTCGCGCCGACCTACCGTAGTTGTTTTTTTTTTGTTTTTTTTTCCTAAACAACTGGAATGGACTTTTCTTGGTGGCGGAACTGTTAACGTTGCAGATGTTTTTTTTTTGTTTTTTTTTTCACACTTTATTTTCCTACTTTTACTCATGACTCCAGGTTTGATCCTTCCTACTTACCTACCATAACATTTTTTAAAACTCCCCCCCGTCCCGGAAACAAACACTCGGGCAACGCCGGGTACCCCCGCTAGTTATTAATATATTCAACGAATTTCAAACTTTAAACCACAAAGATAAAAAAATTAAATACATTCAAAATTCAAATTTTCAACCTTAAAATTTGATACATGCGCATTTGTTGTTTTTTATTATTTGCAATCCTCAATCCCCCCCACACACAATACAATATATTTTGCTCAGTTTCGGCTGATTATTGTAAGCATATTTGTACCCACAAATAAATGAGGGTTGTAGACAAAAAAGTATATTTATAAATATCGATTATTACAAAAACAAATACACCATTCTTAAGATCGTTCTTCACTTAATAATCGGTGACAATTTCGTATTGATTGGATAAATTACTTGATTTTTAGTAGATTTTTTTCAAAAGATGCTTACTCTCTCCTTCCGTTTTTGGCCGTGCCTAGTGAAATAACAGCCGGAACAAGACAGAAAAAATATAAAAGTACAGACAGAAGGGTCGTGCCTAGTGAAATAATAACAGCCGGAAGGAGGTGGAACAAGACAGAAAAAATATAAGAGTACAGACAGAAGGGGACGAGTCTTCGTGAGCAAATAATCAACATTTTGTATTTCTGAATATTATTATGAAAGATTTATAAAAACGAAATAACAGTTGCGTGCGTTTTCTATTTGTGTCTTGCGTATTACTAACCTAGAAATCAACGCAAGCGACCAATAATAAACGTAGCGGCTGGCAATACTGTAGCGTCGATGTTTACACGTCGACGTACAAAATCAAAATGTATAAACACATTTGTACGCATATCGTTCGCACATCACTATCCTCAATAAAAACAAATGATGTTTTGGAATAATCAGGAAACTGTGAATTTATTTGAAATGGTATTTCTTGGGTGCTACCCGAACCCATTAGAAGCCAGATTTTTTGACAATAAACCAGTTTACCCGAGTCTACGGACAGGTGTCGTAAGGGTGCCCCACCATGGGCTCTCTTCTTTGCAACACTTACTTCCAATCACACACACAAACATTAACAAACACGCATACACACACAACTCAACACATTATCGTCTGTCAATATATATAAACATTATTCATTGAAATATTACAATCTTTTTCACTAAACTTTAATAATAAAAAACCAACGACCTCCTCCTCATAATACTTTAAAAATCATTGATAAATAAAAACAACTAGCAACAACATGAACAGATGTTTTTGTTCCACTACTTAATAAAATAGTTATTTACATTTTGACAATCTTATCGGTCTTTTTGGTGTGACGAGAATTCCAATTTACTACTAACCAGATAACAGAAGGACTTGAATTTATTACGAAGTAACAACAAATCTAAAGTCTCGTCCAAGAATTAAAACGAGAAAAATATGAATCTTTGGGATTGAATTAAAAAAAAAAAAAAAAGCAGAAATTATGACAAAAGCAGAAAAGTTGAAAAAAAAAAAAACGTCAACAAGTTTGTCAAAAATGGAACTCAAAGATGGCGTAATAAAAAGAAAAAAAAGGGAAATTTCTCTCCCGATTGGTAAGTGCTTTTTCTTCTGATGAGTAAAGAGCAAAATAAATTTATTGATTTATATAATAATTAAAAAGATGATGTTGCTCTACGAAACAGGTTTTATCAAAACTTGTTGATGTTAAACATACGTGAAGAAATAAATTGTCACTAAACTCAGGTTTTCTTATTAGTTTCTCTGGAAAACAATACAAACAAGATACCACCACTAACTTAGGAAGCTGTAATTCAAGGCGAATGTTACTTCGATGTTTGTCCGTCTGCGTCACTTACTTCATTTATTAAAGTACAACGTAAAGAAGTAAACAATTAAGATAACATCAGTCTTTCTTTCTCCTAGGTCCATTTTCTCTAAATAAACATTGGAGAAACAAACAAGAACGCGTAAATTCCTTCCGACAAACCCGACGAGCAACTAAATCCCACCCCTACACAGTAGAGATCCCTTGGTGTAAGAAAGCCTTCTATTCCAATAGTTTCTTCCACAGAACTGCTCGACTTCCGGGATTCTGATTTCCCAACTGTACTGACATGCAGAAGTTCAAGTGTAATGTGAACAGACATCTTGCTGCTCAACTCCCTTCATAATGTCCCTGCAACTTATGCCCTCGCTAGTAGCCCCCTACTTCAAAGTGGCACTGTGCCTTGTGTTGGGTGAAAATTGAATAAAAAAATATCACATGACTTCCGGTCATCTGGAAATATAAAATAACACCTACTATTTGTGATTGTGTCTTGTTCTTGTTCTAATACTTAATTAAGTATTTATCTGCATTTTCACTATCTTATCGTCCTTTTTATACGATATAACACATTTAGGGATGCTTTGCTGTTGGCAATTAAGTTAACTAGTGAGAAGTTTTATAAGCGTTTTATTAAGTTAACTAGTGGGAAGTTTTATGAGTGCGCGATAACCCAAATTTGTGAGACAGAACCGTTTCCATGATTGAATGAAAGATGGGTGACGTAAATTTGGGCAGTGGGTAGAGGTTAACACCGTAGACAAAAACAGAGAAACGGTGAATGACCACGTTTTATAGCGAAAAGAAAACTCAGGTTTTCTGATCAGTTTCTCCGAGAAGCAGGAGAAACAAGACACTGCGTCACTCGTTTCATTTATTAATGTATAAAGTACAGAAACAAACAATTAGGAGAGAGAGAGAGAGAGAGAGAGAGAGAGAGAGAGAGAGAGAGAGAGAGACATGCCATCTTAACAAAGTCCATTCTCTCCAAATAAAACCTTGAAGAAAACGCAGCAAACGCATCCTTGTGTCTTTATTTATTAAACAGACGTTCGAGCACCTAATTTGTTATTTTAAGCTATTACACTAATAGAAAAGCGTTGTTTCAGTATGAAGCAACAGGTAACGTTACGGATATATCAGAAAGGACGTGTATCTCTATAACAGATTATTATTAACTGATTATAATAAATTATTTTACCAATTACAAATTGGTAATCAATGATGTAATTAATAAAAATTATACACTATTTTAATGCTGCTATTTTCTTAATAGAAATCGCATCAGACAAGGAATGAAGCCACTTGATGATAAAGAGCTAAAAACTTCTTCAAGTTTACAAATTAGCCATGGATAGGTATTAGATGGATAGGTTCCGACCAATAAAACAGCAATTCTTACCTCTCCGTAAGAAACATCACATTTATGGAATGTGAGTAGTTAAAAGAAAATAAAAGCAAACGTTATGAAACCCTAAGTTTAACCCGAGCTATTCTTTGTTTACAAGAGATAAAATATGCATAAATATTATATTTTAATTCATTAAAATATGCATAAATATTATATTTTAATTCATTAAAATATGCATAAATATTATATTTTAATTCATTAAAATATGCATAAATATTATATTTTAATTCATTAAAATATGCATTAATATTATATTTTAATTCATTAAAATATGCATAAATATTATATTTTAATTCATTAAAATATGCATAAATATTATATTTTAATGAATGAAAATATAATATTTATGCATATTTTAATGAATTAAAATATAATATTTATGCATATTTTAATGAATTAAAATATAATATTTATGCATATTTTAATGAATTAAAATATGCATAAATATTATATTTTAATGAATTAAAATATGCATAAATATTATATTTTAATGAATTAAAATATAATAGTTATGCATATTTTAATGAATTAAAATATAATAGTTATGCATATTTTAATGAATTAAAATATAATATTTATGCATATTTTAATGAATTAAAATATGCATAAATATTATATTTTAATGAATTAAAATATGCATAAATATTATATTTTAATTCATACAGAAACTGAGACATTTGTATGCGAGTATTATGTTTTTTCTAAACAGATCTCTTTTTGTAAGTTAAAAGAAAATACTCGAGTTGAGATCGAAACAAAAACCTCAAGAGTGAGTCAAGTACGATCACCATTAGACCAGGTTAACACGATATTTAAAAAGTGTTTTCAAACCTACTTATTCTTTACATAAGGAAGCTGTCATTTGAATGATCCATGCATGTACATTCGTGAAACAGTTGGCAAACAGATAAAAAATCCAATAACCACCATGTAGATTTTTCAATTTTGACCTTTTAGCAGCTGTTTTTTTTTCCGGGTGAAAACTGATTAAAAAGTTTTCCACATTTTTTAATACTGTTGGAGTGGCACCTCTACATATTCTAACGATGGACTATTCATGACGTCACTTCTGGTAACCAGTTTCTGTTATGAGCAGTCTGAACCTGAGACTCAGTGGGAGTGGGTCGTAACGTTACTTTGTTCTTCTAGTTCAGCAGAATCCCACTCAACAAAGTTTTTGTATTTTTGTTAATATACAGTGATGATCATATTTATTGGCACGGTAAAATAAAAGTTAAATTTTGTCTAATAAATTCTAAAAAAGGGATTAAATTAAAGAAAATAACAAATTATATTATGTATTTTTAACTGGCCTTTCCGATGCAGCAATCGGATTTTAGAAAAAAATAAATAACAAAGGAACAACAAACATAATTGCAAAAAACCCTTGTTCAAAATTATTGGCACGATTTATTTAATAATCAATTGTATAGCCTTTGGCCTTGATTACCTTCCTCAGTCGCTTTTCATAGTTTACAACCAAGTTGTTGCACTCTTCAGTAGTAATTTTAGCCCACTCTTCCTGACAATAATCCTTCAATTGAATAAGATTCTTAAGCTTCCTTTGCATTACCCTCAATTTTAATGTTCTCCATAAATTTTCAATTGGATTAAGGTCTGGGCTTTGTGATGGCCACTCCAAAACATTAATATGATTGTCCTCAAGCCATTTCTTAGTCAGTTTAGCCGAATGCTTTGGGTCATTATCTTGCATGAACCACCAACGACGACCAAGTGAGAGCTCTTTAGCAG